>NC_057800.1:32442012-32748861 GCF_018294505.1 Triticum aestivum | reverse complement strand
GTGGTGCGGTGGGGTGTTGGGGTGGTGGGGGCGGCGGTATATAAGGGCGGGGCGGCGGCGGCTTGGAGTAGGGGCCAAGGCGGGGCGGCGTGGAGTCCAACTCGGACTCCGGTCCGAGTGGCGGCGGCGGCGACGCTCGCGCGCAGGAGGCGACGGCTGGGCCTTAGGCCCAGTCGGGCGCGAAACTTTTTTTTTAAAAAAATAAAAAAATATTCCACCGACAGAAATAAAATCCTAGAAAAATACAAAAAAAATCTAAAAATGCCAAAACAAATTTTCACCGTCTAAATAAAATATTTAGAACAAGATGAACATTTTCTTGGCCCTAAAATGCAATTTTGAAAACATGCAATTATTCTAATGCAAATAAATCCGAATAAAATCAAATAAAAAACAATTTAATGATTTTAATATTTTCCCTCCAATATTTCATTTATTTTGGAGAAGTCATATTATCTCCTCTCTTTAATTTTTAATGTGAAATATTTTTCGAAGAGAAATAATTAAAATCAAATCCTCGTTTCATTATTTGATAAAAGAATCAAATATGAAAACCGGGAAATCCCCAACTCTCTCCGAGGGTCCTTGAGTTGCTTACGATTTCGAGGATTACGGAACGGAAAAACAATAAAATATGATGTGCAATGATGATCTAATGTATAACATTCCAAATTGAAAATTTGGGATGTTACAAACCTACCCCCCTTAAGATGGATCTCGCCCTCGAGATTCGTACTGGCTAGAAAATAGGTGCGGGTGATCCTTGCGGAGATCATCCTCTCGTTCCCAGGTTGCTTTGTCCTCGGTATGGTGGCTCCACTGATCTTTGCAAAACTTGATAACCTTACTGCGGGTGACTCTGCTGGCAAACTCAAGAATCTTAACTGGTTTCTCCTCATAAGTCAAATCATTGTCCAACTGAATCGCCTCCAGGGGTACTGTATCTCTTAGAGGTATATCTGCCATCTCAGCATGACACTTCTTCAGCTGTGAAACGTGAAACACGTCATGAACTCCTGACAATCCCTCGGGTAACTCCAACTTGTAGGCAACTTCTCCCATCCGTTCCAAAATACGAGACGATCCTACAAATATCGGGGCTAACTTTCCCTTAACTCCAAAACGTTTCACTCCTCACAAGGGTGATACTCGCAGATATGCTCGGTCTCCAATTTCATAGGTTACCTCCTTGCGTTTTGAGTCTACATAACTCTTCTGCCTGGACTAAGCAATCTTCACTCTGTCACGAATCAATTTAACCTTCTCCTCAGACTCCTTGAACAAGTCTGGTCCAAACAACTGTCGGTCTCCTACCTCATCCCACATTAACGGTGTTTTGCACCTTCGTCCATACAGGGCTTCAAACGGTGCCATCTTCAAACTGGCTTGATAGCTATTATTGTATGAAAACTCTGCATATGGCAAATTGTCATCCCAACTAGATCCATAATCTAGCGTACAGGCTCTCAACATGTCCTCCAGAATTTGGTTGACTCTCTCTGTTTGTCCATCCGTTTGCGGGTGAAATGTTGTACTAAACTCCAATCTCGTTCCCAAGGTCTGGTGCAACTGGTGCCAAAACTTTGAGGTAAACTGCGTTCCTCGATCTGATACGATGGTCCTCGGAACTCCATGCAGACATACGATTCTGGACATATATATCTTGGCCAACTTTGCACTTGTATAGGTAGTTTTCACTGGGATGAAGTGAGCTACTTTGGTCAAGCGATCAACTACTACAATATGGAATCATATCCCGCTTTGGTCCTGGGAAATCCGGTGATAAAGTCCATGCCCAGTTTATCCCACTTCCATTCGGGTATCGGCATAGGCTGTAACAGTCCTGCTGGCTTCTGATGCTCTGCCTTCACGCACTGACATACATCACATATGGCGACATACTCGACAATATCCTTCTTCATACCGGTCCACCAGAAACGTTCCTTCAAATCCAAATACATCTTGGTGTTTCTGGGGTGTATCGAGTATGGTGAGTCATGGGCCTCTTGAAGTATTAACTTCCTGATCTCCTGGTTATTGGGCACATAGATTCGGTCCTCAAACCATAAGGTATCATGCTCATCCTCACGAAAACCTTTGACCTTTCCTTTGCCCATCTTCTCCTTTATCTCAGCAATCTCCTTGTCCTCCTTTTGAGCTTCCCGAATCTTGTCCAACAATGTCGACTGGACCTCCATTGTTGCAACGGATCCTCTAGGAACAATCTCCAATCGAAGTTCCATGATATTCTCTGCTAACTCCTTCGGCAGTCCCTTACTTTCAAGGATATTAGCATAACCCTTCCGGCTCAAAGCGTCTACTACAACATTGGCCTTTCCTGGATGATAGTGTAGCTTCATGTCATAATCCTTTATAAGCTCCAACCATCTCCTCTGTCGAAGGTTCAGCTCCTTCTGGGTGAAAATGTACTTCAAACTCTTATGGTCCGTGTACACATCACAACGGTTTCCAATAAGGTAATGTCTCCAGGTCTTCAATGCATTCACTACGGCTGCTAACTCCAAATCATGCATGGCATAGTTCAACTCATGAGGTTTTAGTTGTCGTGAGGCATACGAAACAACTCTCCCGTCCTGCATAAGCACACATCCAAGTCCTAAGCGTGAGGCATCGCAGTACACTTGGAACTCCTTATGTATATCTGGCAGTGTTAACACTGGCGCTGTAGTCAAACGTTTCTTCAATTCCTGGAAACTTGCCTCGCAATCTTCTGTCCATTTAAACTTAGTATCCTTCTTCAAAAGTTCAGTCATTGGCTTTGCAATCTTGGAAAAATTCTCGATGAATCTCCGGTAGTATCCTGCGAGTCCAAGAAAACTGCGGATCTCGCTAACTGAAGTGGGTGCCAACCATTCAATGACTAACTGCTGGGGTCTACTGCTATACCTTCTCCCGATATAACATGTCCAAGGAACCCGATTTCCTTCAACCTAAATTCGTATTTGCTAAACTTAGCATACAACTGGTGTTCCCTGAGTTTCTCGAGAACTAAGCGCAAATGCTCCTTGTGCTCCTCCTCGTTCTTCGAGTATACCATAATATCATCAATAAACTCCACAACAAACTTGTCCAAATACTCCATGAACACCTTGTTCATCATGCTCATGAAATAGGCAGGGGCGTTAGCCAGTCCAAATGACATGAACGTGTACTCGTATAATCCATATCGTGTTGTGAACCCTGTCTTCGGTATGTCCTTCTCTCGTATCTTCAACTGATGATACCCCCATTGCAAATCGATCTTCGAAAACACTTTAGCTCCTTGCAACTGATCAAACAGATTGTTGATCATCGGCAGTGGGTACTTGTTCTTAATCGTCACTTCATTTAATGCTCGATAATCAACAACCATCCTCAGGGATTTATCCTTCTTCTCAACCAAAAGTACTGGGGCTCCCCAAGGTGATGAACTTCTTCGGATGTATCTTTCTCCAATAACTCCTTGATCTGTTTCTTAATTTCTTCCAGATCATTTGCGGGCATCCGATAGGGTCTCTTGGATATTGGTCCTGTACCTGGCAACAGCTCTATCAAAAACTCAATGTCTCTATCCGGTGGCATGCCTGGTAACTCCTTTGGAAAAACATCCGGGTAATCCTTCACTACAGGCACTTCCTCCTGAACAACTCCCGTAAGGGCATTCACTTGACTCCTCCTAGGCACATGCCTAGATACATACTTAATCCTTTTTCCTTCCGGGGTGGTGAGATAAATCGACTTACTAGCACAGTCAATGCTTCCTCCAAACTTTGACATCCAGTCCATACCCAATATCACATCCAGTCCTTGTGACTCCAAGATAATTAGGTCGGACGGAAAAACATGTGTACCAATGGTTAAGGGTATCTGGTCACACCATCGGCTGGCCATATACTCTGCTCCGGGTGAACTCACTAAAAGAGGGGTCCTAAGGGTTTGGGTTGGTAGTTTAAACTTATCCACGAATCCCCTTGATATGTATGAATGCGATGCACCAGTATCAAAAAGAACAAGAGCGGTAAATGACTTAACCAAAAACTTACCTATTACCGCGTCCGGCTGCTCTTCAACCTCCTCCACGTTAACGTGGTTCACTTGTCCTTTGTTGAATGGATTTGGCTTCTTCTCAACGCTCCCATTTCCATTTCCATTCTTTCCTTCAAGGCATTCCGTGGTGTAGTGTCCAGTCTTCCCGCACTTGAAACAAGTAACATGACTTAAGTCCCTTTTGGCGGGTGTGGCTGGGTTGGGGCGGTTATGATTATTGTTGGTTCCGTTCCCATTCCCATTCTTAGAACCATTGTGGTTATGCGATACTCCTCCAGTGTGGTTGTGACCTCCATGGTTATGAACAAGTCCTCCCGAGTTCGGGGTTAGACGAGGCTTCCGCTGGGCTCCTGAGTTATACTTCCCCTGTCCATACTTCCTTTTGCGGCTCTCAATCTGCTGTTGCTTCCCTTCAATCATAAGAGCCTTATCTACCAACTCCTGGTAGTTGTTGAAGGTTGCTACCATCAACTGCATACTCATCTCATCATTCAGCCCTTCCATAAACTTCTCCTGCTTCGTGACATCTGTGGCCACATCATCAGGGGCGTAGCGAGATAACTTGCTAAACTCATCCACGTACTGAGCCACAGTACGGTTCCCCTAGTGTAAGTTGCGGAACTCTCGCTTCTTCATTTGCATAGCTCCAGTGGAGACATGGGCTGTGCGGAAAGCTTGCTGAAACTGGTCCCAAGTGACATTGGCTATAGGAAAAGTGGCTGTGTAATTCTCCCACCATGAGGCTGCTGGTCCATCCAATTTATGTGCGGCAAAGCGCACTCTCTCAGCATCTGTGCAACCTGCGGTGGTCAACTCCCTTCCAATACGACGTAGCCAATCGTCCGCAACTATGGGCTCGGTGCTACTTGAAAACACCGGCGGCTGTAACCTTAGAAAACGGGCTAGGTTGTCCACGGGCGGCGGGTTGTTGTTGTTGTTATTGTTGCCCTAATTCTGAACTAGCAATTGCATCAACGTATTCTGCTGTTGGATCAACTGGGTGAGCTCCGGTGGAAGGCAAAACCGGTGTCACGTCTCGGAGGCATCTGAGGGTTTAGATGGTAGAGATTAGAATAGAAAAGAGGTCTAATGAGAAAACACTACCCATATGCACATGAGACAAACACACTCAATTCACTCAATCAATAAAGCAAGGGCATACAAACGATCTAGAACTATCGCACAAGTGCTCAACTACTACTAAATACATGGGGAATACTAGTGATATATGGTAGTCATCTAGAAATTTTGATCGGTGGAAGACTCCATGATGTCTGCTCCAGCTTCGTCTTCAAAGTCGTCATCACTAGGATCGGAATCGGTGTCGTCGATGATGATGTAGTCCTCGGGGCGTATCTCCTTGGGTTCTTCCTCTTCTTCTATTGGTGCTGGTCCTCCCATGAATACTCCGATCTTCTTGACTAGGTCGTCATTCTTCTCCAGTAGTGTCTTGATTTCCTCCTCATATCCATCGCATGCAAACTTGAGTTCTTCCTCCAGTTCGATGATCCTAGTCTTCACCTTCTTCAAGTCCATCATGTCTGCGCACATCTGGTTTTCCTGACGTCGGATGTGCTGGTTTAACTCCTGAATGAAAGCTGCAATGGATCTATCCTTCCTGGTGCTGATTACTTCCCATTGCTCGTCTCGGCGCCCACATATTTGGTAAATAGTGTCCTTAAGCTCCCTGTTGTAAACTTCTCCAATGCGTCCCATGGTAATGTGGGCTGCCATGCTCTTGCCTAGACTCCAGGTGGGTGCTTCGAAAGAAAACTCTATGGGTTTAGAAGTTGGCGAGAACGTCCTTCCTGGAACTTGTACTTGAATCATCCAGCGCTCCTCTTCGGGTAAAGTGGCGCTGTACGTCTCGGTGAAGCTTGGTATTCCAATGTTTAAGTACCTAGTGACTTCCTTCAAGTGGCGTCCAAAAGGTGTGTCTTCATCCGGTTGTGCAAACTTGTTCTTCATCTCCGTCATCCTAAAGAGTAGAAAATGGAGAGGAGTCAGAAATGAGAAGAGAAGTGTGACCTAGAGTTTATCTTAGTGGTCGTTTCCTACACTCAGCGTGTGCTCTGATACCATCTTGTAGCGACCCGACCTCAGATGGTCAAGTCTCTGTGCTTCAGTGTCATCCCTGGATCGGTAATGCCGACACACACAGTACTCGAAGGATTTATAACAGAGTAGCAATCACACACTTATTACATCGAATGTCTCAAGAGAGAACTTATTACAATAATATGGCTTAAGGCCATCTAATATGATAACAGCGGAAGGCTTGGAAGATAAAGTGAGTCCATCAACTCCAACGGCATAGCTGAGCTGCATGGCAATGACCTAACGAACCTTACTCCTCGTCTGAAAAGTCTGCAACATAATACGTTGCAGCCCGAAAATGGGTCAGCACATGGAATATGCTGGCAAAATAACACAGTAGAGCAAGAACAGAATAATGCTATCACTACATGCATATATGGCTGGTGGAAAGCTCTATGGTTTATAGTTTTGCGAAAAGCCAGTTTTTCCTACAACAAAGGAATAGATTTTAATTTTACTATCATGGTAGTTGAAACATCATTGAGAAGGTTCCTCCAACTCAATCCCAATTAAAGTGATTAACAACCCAACAATATTAATTAAAAGTGATGAGATACATGTGATAACCCAGGTACAAGATACTCAAGAATTGTCCATAACCGGGGACACGGCTAACCATGATTAGATTGTACACTCTGCAGAGGTTTACGCACTTTTCCCCACAAGACTAGATCACCTCCGTTGGATTTCTCGCACTACAGGATGTTTGAGAAACGGATGACCGCGACACAGTCTTTCAGAAACATTAACTCTCTACTCCAGACAGACCATACCAAACCTACATTCCACTACCTGCTAATCTGCCTCTTCAAGAGCTTCACGTAACTTACTCAACTATGCTAGAGCCCATAATAGCTTGTGGCTGCACACAGAAGTTTCTAGCATGAATCATCTCAGTTCCCTTTGAGCCTGGGTGGCGGTCCATAGGAAGATCACACGGGTACTCCGGGATTTCCAAAAAATACAGGCAACACTGGGTACTCCAGGTGCCTCAATCCACCCAGTTGTTTGATTAAGTTGCCACCTTAAGTTGAACCGTTAATTTAACAATCTCACATCTATCATGGATTTCACTCAAACCCAAACCATGTCTACGAGCATAGCATAGCATAGTAATATAAGCAACGCGTAGAGTAACTCCCAAGGGTTTGAATGTCACAGAGCAATAGGTTCTACCTCATCAACTACTTCCCAACCCACAAGTTAATGGCATCCTAATCATGCAATGTTTGAGGATTGGAACTAATGCATAAAAACTGGGTGATAAAAGGGGTATGATCAAAGTGTTACTTGCCCTGCTGACGATCTGCGAAACCTAGGGACTCGTAGTAGCACGCTTCGCACTTCGGGTGTTCTATCGCAAGCAAACAATAGCGTACATAAGTAACAAGCAACGATGCACAAGCAATACTCAAATAAAAGAGGTTGACCAGAAAGTTCAAATTAGGAACTCCAGTTCACAAAAAGAATCAAACGGAGCAACCAAACTCAAACGGCGAAAGAAAGAAGCTTCGTTTACTAATCTGAAACTAGGTCAAATTTTACAGTAGAGAAAACTTGTTTGAGTTGGTTAAACGGAAAGAGGGTTTCGAGATGAAACTCTAGGTGCTTGAATCGCCTGATTCTGACTAACGAGCGAAAAGATAAACAGAAACTAAGATCGGATCAGAAATCGCGATCAGGAAAATCGCGGAATAAATCCAATAAAAGAAAACTGACGAACAGACTAACGAACAAGCGTTCGTTAGCTGTTTCTAACGGGCGAAGAACCGTTCGTTAAACGAACGTTCGGACGAACATTTTCTAACTAGAAGAACAGAGAAAAACCGGCGAATCCGAAGGCGGAGGCGGCGGCTTGGAGTAGGGGCCAAGGCGGAGCGGCGCGGAGTCCAACTCGGACTCCGGTCCGAGTGGCGGCGGCGGCGGCAGCTGGGCCGGCCTGGCTCGGCTGGGCCTTAGGCCGAGTCGGGCGCGAAACTTTTTTCTAAAAAAATATATTCCGCCGACAGAATAAAATCCTAGAAAAATACAAAAAAAAAATCTAAAAATGCCAAAACAAATTTTCACTGTCTAAATAAAATATTTAGAACAAGTTGAACATTTTTTTGGCCCTAAAATGCAATTTCGAAAACATGCAATTTTTCTAATGCAAATAAATCCGAATAAAATCAAATAAAAAACAATTTAATGATTTTAATATTTTCCCTCCAATATTTCATTTATTTTGGAGAAGTCATATTATCTCCTCTCTTTAATTTTTAATGTGAAATATTTTTCAGAGAGAAATAATTAAAATCAAATCCTCGTTTCATTATTTGATAAAAGAATCAAATATGAAAACCGGGAAATCCCCAACTCTCTCCGAGGGTCCTTGAGTTGCTTAGGATTTCGAGGATTATGGAACGGAAAAACAATAAAATATGATATGCAATGATGATCTAATGTATAACATTCCAAATTGAAAATTTGAGATGTTTCAATTTGGGCACCTCATTAATGAGAAAACTGAAATTACTTCTCTCTTGCTTTCTTACCAAAACGAATCTATTAAGGAGATAAAAGCTAGCCTAGATGCCAATTTCCGCAACACTCTTAATCTTTCTTCTACCATTAACGGACATGTGCTCTGTCAAAATAGAAAGATTAATTCCATAGATAACAAGTTTGCTCTCTTTTTCTCCAAAACCAAAGATGGCAATACCTAGATCTGTCCTCGCTTTTATGCCTAGCTAGGGGCGTTAAACGATAGCGCTTGTTGGGAGGCAACCCAATTTTATTTTTATTCCTTGCTTTTTGCTCCTGCTTAGTAATAAATAAATTATTTAGCCTCTGTTTTGATTGTGTTTTTTGTGTTTAATTAGTGTTTGTGCCAAGTAGAACCGTTGGGAAGACTTGGGGAAAGTCTTGTTGAACTTGCTGTAAAAAACAGAAACTTTAGCACTCACGAGAACTTCTGTAATTTTTATTTGAAGAGTGGTATTTAGTTAATTCTTTTTTCAGATGATTAATAGATAAATTCCTCACGTCCAGCAATTTATTTTAGAATTTTTTGGGTTCCATATCTTGCGCTAGCTACAGATTACTACAGACTGTTCTGTTTTTGACAGATTCTGTTTTTTGTGTGTTGTTTGCTTATTTTGATGAATCTATGGCTAGTAAAATAGTTTATAATCCATAGAGAATTTGGAATACAGTAGGTTTAACACCAATATAAATAAAGAATGAGTTCATTACAGTACCTTGAAGTGTTTTCTTTCGCTAACGGAGCTCACGAGTTTTCTATTTTGAGTTTTGTGTTGTGAAGTTTTCAAGTTTTGGGTGAATTCTTTTGATGGATCATGGAACAAGGAGTGGCAAGAGCCTAAGCTTGGGTATGCCCATGGCACCCCCAAGATAATCCAAGGACACCAAAAAGTCAAAGCTTGGGGATGCCCCGGAAGGCATCCCCTCTTTCGTCCACTTCCATCGGTAATTTACTTGGAGCTATATTTTTATTCACCAACATGATATGTGTTTTGCTTGGAGCGTCTTGTATTATTTGTGTCTTTGTGTCTTAGTATGCCACAATCATCCTTGCTGTAGACACCTTTTGAGAGAGCCATACATGAATTAAAATTTGATAGAATACTCTATGTGCTTCACTTATATCTTTTCAGCTAAGTAGTTTTGCTCTATGTGCTTCACTTATATCTTTTGAGCTAAGTAGTTTTGCTTATGTGCTTCACTTATATTTTTTGAGCATTATAATTTTTCTCTATGTGCTTCACTTAGATCTTTTAGAGCACGGTGGTGGATTTGCTTTAAAGAAACTATTGATCTCTCATGCTTCACTTAAACTATTTTGAGAGTCTCTTAATAGCATGGTAATTTGCTTAATAATAATATGCTTGGTATTCAAGATTTGTGAAACTTTCTTTTGAGTGTGTTGAATACTAAGAAAATATGGAAGCATGATAATTGTTTTGAGATATGGAGGTGATTATATTAAAGTCATGCTAGTTGAGTAGTTGTGAATTTAAAGAATACTTGTGTTAAAAGTTTGTGATTCCCGTAGCATGCACGTATGGTGAACCGTTATGTGATGAAGTTGGAGCATGATTTATTTATTGATTGTCTTCCTTATGAGTGGCGGTCGGGGACGAGCGATGGTCTTTTCCTACCAATCTATCCCCCTAGGAGCATGCGTGTAATCCTTTGCTTTGATAACTTCTAGATTTTTGCAATAAGTATATGAGTTCTTTATGACTAATGTTGAGTCCATGGATTATACGCACTCTCACCCTTCCACCTTTGCTAGCCTCTCTAATACCGCGCACCTTTCGCCGGTATCATACACCTACCATATACCTTCCTCAAAACAGCCACCATACCTACCTATTATGGCATTTCCATAGCCATTCCGAGATATATTGCCATGCAACTTTCCACCATTCCGTTTATCATGACATACTCCATCATTGTCATATTGCATATCCCGGTACACCGCCGGATGCATTCACATAGAGTCATATTTTGTTCTAAGTATCGAGTTGTAATTGTTGAGTTATAAGAAAAATAAAAGTGTGATGATCATCATTATTAGAGCATTGTCACAATGAGGACAGAATGATGGAGACTATGATTCCCCCATAAGTCGGGATGAGACTCCGGAGGAAAAATAAAATAAAAAAAGAGGCCAAAGAAGCCCAAATAAAAAGAGGTCATAAAAAAAGAGAAAAGGCCCAAATAAAAAAATGAGAGAAAAAGAGAGAAGGGACAATGTTACTATCCTTTTACCACACTTGTGCTTCAAAGTAGCACCATGATCTTCATAGTAGAGAGTCTCTCATGTTATCACTTTCATATACTAGTGGGAATTTTTCATTATAGAACTTGGCTTCTATATTCCAATGATGGGCTTCCTCAAATTGCCCTAGGTCTTCATGAGCAAGCAAGTTGGATGCACACCCACTTAGTTTCTTTTTGAGCTTTCATATACTTATAGCTCTAGTGCATCCATTGCATGGCAATCCCTACTCACTCACATTGATATCTATTGATGGGCATCTCCATAGCCCGTTGATACGCCTAGTTGATGTGAGACTATCTTCTCCTTTTTGTCTTCTCCACAACCACCATTCTATTCCACCTATAGTGCTATATCCATGGCTCATGCTCATGTATTGCGTGAAGATTGAAAAAGTTAGAGTATGAAAAAAATTGTTTGGCTTGTCATCGGGGTTGTGCATGATTTAAATATTTTGTGTGGTGAAGATAGAGCATAACCAGACTATATGATTTTGTAGGGATAACTTTCTTTGGCCATGTTATTTTGAGAAGACATAATTGCTTTATTAGTATGCTTGAAGTATTATTATTTTTTATGTCAATATAAACTTTTGTCTTGAATCTTTCTAATCTGAATATTCATACCACAATTAAGAAGATTTGCATTGAAATTATGCCAAGTAGCACTCCGCATCAAAAATTCTCTTTTTATTATTTACCTACTCGAGGACGAGCAGGAATTAAGCTTAGGGATGCCTGATACGTCTCCAACGTATCTATAATTTTTGATTGCTCCATGCTATATTATCTACTGTTTTGGACTATATTGGGCTTTATTGTAACACCCCGGATGTAATTTACCTTATTTGTACTCCAACTCTTGCCGTTTCCGGCACTAAGTTATTTTATTTCTCTGTTGTCGGGTTTTTGTCTCCATGTGTTGTTGTCTTTGTCATGCATCTCATATCATGTCATCATGTGCATTGCATTTGCATACATGTTCGTCTCATGCATTCGAGCATGTTCCCCGTTGTCCGTTTTGCATTCTGACGCTCCTATGTCCTCCGGTGGTCCTTTCTACCTCTTTCCGTGTGTGGGGGTTAAACGTTTTCGGATTGGACCAAGACTTGTCATGCGGCCTTGGTTTACTACCGCTAGACCGCCTGTCAAGTTTCATACCATTTGGACTTCGTTTGATACTCCCACGGTTAACCGAGGGACCGAGAAGGCCTCGTGTGTGTTGCAGCCCAACACCCTTCCAAACTGGCCCAAAACCCACCTAAACCCCTTCTATCATCTAGAGCGTTCGATCACGATCGCATGGCCGCAAACCGCACCTCATTTGGAGCTTCCTAGCCCCCTCTACCTATAAAATAGCATCTCCCTCAAAAATTCCGGATCCAAAACAACCCTAACCTAGCTCCTCTTCCACCGCGCCGTGCCGGACACGTCCGTGCCGGCCGGACAAGCCGCCGCCACCGCCCGCGACGAACCAGGGTGCGCCACACGTCTCGGGTCGGCCCCCACATCACCGCGCCGCCCGAGGCCCGCCGAGGCCCGTGGGAGGCCCCCGCGGCCCACGTCGCCCCGCCGCCTCACTACCGCGCGCCCCTTCACCGGACTTGCTCCGCGCCGCCGGAACACCCTCCGTCGCCGGAGTTGCTCCGCCCTGCCGCCTCCTCCACGCCGGCGCGCGCCGCGCCTCACAGCCGCGTCCCCGATGCCGGCGAGCGCCGCACCTCGCCGCCCTCCGTCGCCGGGGTCTTCCCCAGGTCCGGCCGGTCTTCTCCTCCACGCCGACGTCGACTCCGGCCGCCCCCCGCTTGAAGTCCGGCCACCGCCGCCATTAACCCCGACGAACCTCAAAAATCGCGCCCCGATCCAGATCTGAGCGAGGGGTTGACTTTTTCTCCTCTAACCCTAATTTTCTTGCCTACTTTGACATGCCATAACTCTGCATCCGTAGCTCCGATTCGTGCGTGTAGCATATCAAAATGTTCGTCTCGACGAGTACATCATTTCATCTCGTTGCATCATTTTCATTTGAGCTCATCTTGATGCCTGAAATGCTGTTGGAAGAGGGCTATGTGATGAATTTGTCAGATTTGTTTCAGCAAATGGCCTTTTGTCATTTTTGCTATGATTAATGTGTGCATGCTATGATCCTGAGCTCTACATGTGTTTTGTTGAATGCCATGCCATCTTTACAGGGGTGTATGCCATGTATTTTTATGATCTTTGTGGTGACTAGCACAAGTATGCAAAGTAGCCTACTCAATGATGCTGATTTCAGGGGACTTAGAATTTCACTAAATCCTTGTCCTGATATTGTTTTTATGCCATATGTTCATGTTGTTTCCTAGTGATCCGTGCCTCTTTTGAGGATGATCAGTAAGGATGTTTTATTAATATTGTGGTGATCTATCCATCCATGTCTTTGTTTGCATTTATGGAGCACCCTAGATTGAGTCAATCGAGCTCTACTTTTGCTATAAAATGTTCCTGGCAGATTGTTGACATGTTTAGCGATTTTGCCGAGGATGTTGCTATTGATCCGTGCATGCTATGTTGTTGTTCTTGCCATGTCTAGCTTCTATGCCATGTATTCTTGATGGGTGTATGCTTAGATTGTCATGCCATGCTCTGTAGTGAGTGCATCTAGCTCGTAAACATGCCTACTCGTTAACTGTTTTGCATGCTCCAGTTTTACACTAAGTCTGAATCTGTTTATGTTTTTGCCATGTTCACATGCTTGCAATTGTATTTTGTGATCCCTTTTGACTCAAGGTTACTAAGGGACTTTTGTTAAGTGCTTTGAGTAGCTTCATGCCATGCCTTGATTTGCCATGTTAAGTTCCTGTAGCATGTAGTTTTCATGCTCTAAAGATTGCTTCCTGATGATAAATTCCAGACTTGTGTTAATTTCACTAAGTCTGAAGCCTGTTATTATTTGCTCTTTTGTCATGCTTGTTTGAACCTGTTAATGGATGAATTAGCCATAGCTTAGTGTTCATCTTTTGTCAAGGATCATGAGTGGATCCCCGCCATGTATTTTTTTGTCATGTTTGAGTGCTGTAGCATATTTATCTTGTTGCATTTAGATGGTCACTTGCTGATTATCGCAGACCGGTGCCATATTCGTTTTGCTTGCCATTTCCAAACCGTGCATCCGATTCTGGTGATCTTTATATCGATTTCGATCGAAATCAACTCACCTTTCTAGTGGCACTTTTGGATTCCCAAGTTGAGGCCAGGTTCAATCATTCCTTTGTAAATCATGCACAGGCATCACATATCGCATCCCGCATATCATACCATGTTTGCATCATGTTGCTTGAGCATGGCACGTGGTTGATTGTGCTCCTTTTGCCTGTTGTTCTTGTTTGGGTAGAGCTGGGAGACGAGTTCGTGAACGAGGAGCCCGTTGAGTTCGTTTACGAGGATCAAGGCAACTCTAAGAACTTTGCAAGCAAGATGACCATACCCTCGAAATCACTTCTATCTTTGCTTGCTAGATGCTCGCTCTTTTGCTATGCCTATGCTATGATACCTACCACTTGCTTATCATGCCTCCCATATTGCCATGTCCAGCCTCTAACCCACCATGTCCTAGCAAGCCATTGTTTGGCTATGTTACCGCTTTGCTCAGCCCCTCTTATAGCGTTGCTAGTTGCAGGTGAAGATTGGAGATCGTTCCTTGTTGGAACATTGTTTATTGTTGGGATATCACAATATTATCTTGTTTATCTTAATGCATCTATATACTTGGTAAAGGGTGGAAGTCTCGGCCTTATGCATAGTGTTTTGTTCCACTCTTGCCGCCCTAGTTTCTGTCATATCGGTGTTATGTTCCCGGATTTTTGCGTTCCTTACACGGTTGGGTTATAATGGGAACCCCTTGACAGTTCGCCTTGAATAAAACTCTTCCAGCATGGCCCAACATTGGTTTTACCATTTGCCACCTAGCCTCTTTTTCCCTTGGGTTCCGCGGACTCAAGGGTCATCTTTATTTAAACCCCCGGGCCAGTGCTCCTCTGAGTGTTGGTCCAACCTATCAGCTGCCGGTGCTCACCAGGGGAAACTCTGGGCTGGCCTACCGGAACCTTGGACAATCCGGTGTACCCTGAGAACGAGATATGTGCAGCTCCTATCGGGATTTGTCGGCACTTTGAGTGGCTTTGCTGGTTTAGTTTTACCTTTGTCGAGGATGTCTTGTAACCGGGATGCCGAGTCTGATTGGATTGTCTTGGGAGAAGGAATATCCTTCGTTGACCGTGAGAGCTTGTGATGGGCTAAGTTGGGACTCCCCTGCAGGGATTTGAACTTTCGAAAGTCGTGCCCGTGGTTATGGGCAGATGGGAATTTGTTAATGTTCGGTTGTAGATAACATGAAACTTAACTTAATTAAAATGCACCAACCGCGTGTGGAACCGTGATGGTCTCTTCTCGGCGGAGTCCGGAAAGTGAACACGGTGTTGGAGTAATGTTCGACCGTGTTCTAGGATCACTTCTTGATCATAGTTGTTCGACCGTGCTTTTGCCTTATCTTCTTAATCTCTTTTGCGAATAAGTTAGCCACCATATATGCTAGTCGCTTGCTGCAGCTCCACATCATACCTTTGTCTTACCTTTTAAGCTTAAATAGTCTTGATCACGAGGGTGTGAGATTGCTGAGTCCCCGTGACTCACAGATTACTTCCAAACCAGATGCAGGGACCGATGATACCGCTCCAGATGATGCGCTTGAGCTCAAGTGGGAGTTCGATGAAGACTCTCGTCATTACTATGTGTCTTTCACAGATGATCAGTAGTGGTGCCCAGTTGGGGCGATCGGGGACTTTGTCGCATTTGGGGGTTGATCTTTATTTTGGTACCGTAGTCGGACCCTGAGTGTATTGGATGAATGTAATGACTTATTTATGTATTTATGTAACGTGGCGAGTGTAAGCCAACTATGTACCTTTCCCCTTTATTTATTTACATGGGTTGTTGTGAAGATTACCTCACTTGCGACATTGCTTTCAATGCGGTTATGCCTCTAAGTCATGCTTCGACACGTAGGAGATATAGCCACATCGAGGGCGTTACATTTATTTTCCACTTTTATATTATTTTTGGGACTAACCTATTGACCGAAGGCCCAGCCCAGAATAGCTGTTTTTTGCCTATTTCAGTGTTTCGAAGAAATGGAATATCAAACGGAGTCCAAACGGAATAAAACCTTCGGGAACGTGATTTTCTCACCGAACGTGATCCAGGAGACTTGGACCCTGCTCCAAGGAACAAAAGAGGCGGTCACGAGGGTGGGGGAGCCCCCCCTAGGGCACGCCCCCTGCCTCGTGGGCCCCTCGGTGCTCCTCCGGCGTACTTCTTTCTCCTATATATACACACGTACCCCCAAACGATCAGAACAGGAGCCAAAAACCTAATTCTGCCGCCGCAACTTTCTGTATCCACGAGATCCCATCTTGGGGCCTGTTCCGGAGCTCCGCGGGAAGAGGACCGTCATCATGGAGGGCTTCTACATCATCCTAGCCTCTCTGATGAAGTGTGGGTAGTTTACCTCAGACCGTCGTGTCCATAGTTAGTAGCTAGATGGCTTCTTCTCTCTCTTTGAATCTCAATACAAAGTTCTCCCCCTCTCTTGTGGAGATCTATTCGATGTAATCTTCTTTTTGCGGTGTGTTTGTTGAGACCGATGAATTGTGGGTTTATGATCAAGTCTATCTATGAATAATATTTGAATATTCTCTGAATTCTTTTATGTATGATTGGTTATCTTTGCAAGTCTCTTCGAATTATCCGTTTGGTTTGGCCAACTAGATTGGTAGTTCTTGCCATGGGAGAAGTGCTTAGCTTTGGGTTCGATCTTGCGGTGTCCTTTCCCAGTGACAGAAGGGGTAGCAAGGCACGTATTGCATCGTTGCCATCGAGGATAACAAGATGGGGTTTATTTCATATTGCATGAATTTATCTCTCTACATCATGTCATCTTTCTTAAGGTGTTACTCTATTTTTAACTTAATACTCTAGATGCATGCTGGATAGCGGTCGATGAGTGGAGTAATAGTGGTAGATGCAGAATCATTTTGATCTACTTGTCACGGACGTGATGCCTATATACATGATCATGCCTAGATATTCTCATAACTATGCTCAATTCTATCAATTGCTTAACAGTAATTTGTTCACCCACCGTAGAATACTTATGCTCTTGAGAGAAGCCACTAGTGAAACCTATGGCCCCCGGGTCTATTCTCATCATATTAATCTCTGTCACTTTAATCTTGCTTTGCTTTTTTACTTTGCTTTTACTTTTTACTTTGCATCTTTATACCAAAAATACCAAAAATATTATATCTATCAGATCTCACTCTTGTAAGTGACCGTGAAGGGATTGACAACCCCTAATCGCGTTGGTTGCGAGTAGCTATCGTTTTGTGCAGGTACGAGGGACTTGAGCGTGGCCTCCTACTGGATTGATACCTTGGTTCTCAAAAACTGAGGGAAATACTTATGCTACTCTGCTGCATCATCCCTTCCTCTTTGGGAAAACCAACGCAAGCTCAAGACGTAGCAATACTCTTCACAAATCTGAAAATTTTGCCATACTTGAATATTGTTATGAGAATTATGCTTCTAATGCTTATGTTAAACTATATATTGAGGACTACTTCGCTGTCCAAGAAGAGACTAACATTTTGCAGGAGTCTATGGAAGAAGAAATTGATGAAACTGTTAGCTCATTGGATGAAAAAGATGAGGAGGAGAGCGAAGAACAAAAGGAGGAAGAGCGGATTGATCACCCGTGCCCACCTTCTAATGAGAGTAACTCCTCAACTCATACATTGTTTAATTCCCCTTCGTGATTACCGAAGGATGATTGCTATGATGACTGTTATGATCCCTATGATTCTGTTGAAATATCCCTTTTTGATGATGCTTGCTATGCTTGTGGCCAAGATGCCAATATGAATTATGCTTATGGAGATGAACTTGCTATAGTTCCTTATGCTAAACATGAAATTGTTGCTATTGCACCCATGCATGATAGTCCTATTATCTTTTTGAATTCTCCAAACTACACTATATCGGAGAAGTTTGCACTGATTAAGGATTACATTGATGGGTTGCCTTTTACCGATGCACATGATGATTTTGATGAGTATAATATGCATGTGCTTGCTGCTCCTACTTGCAATTATTATGAGAGAGGAACTATATCTCCACCTCTCTATGTTTCCAATATGATAAAATTGCAAGAAACTGTTTATACTATGCATTGGCCTTTGCTATGTGTGCATGAATTGTTCTTTTATGACATGCCAATGCATAGGAAGAGAGTTAGACTTCGTCATTTCCTGATATATGTTGCTTTGTGCTCACTACTAAATTACAAATCATTGTTAATTAAAATTGGCTTTGATATACCTTGGGATCCGGGTGGATTCACTACTTGAGCACTATATGCCTAGCTTAATGGCTTTAAAGAAAGCGCTGCCAGGGAGACAACCCGGAAGTTTTAGAGAGTCATTTATTTCTGTTGAGTTCTTTCATATAGTTTAAAAACAACAAAAATAAAGAGGGGAACCCCAAACTTTTCAAAAAGAAAAGCGAAACTGAGAAAGACAAGCATTGTTGATGTGGGAGAGCTCCTTGAACTTTGTTCATGTTCACATAAACTTTGGGAATCTTGATTACAGAAACTTTTCAACAAAAATAATTATCCCCTTGTACAATTCCATTGTATTATAAAAATAATGTGGCAAGGTTTGCCTTTAGGATGTTTACGATGCTTGTTGGTTTGTACGGTGCAGGACAGAAACTTTGGCTGTAGTGCGCGATTTTACATTTTTAGCTGGAACGTCAAATGGTTCTGATTCTTTCTGCACTGCCTTCCTATACAAATTGTTTATTTTTACTAATTTTGGTAGAATTTTTCAAGTATAAGAAGTATGGTGAATGTTCAGATTATTACAGACTGTTCAGTTTTAGACAAATTCTGTTTTTGATGCATAGTTTGCTTGTTTTGATGAAACTATCAATTTATATCAGTGGATTAAGCCATGAAAAATTTATACTACAGTAGACACAATGCAAAAACAAAATATGAATTGGTTTTCAACAGTAATTATAGTGTTGATTTGCTTTATTATACTAACGGATCTTACCGAGTTTTCTGTTGAAGTTTTGTGTGGATGAAGTGTTCGATGATCGAGAAGGTCTCGATGTGAGAAGAAGGAAGAGAGGCAAGAGCTCAAGCTTGGGAATGCCCGAGGCACCCCAAGTAAATATTCAAGGAGACTCAGGCGTCTAAGCTTGGGGATGCTGGGGAGGCACCCCCTCTTTCTTCAACAAATATCGGTATGTTTTCGGATTCGTTTTGTTCATGCGATATGTGCAATCTTGGAGCGTCTTTTGCATTTAGTTTTCATTTTTCTTTTATGCACCATGCTGGTATGAGATAGTCCTTGGTTGATTTATAGAATGCTCTATGCACTTCACTTATATCTTTTGAGTATGGCTTTATAGAATGCTTCATGTGCTTCGCTTATATCATTTGAAGTTTGGATTGCATGTTTCTCCTTACATGGACAACCGCCATTTGTAGAATGCTCTTTTGCTTCACTTATATTTGTTAGAGCACGGGCATATCTTTTGTAGAAAGAATTAAACTATCTTGCTTCACTTATATCTGTTTAGAGAGATGACAAGAATTGGTCATTCACATGGTTAGTCATAAAATCCTACATAAAACTTGTAGATCGTTGAATATGATATGTTTGATTCCTTGCAATAGTTTTGCGATATAAAGATGGTGATATTAGAGTCGTGCTAGTTGAGTAATTGTGAAATTGAGAAATACTTGTGTTGAGGTTTGCAAGTCCCGTAGCATGCACGTATGGTGAACCGTTATGTAACAAAGTCGAAGCATGAGGTGTTTATTGATTGTCTTCCTTATGAGTGGCGGTCGGGGACGAGCGATGGTCTTTTCCTACCAATCTACCCCCCTAGGAGCATGCGCGTAGTACTTTGCTTCGATGACTAATAGATTTTTGCAATAAGTATGTGAGTTCTTTTGACTAATGCTGAGTCCATGGATTATACGCACTCTCACCCTTCCATCATTGCTAGCCTCTCTAGTACCGCGCAACTTTCGCCGGTACCATAAACCCACCATATACCTTCCTCAAAACAGCCACCATACCTACCTATTATGGCATTTCCATAGCCATTCCGAGATATATTGCCATGCAACTTCCATCATCATCATATACATGACTTGAGCATTAATTGTCATATTGCTTTGCATGATCGTAAGATAGCTAGCATGATGTTTTCATGGCTTGTCCGTTTTTTGATGTCATTGCTACGCTAGATCATTGCACATCCCGGTACACCGCCGGAGGCACTCATATAGAGTCATATCTTTGTTATAGTATCGAATTGTAATATTGAGTTGTAAGTAAATAAAAGTGTGATGATCATCATTATTAGAGCATTGCCCAAAAAAAGAGAGGCCAAAGAAGCCTAAATAAAAAAAGGGGGGCAAAGAAGCCCGCAAAAAAGGGAAAAAAATAAAAAGGGGCAATGCTACTATTCCTTTTTTCCACACTTGTGCTTCAAAGTAGCACCATGTTCTTCATATAGAGAGTCTCTTGAGTTATCACTTTCATATACTAGTGGGAATTTTCATTATAGAACTTGGCTTCTATATTCCAACAATGGGCCTCCTTAAGTGCCCTAGGTCTTTGTGAGCAAGCAAGTTGGATGCACACCCACTTAGTTTCTTTTGTTGAGCTTTCATACATTTATAGCTCTAGTGCATCCGTTGCATGGCAATCCCTACTCCTCACATTGATATCTATTAATGGGCATCTCCATAGCCCGTTGATACGCCTAGTTGATGTGAGACTTTCTCCTTTTTTGTCTTCTCCACATAACCCCCACCATCCTATTCTATTCCACCTATAGTGCTATGTCCATGGCTCACGCTCATGTATTGCGTGAAAGTTGAAAAGGTTTGAGAAACGTCAAAGTATGAAATAATTGCTTGGCTTGTCATCGGGGTTGTGCATGATGTGAATGCTTTGTGTGGTGAAGATTGAGCATAGCCAGACTATATGATTTTGTAGGGATGAGCTTTCTTTGGCTATGTTATTTCAATAAGACATGATTGCTTGGTTGGTATGCTTGAAATATTATTGTCTTTATGTGAAAGGATAGATTATTGCTTTGAATCACTTGTGTCTTAATATTCATGCCATGATTAGATTACATGATCAAGATTATGCTAGGTAGCATTCCACATCAAAAATTATTTTTTTATCATTTACCTACTCGAGGACGAGCAGGAATTAAGCTTGGGGATGCTGATACGTCTCCATCGTATCTGTAATTTTTGATTGTTCCATGCCAATATTATTCAACTTTCATATACTTTTGGCAACTTTTTATACTATTTTTGGGACTAACATATTGATCCAGTGCCCAGTGCCAGTTCCTGTTTGTTGCATGTTTTTTGTTTCGCAAAATATCCATATCAAACGAAGTCCAAACGGAATAAAAACTGACGGAGATTTTTTTGGAACATATATGATTTTTGGGAAGAAAAATCCACGCGAGACGATGCTCGAGGGGCCCACGAGGTAGGGGGGCGCGCCCCAGGATGTCAGGCGCGCCCCTGACCCTCGTGGCCACCCGTAAGGCGGTTGGAGCCCTTCTTTCGCCGCAAGAAAGCTAATTTTCGGATAGAGATCGTGTCAAAGTTTCAGCCCAATCGGAGTTACGGATCTCCCGGAATATAAGAAACGGTGAAAGGGAAGAATCTGAGAACACAGAAACAGGGAGAGACAGAGAGACAGATCCAATCTCGGAGGGGCTCTCGCCCCTCCCGTGCCATGGAGGCCATGGACCAGAGGGGAAACCCTTCTCCCATCTAAGGAGGAGGTCAAGGAAAAAGAAGAAGGAGGCAGGCTCTCTCCCCCTCGCTTCCGGTGGCACCGGAGTGCCGCCGGGGGCCATCATCATCACCGTGATCTACACCAACACCTCCGCCATCTTCACCAACATCTCCATCACCTTCCCCCCTCTATCTACAACGGTCCACTCTCCCTCAACCCGCTGTACCCTCTACTTGAACATGGTGCTTTATGGTTCATATTATTATCCAATGATGTGTTGCCATCCTATGATGCCTGAGTAGATTTTCGTTGTCCTATCGGTGGTTGATGAATTGCTATGATTGATTTAATTTGCTTGTGGTTATGTTGCTGTCCTTTGGTGCCCATCATATGATTGCGTGCGTGGATCACACCCTAGGGTTAGTTGTATGTCGATAGGACTATCTATTGGAGGGCAAGAGTGACAGAAGCTTCAACCTAGCATAGAAATTGATGCATACGGGATTGAAGGGGGACCAATATATCTTAATGCTATGGTTGGGTTTTACCTTAATGAACATTAGTAGTTGTGGATGCTTGCTAATAGTTCCAATCATAAGTGCATAGAATTCCAAGTCAGGGATGACATGCTAGCAGTGACCTCTCCCATATAATACTTGCTATCGGTATAGTAAAGTAGTCAATTGCTTAGGGGCAATTTTGCAACTCCTACCACCACTTTTCCACACTCGCTATATTTACTTTATTGTTTCTTTATCTAAACAGCCCCTACTTTTTATTTACGCACTCTTTATTATCTTGCAAACCTATCCAATAACACCTACAAAGTACGTCTAGTTTCACACTTGTTCTAGGTAAAGCGAACGTCAAGCGTGCGTAGAGTTGTATCGGTGGTCGATAGAACTTGAGGGAATATTTGTTCTACCTTTAGCTCCTCGTTGGGTTCGACACTCTTACTTATCGAAAACTGTTGCGATCCCCTATACTTGTGGGTTATCAGAGAACTATAGGTCCAAAGAAATTACATTCCAAGTGGCCCCGTTTATTAGTGGATACCACGCCCTGTTGGGATGGGAGGCGTTCACGATCTTCCAAGCCATACCCCATTATGGGCACATGAAGCTCAAAATGCCCGGGCCCAACGGAATCATCACTCTCATTAGTGATCCGGACACAACACTCCGCGCCGAAAACAAAACAGCCGCATTGGCCCTCGAGGCATTATCCGAAGCCCTTTCGGTCGAGGAATTAACTGCGCTATGCTCCACAGTGGACAGGGACGACGTGATACTTGACAAGAGATCCAAGTCCACCTCTTTTAAACCAGCGGATGAAATAGTCAAATTCCAAGTCCACCCAACGGACCCTACAAAAACTGCCTCCATCGGGGCACAGTTAAACCCCGCCGTGGACGCCGCACTACGAGAGTTCCTGCGCGAGAATTGAGACATATTCGCCTGGCACCCCTCAGACATGCCAGGAATCCCACGCAGGCTGGCTGAGCACAGCCTCAATATCCTAAAGGGATTCAAGCCGGTCAAGCAGGCTCTTCGGCGTTTCTCTGAACCTAAGGGACAGGCTATGGGAGAGGAACTAGCCAAGTTATTGGAGGCCGGATTCATAAGAGAAATAAAACACCCGGACTGGCTAGCCAACCTGGTGATGGTACCAAAGAAGGATAAATCCTGGCGCCTATGTGTTGATTTCAAGGACCTTAACAAGGCTTGCCCAAAGGATCCCTTCCCCCTCCCCCGCATCGATCAAATTATCGATGCCACCGCAGGACACGAGTCATTGTGTTTCCTCGATGCATACTCCGGCTACCACCAAATCAATATGGCAGAGTCCGACCAAGCCGCAACGGCATTTATCACACCATACTGCCCATTCTATTTCAACACAATGCCTTTTGGGCTCAAAAACGCCGGCGCAACGTATCAGCGCATGATTCAGACATGTCTGGAGAACCAGATCAGCAAAATAGTAGAGGCATACGTAGATGATGTGGTCATCAAAACCAAACACGTCGACTCTCTAATAGACGACTTGAGGCTCACATTCGACAACCTCCGAACATACGGCATCAAGCTCAATCCGGAAAAATGCATTTTCGGCGTACCAGCCGGAAAGCTCCTAGGTTTCATTGTCTCCAGTAGAGGAATTGAAGCTAATCCGGCCAAAATTCGAGCTTTGTCACAGTTGGCTACCCCAACAGACCTCAAACAAATCCAGAAATTAACTGGATGTGTGGCGGCTCTAAGCCGCTTTATCTCCCGCTTAGGAGAAAAGGCATTACCCCTTTATCGCCTCCTTCGGCGCACCGAACACTTCGAGTGGACGGACGCCACCACAGCCGGATTGGAAGAAATAAAAGCCATACTGGCAACCAACCCAATCATGGCCGCGCCAAACATTGGCGAACCAATGCTGTTATACATTGCGGCAACTCATCAGGTTGTAAGCACAGTGCTCGTCGTCGAACGAGAAGCGGACGGACATAAATTCCCTCTTCAAAAGCCGGTATATTATTGTTGGAAATATGCCCTAGAGGCAATAATAAAAGGGTTATTATTATATTTCTTTGTTCATGATAATAGTCTTTTATTCATGCTATAACTGTATTATCCGGAAATCGTAATACACGTGTGAATACATAGACAACAATATGTCCCTAGTGAGCCTCTAGTTGACTAGCTCGTTGTGATCAACAGATAGTCATGGTTTCCTGGCTATGGACATTGGATGTCGTTGATAACGAGATCACATCATTAGGAGAATGATGTGATGGACAAGACCCAATACTAAGCCTAGAACAGATCGTGTAGTTCGTATGCTAAAGCTTTTCTAATGTCAAGTATCTTTTCCTTAGACCATGAGATTGTGCAACTCCCGGATACCATAGGAATGCTTTGGGTGTACCAAACGTCACAACGTAACTGGGTGGCTATAAAGGTGCATTACAGGTATCTCCGAAAGTGTCTGTTGGGTTGGCACGAATCGAGACTGGGATTTGTCACTCCGCGTAAACGGAGAGGTATCTCTGGGCCCACTCGGTAGGACATCATCATAATGTGCACAATGTGATCAAGGAGTTGATCACGGGATGATGTGTTACAGAACGAGTAAAGAGACTTGCCGGTAACGAGATTGAACAAGGTATCAGTATACCGACGATCGAATCTCGGGCAAGTACAATACCGCTAGACAAAGGGAATTGCATACGGGATTGATTAAGTCCTTGACATCGTGGTTCATCCGATGAGATCATCGTGGAACATGTGGGAGCCAACATGGGTATCCAGATCCCGCTATTGGTTATTGACCGGAGAACGTCTCGGTCATGTCTGCATGTCTCCCGAACCCGTAGGGTCTACACACTTAAGGTTCGATGACGCTAGGGTTATAAAGGAAGTTAGTATGTGGTTACCGAATGTTGTTCGGAGTTCCGGATGAGATCCCGGACGTCACGAGGAGTTCCGGAATGGTCCGGAGGTAAAGATTTATATATGGGAAGTCCTGTTTTGGTCACCGGAAAAGTTTCGGGTTTTATCGGTAACGTACCGGGACCACCGGGAGGGTCCCGGGGGTCCACCAAGTGGGGCCACCGGCCCCGGAGGCTTGCATGGGCCTAGAGTGGAAAGGGACCAGCCCCAGAGTGGGCTGGTGCGCCTCCCACCCTTGCCCAAGGCGCAACTAGGAGGGGAGAGGGGAAACCCTAGGCGCAGATGGGCCTATAGGCCCACCCTAGGGCGCGCCCCCTCTCTCCCCCTCTTGGCCGCCCCCTCCAAGTCCCATCTAGGGCTGGCCGCACCCCTTGGGGTGGGAAACTCTAAAGGGGGCGCAGCCCCCCTTCCCCCTATATATACTTGAGGTTTTGGGGCTGCCAACACATGAGAACTTCTCCTCTCGGTGCAGCCCTACCTCTCCTTCTCCTCCTCTCACGTGGTGCTTGGCGAAGCCCTGCTGGATTGCCACGCTCCTCCACCACCACCACACCGTTGTGCTGCTGCTGGATGGAGTCTTCCTCAACCTCTCCCTCTCTCCTTGCTGGATCAAGGCGTGGGAGACGTCACCGGGCTGTACGTGTGTTGAACGCGGAGGTGCCGTCCGTTCGGCACTAGGATCTCCGGTGATTTGAATCACGACGAGTACGACTCCTTCAACCCCGTTCTCATGAACGCTTCCGCTTAGCGATCTACAAGGGTATGTAGATGCACTCTCCTTCCCCTCGTTGCTGGTTTCTCCATAGATAGATCTTGGTGACATGTAGGAAAATTTTGAATTTCTGCTACGTTCCCCAACAGTGGTATCAAAGCTAGGTCTATTGCGTAGATTCTTTGCACGAGTAGAACACAAAGTAGTTGTGGGTGTTGATTTTGTTCAATATGCTTACCGTTACTAGTCCAATCTTGTTTCCACGGTATTGTGGGATGAAGCGGCCCGGACCGACCTTACACGTACTCTTACGTGAGACAGGTTCCACCGATTGACGTGCACTTGGTGCATAAGGTGGCTAGCGGGTGCCAGTCTCTCCCACTTTAGTCGGAACGGATTCGATGAAAAGGGTCCTTATGAAGGGTAAATAGCAATTGGCATATCACGTTGTGGTTTTGCATAGGTAAGAAACGTTCTTGCTAGAAACCCATAGCAGCCACGTAAAACATGCAAACAACAATTAGAGGACGTCTAACTTGTTTTTGAAGGGTATGCTATGTGATGTGATATGGCCAAGAAGAATGTGATGAATGATATGTGATGTATGAGATTGATCATGTTCTTGTAATAGGATTCACGACTTGCATGTCGATGCGTATCACAACCGGCAGGAGCCATAGGAGTTGTCTTAATTTATTGTATGACCTGCGTGTCATTGAACAACGCCATGTAACTTACTTTACTTTATTGCTAAACGCGTTAGCCATAGAAGTAGAAGTAGTCGTTGGCGTGACAACTTCATGAAGACACGATGATGGAGATCATGATGATGGAGATCATGGTGTCAAGCCGGTGACAAGATGATCATGGAGCCCCGAAGATGGAGATCAATGGAGCTATATGATATTGGCCATATCATGTCACAACTATATAATTGCATGTGATGTTTATTATGATTATGCATCTTGTTTACTTAGGACGACGGTAGTAAATAAGATGATCCCTTACAAAATTTCAAGAAGTGTTCTCCCCTAACTGTGCACCGTTGCTACAGTTCGTCGCTTCTAAAAACCACGTGATGATCGGGTGTGATGGATTCTTACGTTCACATACAACGGGTGTAAGACAGTTTTACACAGCGAAAACACTTAGGGTTAACTTGACGAGCCTAGCATGTACAGACATGGCCTCGGAACACGGAGACCGAAAGGTCGAGCATGAGTTGTATAGTAGATACGATCAACATGAAGATGTTCATCGATGATGACTAGTCCGTCTCACGTGATGATCGGACACGGCCTAGTTGACTCGGATCATGTAATCACTTAGATGACCAGAGGGATGTCTATCTGAGTGGGAGTTCATAAGATGAACTTAATTATCCTGAACATAGTCAAAAGACCTTTTGCAAATTATGTCGTAGCTCGCGCTATAGTTCTACTGTTCAGATATGTTCCTAGAGAAAATTATAGTTGAAAGTTGATAGTAGCGATTATGCGATCAGTAGAAAGCTTATGTCCTTAATGCACCGCTTAGTGTGCTGAACCCCAAACGTCGTTTGTGGATGTTGCGAACATCGGACATACACGTTTTGATAACTACGTGATAGTTCAGTTAAATGGTTTAAGTAGAGGCACCAAAGACGTTTTCCGAAACATCGCGGAACATATGAGATGTTTTGAGGGCTGAAATTGGGATTTCAGGCTCGTGCCCACGTCAAGAGGTATGAGACCTCCGACGATTTTCTTAGCCTGCAAACTAAGGGAGAAAAGCTCAATCGTTGAGCTTGTGCTCAGATTGTCTGAGTGCAACAATCACTTGATAGTGATGTTTCTCCAAAGTCATTGCCACCAAGCTGCTAGAGCTTCGTGATGAACTATAACATATCAGGGATAGATATGATGATCCTTGAAGTATTCGCGATGTTTGACACCGCGAAAGTAGAAATCAAGAAGGAGCATCAATTGTTGATGGTTGGTGAAACCACTAGTTTCAAGAAGGGCAAGGGCAAGAAGGGATACTTCATGAAACGGCAAATCAGCTGCTGCTCCAGTGAAGAAACCCGAGGTTGAACCCAAACCCGAGACTAAGTGCTTCTGTGATAAGGGGAATAGCCACTGGAGCAGGATTACCCTAGATACTTGGTAGATAAGAAGGCTGGCAAGGTCGATAGAAGTATATTGGATATACATTATGTTAATGTGTACTTTACTAGTACTCCTAGTAGCACCAGGGTATTAGATACCGGTTTGGTTGCTAAGTGTTAGTAACTCGAAATAAAAGCTACGGAACAAACGGAGACTAGCTAAAGGTGAGCTGACGATATGTGTTGGAAGTGTTTCCAAGTTTGATGTGATCAAACATCACACGCTCCCTCTACCATCAGGATTAGTATTAAACCTGAATAATTGTCATTTGGTGTTTGCGTTGAGCATAGACATGATTGGATTATGTCTATCGCAATACAGTTATTCATTTAAGGAGAATAATGGTTACTCTGTTTATTTGAATTATACCTTCAATGGTCTTGCACCTGAAAGGAATGGTTTATTGATTCTCGATCGTAGTGATACACATTTTCATGCCAAAAGATATAAGATAGTAATGATAGTACCACTTACTTGTGGCACTGCCACGTAAGTCATATCGGTATAAAATGCATGAAGAAGCTCCATGTTGATGGATCTTTGGACTCACTCATTTTTGAAAAGTTTGAGACATGCGAACCATGTCTATTGGTGTATATGCATGAAGAAACTCCATGCAAATGGACTGTTTGAACTCACTTGATTTTGAATCACTTGAGACATGCAAATCATACCACATGGGCAAGATGACTGAAAGCCTCGTTTTAGTAAGACGGAACAAGATAGCAACTCGTTGGAAGTAACACATTTTGATGTGTGCAGTCCAAGGAGTGCTGAGGCATGCAGTGAATATCGTTATGTTCTTACTTCACAGATGATTCGAGTGGATGTTGAGAATATTTTCTTGATGAAACACAAGTCTGAATTATTGAATGGTTCAAGTAATTTCAGAGTGAAGTAGAAGATCATTGTGACAAGAGGATAAAATGTCTATGATATGATCATAGAGATGAATATCTGAGTTACAAGTTTTGGCACGCAATTAAGACATTGTGGAAATTGTTTTACAATTAATACCGCCTGGAACACCATAGTGTGATGGTGTGTCCGAACATCATAGTTGCACCCTATTGGATATGGTGCGTACCTTGATGTCTCTTATAGAATTACCACTATCGTTCATGGGTTAGGCATTAGAGACAACCGCACTCACTTTAAATAGGGCACCACGTAATTCCGTTGAGATGACACCGTATGAATTATGGTTTAGAGAAACCTAAGTTGTCGTTTCTTAAAGGTTTGGGGCTGCGACGCTTATGTGAAAAAGTTTCAGGATTGATAAGCTCGAACCCAAAGCGGATAAAATGCATCTTCATAGGACACCCAAAACAGTTGGGTATACCTCCTAATTCAGATCCGAAAGCAATATGGATTGTTTCTTGAATCGGGTCCTTTCTCGAGGAAAGGTTTCTCTCGAAAGAATTGAGTGGGAGGATGGTGGAGACTTGATGTGGTTATTGAACCGTCACTTCAACCAGTGTGTATCAGGGCACAGGAAGTTGTTCATGTGGCACCTACACCAATTGAAGTAGAAGCTTATGATGGTGATCATGAAGTTTCGGATCAAGTCACTGCCGTACCTCGTAGGGTGACAAGGATACGTACTACTTCAGAGTGGTACAGTAATCCTGTCTTGAAGGTCATGTTGCTAGACAACAATGAACCTACGAGCTATGGAGAAGTGATGGTGGGCCCATATTCTGACAAATGGTTAGAAACCATGAAATCCGAGATAGGATCCATGTATCGGAACAAAGCATGGACTTTGGTGGACTTGCCCGATGATCGGCAAGCCATTGAGATAAATGGATCTTTAAGAAGAAGACGAACGTGGACGGTAATGTCACCGTCCATGAAGCTCGACTTGTGGCGAAGAGTTTTTCACAAGTTCAAGGAGTTGACTACGATGAGATTTTCTCATTCGTAGCGATGCTTAAGTCCGTCGGAATCACGTTAGCATTAGCTGAATTTATGAAATCTGGCAGATGGATGTCAAAACGAGTTTCCTTACCAGTCTTCGTAAGGAAAGGTTGTATGTAATACAATCAGAAAGGTTTTGTCGATCCTAAGGATGCTAAAAGGTATGCTAGCTCTAGCGATCCTTCTAAGGACTGGAGTAAGCATCTCGGAGTTGGAATGTACATTTTGATGAGATGATCAAAGATTTTGGGTTTGTACAAAGTTTATGAGAAACTTGTATTTCCAAAGAAGTGAGTGGGAGCACTATAGAATTTCTGATGAGTATATGTTGATCAGAAATGATGTAGAATTTCTAGAAAGCATATAGGGTTATTTGAAAGGTGTTTTTTCAATAGAAAACCTGGATTAAGCTACTTGAACATTGAGCATCAAGATCTATAAGGATAGATCAAAATGCTTAATAATACTTTCAAATGAGCACATACCTTGACATGATCTTGAAGGTGTTCAAGATGGATCAGTCAAAGAAGAAGTTCTTGCCTGAGTTGTAAGGTACGAAGTTAAGACTTAAAGCTCTACCACGGCAGAATAGAGAGAAAGGACGAAGGTCGTCCCCTATGCTTAAGACATAGGCTCTACAGTATGCCATGCTAAGTACCGCACCTGAAGTGTGCCTTGCCATGAGTCAGTCAAGGGGTACAAGAGTGATCCAAGAATGGATCACAGTACAGAGGTCAAAGTTATCCTTAGTAACTAGTGGACTAAGGAATTTTCTCGGTTATGGAGGTGATAAAGAGTTCGACGGAAAGAGTTACGACGATACAAGCTTAACACCTATCCGGATAGCTCTGAGTAGAGATACCAGATACGTATAGTGGAGCAACAATTAGAATAGCTCCAAGTAGAACAGTTATTTGGAATAGCTCTAAATAGAGCGTGGTAGCTGCATCTAGGAGATGACATAAAGATTTGTAAAGCACACACGGATCTGAAAGGTTCAAACCCGTTGACTAAAACCTCTCTCACAAGCAACATGATCAAACCCAGAACTCATTGAGTGTTAATCACATAGTGATGTGAACTAGATTATTGACTCTAGCAAACTCTTTTGATGTAGGTTACATGGCGATGTGACCTGTGAGTGTTAATCACATGGCGATGTAAACTAGATTATTGACTCTAGTGCAAGTGGGAGACTGTTGGAAATATGCCCTAGAGGCAATAATAAAAGGGTTATTATTATATTTCTTTGTTCATGATAATAGTCTTTTATTCATGATATAACTGTATTATCCGGAAATCGTAATACACGTGTGAATACATAGACAACAATATGTCCCTAGCAAGCCTCTAGTTGACTAGCTTGTTGTGATCAACAGATAGTCATGGTTTCCTGGCTATGGACATTGGATGTCGTTGATAACGAGATCACATCATTAGGAGAATGATGTGATGGACAAGACCCAATCCTAAGCCTAGCACAGATCGTGTAGTTCGTATGCTAAAGCTTTTCTAATGTCAAGTATCTTTTCCTTAGACCATGAGATTGTGCAACTCCCGGATACCGTAGGAATGCTTTGGGTGTACCAAACGTCACAACGTAACTGGGTGGCTATAAAGGTGCATTACAGGTATCTCCGAAAGTGTCTGTTGGGTTGGCACAAATCGAGACTGGGATTTGTCACTCCGTGTAAACAGAGAGGTATCTCTGGGCCCACTCGGTAGGACATCATCATAATGTGCACAATGTGATCAAGGAGTTGATCACGGGATGATGTGTTACGGAACGAGTAAAGAGACTTGCCGGTAACGAGATTGAACAAGGTATCGGTATACCGACGATCGAATCTCGGGCAAGTACAATACCGCTAGACAAAGGGAATTGCATACGGGATTGATTAAGTCCTTGACATCGTGGTTCATCCGATGAGATCATCGTGGAACATGTGGGAGCCAACATGGGTATCCAGATCCCGCTGTTGGTTATTGACCGGAGAACGTCTCGGTCATGTCTGCATGTCTCCCGAACCCGTAGGGTCTACACACTTAAGGTTCGATGACGCTACGGTTATAAAGGAAGTTAGTATGTGGTTACCGAATGTTGTTGGGAGTCCCGGATGAGATCCCGGACATCACGAGGAGTTCCGGAATGGTCCGGAGGTAAAGATTTATATATGGGAAGTCCTGTTTTGGTCACCGGAAAAGTTTCGGGTTTTATCGGTAACGTACCGGGACCACCGGGAGGGTCCCGGGGGTCCACCAAGTGGGGCCACCGGCCCCGGAGGCTTGCATGGGCCTAGAGTGGAAAGGGACCAGCCCCAGAGTGGGCTGGTGCGCCTCCCACCCTTGCCCAAGGCGCAGCTAGGAGGGGAGAGGGGAAACCCTAGGCGCAGATGGGCCTATAGGCCCACCCTAGGGCGCGCCCCCTCTCTCCCCCTCTTGGCCGCCCCCTCCAAGTCCCATCTAGGGCTGGCCGCACCCCTTGGGGTGGGAAATCCTAAAGGGGGCGCAGCCCCCCTTCCCCCTATATATACTTGAGGTTTTGGGGCTGCCAACACATGAGAACTTCTCCTCTCGGTGCAGCCCTACCTCTCCTTCTCCTCCTCTCCCGTGGTGCTTGGCGAAGCCCTGCTGGATTGCCACGCTCCTCCACCACCACCACGCCGTTGTGCTGCTGCTGGATGGAGTCTTCCTCAACCTCTCCCTCTCTCCTTGCTGGATCAAGGCGTGGGAGACGTCACCGGGCTGTACGTGTGTTGAACGCGGAGGTGCCGTCCGTTCGGCACTAGGATCTCCGGTGATTTGAATCACGACGAGTACGACTCCTTCAACCCCGTTCTCATGAACGCTTCCGCTTAGCGATCTACAAGGGTATGTAGATGCACTCTCCTTCCCCTCGTTGCTGGTTTCTCCATAGATAGATCTTGGTGACACGTAGGAAAATTTTGAATTTCTGCTACGTTCCCCAACAATTATGTATCCACTGTCCTCAGTCCATGCAAATCACGGTACCCACATTATCAAAAGATAGCCTATGTAGTATTCATGGCATCCCGGAAGCTGCGACACTACTTTCAAGAGTGTTCGATTACGGTAGCCTCGAAAGTGCCACTTAATGATATTATAAACAACCGCGACGCCACGGGCCAGATTGCCAAATGGGCCATTGAGCTCCTCCCGTTCGACATAACATACAAACCTCAGCGAGCCATTAAATCGCAAGTATTAGCCGACTTTGTCGCCGAATGGATGGAAGCCAAACTCCCTAAAGAGTACGACGCATACTCCAATCGGATCATGCACTTCGACGGCTCCAAAATGCTGGCCGGTCTAGGGGCTGGCGTCGTCCTGATGTCCCCAACCGGAGATACCGTTCAGTACGTACTGCAGATACTGTATACAGACTCCAACAACGCAGCCGAATACGAAGCCATGTTGCATGGTCTTCGGATGACAGTCTCCATGGGCATTCAACGCCTGGAGGTGCATGGGGATTCGAACCTCGCAATATCCCAAATAAATGGAGACTTCGATGCCAAGGATCCGAAGATGGCGGCCTATCGAAACGCCGTCCTAAAGATGTCAACTCGGTTCGAGGAGCTCGAATTTCACCATGTGGCTCGGGAAAACAATCAGGCGGTGGATATCCTCGCCCGCATCAGCGCAAAACGCGATGCGGTCCCCCCCAACATCTTTTTGGAGAGGTTGTTTAAGCCATCGGTGGTATGGGAAGGGGACACTGGTAACAATAGTCCGGACCCGGCCAAAATGCCCGATACCGAACACTCTGACATAATCGGAGGCTCTGCCACCGAAATAACACCTTCAGCCCACATAATAATGGCCGTCATCGCCCCATGGACAGAACCATTCCTAGCCTACCTAACTAGGCAGGAACTTCCCGAGGACCAAAATGAGGCAAGCTGCATAGTGCGGCGATCTAAAGCCTACAGGGTCCACGAGGGAGAGTTGTATAAGAAAAGCACTACCGGAGTCCTTCAAAGGTGCATCTCCGAAGAGGAAGGGCGGAAGCTTTTGGCAGAAATTCATGCCGAACTTGGCGGCCACCATGCCGCAGCCCGGGCTCTTGTAAGCAAGGCCTTCCATACATGTTTTTATTGGCCGACAGCCCGGGCAGACGCACAAGACTTGGTCCAACGCTGCGCCGGTTGCCAGCTTTTTGCAAACCAAAGCCATATGCCACCCACCACCCTCCAAACAATCCCCATTACCTGGCCTTTCGCGGTCTGGGGGCTTGACATGGTTGGACCCCTTAAAGGGGGAACCCATAAGAAAAAATACTTACTCGTCATGGTGGATAAATTCACCAAATGGATAGAAGCCAAACTTGTTAAAACAGCTGAATCCGGACCGGTGATAAACTTCATATCCGGGGTTGTACACCGTTATGGCATCCCTCACAGCATCATCACTAACAACAACACGAACTTCACGGCCGACGAGGTAAAACTCTAGTGCAGCAACATGGGCATCAAGCTCGATTATGCTTCCGTCTATCACCCACAAACCAACGGCCAAGTTGAGCAATGCTACGTCTTGAGCTTCGTTGGTTTTCCCCGAAGAGGAAGGGATGATGCAGCAGAGTAGTGTAAGTATGTCCCTCAGTTTTTGAGAACCAAGGTATCAATCCAGTAGGAGGCCACGCTCAAGTCCCTCGTACCTGCACAAAACGATAGCTACTCGCAACCAACGCGATTAGGGGTTGTCAATCCCTTCACGGTCACTTACAAGAGTGAGATCTGATAGATATAATATTTTTGGTATTTTTGGTATAAAGATGCAAAGTAAAAAGTAAAAGCAAAGGAAAGAAGCAAAGCAAGATTAAAGTGACAGAGATTAATATGATGAGAATAGACCCGGGGGCCATAGGTTTCACTAGTGGCTTCTCTCAAGAGCATAAGTATTCTACGGTGGGTGAACAAATTACTGTTGAGCAATTGACAGAATTGAGCATAGTTATGAGAATATCTAGGCATGATCATGTATATAGGCATCACGTCCGTGACAAGTAGATCAAAACGATTCTGCATCTACTACTATTACTCCACTCATCGACCGCTATCCAGCATGCATCTAGAGTATTAAGTTAAAAACAGAGTAACGCCTTAAGAAAGATGACATGATGGAGAGAGAAAAATTCATGCAATATGAAATAAACCCCATCTTGTTATCCTCGATGGCAACGATGCAATACGTGCCTTGCTACCCCTTCTGTCACTGGGAAAGGACACCGCAAGATCGAACCCAAAGCTAAGCACTTCTCCCATGGCAAGAACTACCAATCTAGTTGGCCAAATCAAACGGATAATTCTAAGAGACTTGCAAAGATAACCAATCATGCATAAAAGAATTCGGAGAAGATTCAAATATTATTCATAGATAGACTTGATCATAAACCCACAATTCATCAATCTCAACAAACACACCACAAAAAGAAGATTACATCGAATAGATCTCCACAAGAGAGGGGGAGAACTTTGTATTGAGATCCAAAAAGAGAGAAGAAGCCATCTAGCTACTAACTATGGACCTGAAGGTCTGAGGTAAACTACTCACACTTCATCGAAGAGGCTATGATGATGTAGAAGCCCTCCATGATGACGGCCCTTTTCCGGCGGAGCTCCCGAACAGGCCCCAAGATTTGATCTCGTGGATACAGAAAGTTGCGGCGGTGGAATTAGGTTTTTGGCTCCTGTTCTGATCGTTTGGGGGTACGTGTGTATATATAGGAGGAAGAAGTACGTCGGTGGAGCATCGAGGGGCCCACGAGGCAGGGGGCGCGCCCCCCACCCTCATGACCTCCTCTTTGACTCCTTGGAGTAGGGTCCAAGTCTCCTGGATCACGTTCAGTGAGAAAATCACATTCCCGAAGATTTTATTCCGTTTGGACTCCGTTTGATATTCTGTTTCTCCGAAAGACTGAAATAGGCAAAAAAACGGCAATTCTGGGCTGGGCCTCCGGTTAATAGGTTAGTCCCAAAAATAATATAAAAGTGGAAAATAAAGCCCAATATAGTCCAAAACAGTAGATAATATAGCATGGAGCAATCAAAAATTATAGATACGTTGGAGACGTATCAGGCATCCCCAAGCTTAATTCCTGCTCGTCCTCGAGTAGGTAAATGATAAAAAGAGAATTTTTGATGTGGAGTGCTACTTGGCATAATTTCAATGCAAATCTTCTTAATTGTGATATGAATATTCAGATTCGAAAGATTCAAGACAAAAGTTTATATTGACATAAAAATAATAATACTTCATGGATACTAACAAAGCAATTATGTATTCTCAAAATAACATGGCCAAAGAAAGTTATCCCTACAAAATCATATAGTCTGGCTATGCTCCATCTTCACCACACAAAGTATTTAAATCATTCACAACCCCGATGACAAGCCAAGCAATTGTTTCATACTCTAACTTTTTCAAAACTTTTTTAATATTCATGCAATACATGAGCGTGAGCCATGGATATAGCACTATAGGTGGAATAGAATGGTGGTTGAGGAGAAGACAAAAAGGAGGGGAAGATAGTTTCACATCAACTAGGCGTATCAACGGGCTATGGAGATGCCCATCAATAGATATCAATGTGAGTGAGTAGGGATTGCCATGCAACGGATGCACTAGAGCTATAAATGTATGAAAGCTCAACAAAAGAAACTAGTGGGTGTGCATCCAACTTGCTTGCTCACGAAGACCTAGGGCACTTGAGGAGGCCCATCATTGGAATATACAAGCCAAGTTCTATAATGTAAAATTCCCACTAGTATATGAAAGTGATAACATGAGAGACTCTCTACTATGAAGATCATGGTGCTACTTTGAAGCACAAGTGTGGTAAAAGGATAGTAGCATTGCCCCTTTTTATTTATTTTCTCTTTTTTTGGGGCCTTCTTTTTTTCTTTGGCCTTTCTCCCTTTTTTTGGGACAATGCTCTATTAAATGATGATCATCACACTTTTATTTATTTACAACTCAATGATTACAACTCGATTCTAAAACAAAGTATGACTCTATATGGATGCCTTCGGCGGTGTACCGGGATATGCAATGAATCAAGAGTGACAAGTATGAAGAAATTATGAACGGTGGCTTTGCCACAAATACTATGTCAACTACATGATCATGCTAAGCAATATGACAATGATGAATGTGTCATGATGAACTAGATGGTGGAAAGTTGCATGGTAATATATCTCGGAATGACTATGGAAATGCCATAATAGGTAGGTATGGTGGCTGTTTTGAGGAAGGTATATGGTAGGTGTATGATACCGGCGAAAGGTGCGCGGTATTAGAGAGGCTAGCAAAGGTGGAAGGGTGAGAGTGCGTATAATCCATGGACTCAACATTAGTCATAAAGAACTCATATACTTTATTGCAAAAATCTAGAAGTTATCAAAGCAAAGGATTACGTGCATGCTCCTAGGGGGATAGATTGGTAGGAGAATACCATGGCTCGTCCCCGACCGCCACTCATAAGGAAGACAATCAATAAATAAATCATGCTCCGACTTCATCACATAACGGTTCACCATACGTGCATGCTATGGGAATCACAAACTTTAACACAAATATTCTTTAAATTCACAACTACTCAACTAGCATGACTTTAATATTATCACCTCCATATCTCAAAACAATTATCAAGCTTCAATCTTTTCTTAGTATTCAACACACTCAAAAGAAAGTTTCACAAATCTTGAATAGCAAGCATATTATTATTAAGCAAATTACCATGCTATTAAGAGACTCTCAAAATAATTTAAGTGAAGCATGAGAGATCAATAGTTTCTTTAAAACAAATCCACCACCGTGCTCTAAAAGATCTAAGTGAAGCACATAGAGCAAAATTATAATGCTCAAAAGATATAAGTGAAGTACATAGAGCAAAATTACTTAGCTCAAAAGATATAAGTGAAGCACATAGAGCAAAACTACTTAGCTCAAAAGATATAAGTGAAGCACATAGAGCAAAACTACTTAGCTCAAAAGATATAAGTGAAGCACATAGAGTATTCTATCAAATTTTAATTCATGTATGGCTCTCTCAAAAGATGTGTACAGCAAGGATGATTGTGGCATACTAAGACACAAAGACACAAATAATACAAGACGCTCCAAGCAAAACACATATCATGTTGGTGAATAAAAATATAGCTCCAAGTAAATTACCGATGGAAGTGGACGAAAGAGGGGATGCCTTCCGGGGCATCCCCAAGCTTTGACTTTTTGGTGTCCTTGGATTATCTTGGGGGTGCCATGGGCATCCCCAAGCTTAGGCTCTTGCCACTCCTTGTTCCATAATCCATCAAAAGAATTCACCCAAAACTTGAAAACTTCACAACACAAAACTCAAAATAGAAAACTCGTGAGCTCCGTTAGCGACAGAAAACAAAAGACCACTTCAAGGTACTGTAATGAACTCATTCTTTATTTATATTGGTGTTAAACCTACTGTATTCCAACTTCTCTATGGATTATAAACTATTTTACTAGCCATAGATTCATCAAAGCAAACAACACAGGAAAAACAGAATCTGTCAAAAACAGAACAATCTGTAGTAATCTGTAGCTAGCGCAAGATCTGGAACCCCAAAAATTCTAAAATAAATTGCTGGACGTGAGGAATTTATCTATTAATCATCTGCAAAAAATTAACTAAATAGCACTCTTCAAATAAAAATGACAGCAGTTCTCGTGAGCGCTAAAGTTTCTGTTTTTTATAGCAAGTTCAACAAGACTTTCCCAAAGTCTTCCCAACGGTTCTACTTGGCACAAACACTAATTAAACACAAAAAACACAACCAAAACAGAGGCTAAATAATTTATTTATTACTAAGCAGGAGCAAAAGGCAAGGAATAAAAATAAAATTGGGTTGCCTCCCAACAAGCGCTATCGTTTAACGCCCCTAGCTAGGCATAAAAGCGAGGATAGATCTAGATATTGTCATCTTGATTCTTAATTCTTTTAGCGATGTTATGCTCGAATCCGGGAGGTTCCTTACGTTTCCCTTCATATTCAGAGATCTTGAGATCTAAAGAATCCAACCGCTTATTGCATAGAATAATCAACATATTCATGCGGTGAAGATTTATGCTAACACTCTTAAGAGGTTCATGAGATTTCTGTAAAATCTTAGTTACTTCGCAAATTTTCTCAAAAACTTGCGTTTTCTCTTGGGTATGATGGGGCCCCTTTTGTTGAGGTAAAGTTCCTACTATACCTTCTATAATTTCATGCACGATACTGGGATCAATTTCAATAAAATTGCCTTTGGAAACACAATCCAAAAGTTGTCTATGAGACATATTAAGCCCAACATATAAGTTGCGAAGCAAAATTCTGAAATTTACTTCTAGGGTGCATTTACGATAAGATTCCATTATTCTAAACCAAGCATCCTTTAAGTTTTCTCCTTGCTTTTGTTTGAAGTGGAGGACTTCAAACTCAGGGGACAAAGGAGTAGAAAGAGGACTAGCCATGATGACAAGCAAACAAACTAACACACGAGCAAACAAGAGCAAATGGGCAAAAAAGCAAATAGAGAGGGAGGATAGAGAGAGAGGGGGCGAATAAAATGGCAAGGGTGAAGTGGGGGAGAGGAAAACGAGAGGCAAATGGCAAATAACGTAATGCGAGAGATAGGGATTGTGATGGGTACTTGGTATGTTGATTTTTTGCGTAGACTCCCCGGCAACGGCGTTAGAAATCCTTCTTGCTATGTCTTGAGCTTGCGTTGGTTTTCCCCGAAGAGGAAGGGATGATGCAGCAGAGTAGCATAAGTATTTCCCTCAGTTTTTGAGAACCAAGGTATCAATCGAGTAGGAGGCCACGCTCAAGTCCCTCGTACCTGCACAAAACGATAGCTACTCGCAACCAACGCGATTAGGGGTTGTCAATCCCTTCACGGTCACTTACGAGAGTGAGATCTGATAGATATAATATTTTTGGTATTTTTGGTATAAAGATGCAAAGTAAAAGGTAAAAGCAAAGTAAAAAAGCAAAGCAAGATTAAAGTGATGGAGATTAATATGATGAGAATAGACCCGGGGGCCATAGGTTTCACTAGTGGCTTCTCTCAAGAGCATAAGTATTCTACGGTGGGTGAACAAATTACTGTTGAGCAATTGACAGAATTGAGCATAGTTATGAGAATATCTAGGCATGATCATGTATATAGGCATCACGTCCGTGACAAGTAGATCGAAACGATTCTGCATCTACTACTATTACTCCACTCATCGACCGCTATCCAGCATGCACCTAGAGTATTAAGTTAAAAACAGAGTAATGCCTTAAGTAAGATGACATGATGTAGAGAGATAAATTCATGCAATATGAAATAAACCCCATCTTGTTATCCTCGATAGCAATGATGCAATACGTGCCGTGCTGCCCCTTCTGTCACTGGGAAAGGACACCGCAAGATCGAACCCAAAGCTAAGCACTTCTCCCATGGCAAGAACTACCAATCTAGTTGGCCAAACCAAACGGATAATTCGAAGAGACTTGCAAATATAACCAATCATGCATAAAAGAATTCAGAGAAGATTCAAATATTATTCATAGATAGACTTGATGATAAACCCACAATTCATTGGTCTCAACAAACACACCGTAAAAAGAAGATTACATCGAATAGATCTCCACAAGAGAGGGGGAGAACTTTGTATTGAGATCCAAAAAGGGAGAAGAAGTCATCTAGCTACTAACTATGGACCTAAAGGTCTGAGGTAAACTACTCACACTTCATCGGAGAGGCTATGATGATGTAGAAGCCCTCCGTGATGACGGCCCTCTTCCGGCGGAGCTCTAGAACAGGCCCCAAGATGGGATCTCGTGGATACAGAAAGTTGCGGCGGTGGAATTAGGTTTTTGGCTCCTGTTCTGGTCGTTTGGGGGTACGTGTGTATATATAGGAGGAAGAAGTATGTCGGTGGAGCACCAAGGGGCCCACAAGGCAGGGGGCGCGCCCTAGGGGGGGCGTCCCCACCCTCGTGACCTCCTCTTTGACTCCTTGGAGTAGGGTCCAAGTCTCCTAGATCATGTTCGGTGAGAAAATAACGTTCCCGAAGATTTTATTCCGTTTGGACTCCGTTTGATATTCTGTTTCTCCGAAACACTGAAATAGGCAAAAAACAACAATTCTGGGCTGGGCCTCGGGTTAATAGGTTAGTCCCAAAAATAATATAAAAGTGGAAAATAAAGCCCAATATAGTCCAAAACAATAGATAATATAGCATGGAGCAATCAAAAATTATAGATACGTTGGAGACGTATCAAGCGAGCAAATGGTCTTATCATGAGCGGCATTAAACCCAGATTAGTGCGGTCCTTAAAGGAGTCTAACACGCATTGGGTAAAGGACCTCAACTCCGTACTCTGGGGGCTGCGGACCACGCTGAATCGCACTACCCGATATACACCCTTCTTTATGGTGTACGGCGCAGAGGCAGTTCTGCCCTGCGACATAATCCATGACTCACCTCGAGTGCGCATGTACGAAGAAAGAGAAGCCGAGCTCGATCGGCAGGATAGTCTGGACACCCTGGAGGAGGAGCGCGACGTGGCAAAAGCCCGTTCCGCATTTTATCAGCAACAGGCTCACAGATACCAAAGCAGAGAAGTACGGGCCAAAACTTATAACATTGGTGAGTTAGTTCTACGCCTACCGGAGAAGAAAAAGTCCAAGCACGAGCCCAAATGGGAAGGTCCCTTCATTATTGACCAAGTCCTGACCGGTGGAGCGTACCGTCTGCGGGATGCATCGAATAATCGACTTGAGCCGAACCCATGGAACGCAGCCAGGCTCTGAAGATTCTACGCCTAGCGCCGGACTCTATGTTCGTCTCCTTCCTGTGTCCATTTTTTGCATATACATTATCTGTCTTTTTTCTCTTTCTTTCTTTTATTCTTTATCTAGGCCTTCAAGGGCCAACTTGTGCCTCGCTTGCACATTATAGATGCGCTAACCGCGCTCATTATACCTGGGGGCTTCTTACACAGAAGCTTAATTATCTATCTGGGCTTCACGCCCCGCACATGTGTTATTGATACGTCTCCGTCGTATCTATAATTTTTGATTGTTCCATGCCAATATTATTCAACTTTCATATACTTTTTGGCAACTTTTTATATTATTTTTGGGACTAACATATTGATCCAGTGCCTAGTGCCAGTTCCTGTCTGTTGCACGTTTTTGGTTTCGCAGAATATCCATATCAAACGGAGTCCAAACGGGATAAAAACGGACAGAGCTTATTTTTGGAAAATATGGAAAATTCGGAAGGAAAATCAACACGAACCAGTGCCCGAGGTGGTCACAAGGCAGAGGGGCGCCCCCCCAGGGTGCGCCCCTACCCTCGTGAGCCACCGTAAGGCGGTTGCCGCTCTTCTTTTGCCGCAAGAAAGCTAATATTCGGAAAAAAATCACGGCGAAGGTTTCAGGCCAATCAGAGTTACGGATATCCATATATATATACGAAACGGTGAAACAGAGCTAGAAAAGAATGCCGAAACAGAGAGAGACAGAGAGACAGATCCAATCTCGGAGGGGCTCTCGCCCCTCCCATGCCATGGAGGTGAAGGACCAGAGGGGAAACCCTTCTCCCATCTAGGGAGGAGGTTAAGGAAGAATAGGAAGAAGGGCCCCCCCTCTCCTCCGGTGGCGCCGGAACGCCGCCGTGGCCATCATCATCATCACCGCGATCTCCACCAACACCTCCGCCATCTTCACCAACATCTACATCACCTTCCCCCCTCTATCTACAGCGGTCCACTCTCCTGCAACCCGCTGTACCCTCTACATGAACATGGTGCTTTATGCTTCATATTATTATCCAATGATGTGTTGCCATCCTATGATGTCTGAGTAGATTTTCATTGTCCTATCAGTGGTTGATGAATTGCTATGATTGATTTAATTTGCTTGTGGTTATGTTGTTGTCCTTTGGTGCCCATCATATGAGCGCGCGCATGGATCACACCATAGGGTTAGTTGTATGTTGATAGGACTATGTATTGGAGGGCAAGAGTGACAGAAGCTTCAACCTAGCATAGAAATTGATGCATACGGGATTGAAGGGGGACCAATATATCTTAATGCTATGGTTGGGTTTTACCTTAATGAACATTAGTAGTTGCGGATGCTTGCTAATAGTTCCAATCATAAGTGTATAGAATTCCAAGTAAGGGATGACATGCTAGCAGTGGCCTCTCCCACATAATACTTTCTATCGGTCTAGTAAAGTAGTCAATTGCTTAGGGACAATTTCGGAAATCCTACCACCACTTTTCCACACTCACTATATTTACTTTAGTTGCTTCTTTACCTTAACAGCCCCTAGTTTTATTTTTGTGCTCTTTACTTTCTTGCAAGCCTTTCCGAAAACACCTACAAAGTACTTCTAGTTTCATACTTGTTCTAGGTAAAGCAAACATCAAGCGTGCGTAGAGTTGTATCGGTGGTCGATAGAACTTGAGGGAATATTTGTTCTACCTTTAGCTCCTCATTGGGTTTGACGCTCTTACTTATCGAAAACTGTTGCGATCCCCTATACTTGTGGGTTATCAAGACCTTTTTCTAGCATCGTTGCCGGGGAGCAATAGCGTGGGGTGAATATTCTTGTGTGTGCTTGTTTGCTTTATCACTAAGTAATTTTTATTTGCTGTTCTTAGTTGTTCTCTATCTTTAGTTATGGATATGGAACACGAAATACAAAAAAAATTAGGTGTACTTTCTGCTCATGGAGATGGGGAACCTCCTAAAACCCTCGATGCTGGTTATATGAAAGATATTATGTACTACTTTAATAATCCTGAGAAAACCCCATTCAATTATGTAATGGGAGTAATGTTGGATCAACGTGAATACTTTAGGATTACCGCTTGACACAAAAAGGGAAACTATTATGGGATCAAATTTATATATTGAAGTGGTATACTAGACAACTATGCTCGGAATATGATTATACTTGTTGCTCTAGGATGAATTCTCCACACCTCCCCTTTTCATGCAAATTTAATGATAATGAAACCTTGGCTTCTTATGCTAGAGGTATATATGATTACTATGATGTGGAACAAATAGAAGAATTTGTTGCTTTTATTGGTGCTTATGAAATTGAATCTATGTTTAAAGAGTTTGATGATATTGATGATGCTTGTTATAGATCTAAAAATTTAGCTATCCTCAAATATTGCTATGAGACTTATGAATACAATTATGAAATTAATTCACTAATTAAGAAAGTCTCCGCTGTCCAAGAAGAGACTAATATTTTGCAGGAGTCTATGGAAGAAGAAATTGATGAAACTGTGAACTCACTGGATGAAAAAGATGAGGAGGAGAGCGAAGAACAAAAGGAGGAAGAGCGGATTGATCACCCGTGACCACCTTCTAATGAGAGTAACTCTTCAACTCATACATTTTTTAATTCCCCTTCATGCTTACCGAAGGATGATTGCTATGATGACTGTTATGATCCCTATGATTCTTTTGAAATATCCCTTTTTGATGATGCTTGCTATGCTTATGGCCAAGATGCCAATATGAATTATGCTTATGGAGATGAACTGGCTATAGTTCCTTATGTTAAACATGAAATTGTTGCTATTGCACCCACGCATGATAGTCCTATTATCTTTTTGAATTCTCCCGATTATACTATATTGGAGAAGTTTGCACTTATTAAGGATTATACTGATGGGTTGCCTTTTACCGTTGCACATGATGATTTCGATAAATATAATATGCATGTGCTTGCTGCTCCTACTTGCAATTATTATGAGAGAGGAACTATATCTCCACCTCTCTATGTTTCCAACATGATAAAATTGCAAGAAACTGTTCATACTATGCATTGGCCTTTACTAGGTGTGCATGAATTGTTCTTTTATGACATGTCGATGCATAGGAAGAGAGTTAGACTTCGTCATTACATGATATATGTTACCTTGTGCTCACCACTAAATTACAAATCATTGTTAATTAAAATTGGCTCTGATATACCTTGGGATCCGGGTGGATTCACTACTTGAGCACTATATGCCTAGCTTAATGGCTTTAAAGAAAGCGCTGCCTGGGAGACAACCCGGAAGTTTTAGAGAGTCGTTTATTTCTGTTGAGTGCTTTCATATAGTTTAAAAACAACAAAAATAAAGAGGGGAACCCGAAACTTTTTCAAAAAGGAAAGCGAAAGTGAGAAAGACAAGCACTGTTGAAGTGGGAGAGCTCCTTGAACTTTGTTCATGCTCACGGCAACTTTGTGAATCTTGATTACAGAAACTTTTCAAAAAAATAATTATCCCCTTGTACAATTCCATTGTATTATAAAAATAATGTGCCAAGGTTTGCCTTTAGGATGTTTACGATGCTTGTTGGTTTGTGCGGTGCAGGACAGAAACTTTGGCTGTAGTGCATGAATTTTAATTTTTTACTGGAACGTCAAATGGTTCTGATTCTTTTTGCACTGTCTTTCTGTACAAGTTTTTTATTGTTCCTAATTTTGGCAGAATTTTTCAAGTATCAGAAGTATGGTGAATGTTCAGATTGCTAAAGACTGTTCTGTTTTAGACAGATTCTGTTTTTGATGCATAGTTTGCTTGTTTTGATGAAACTATCAACTTATATCAGTGGATTAAGCCATGAAAAAGTTATACTACAGTAGACACAATGCAAAAACAAAATATGAATTGTTTTGCAACAGTACTTATAGTGGTGATTTGCTTTATTATACTAATGGATCTTACCGAGTTTTCTGTTGAAGTTTTGTGTGGATGAAGTGTTCGATGATCGAGAAGGTCTCGATGTGAGAAGAAGGAAGAGAGGCAAGAGCTCAAGCTTGGGGATGCCCGAGGCACCCCAAGTAAATATTCGAGGAGACTCAAGTGTCTAAGCTTGGGGATGCTGGGGAGGCATCCCCTCTTTCTTCAACAAGTATCGGTATGTTTTCGGATTCGTTTCGTTCATGCGATATGTGCAATCTTGGAGTGTCTTTGCTTTAGTTTTCATGTTTCTTTTTTGCACCATGCTGGTATGAGATAGTCCTTGGTTGATTTGTAGAATGCTCATTGCACTTCACTTATATCTTTTGAGTATGGCTTTATAGAATGCTTCATGTGCTTCACTTATATCATTTGAAGTTTGGATTGCCTGTTTCTCTTCACTTAGACAACCACCATTTGTAGAATGCTCTTTTTCTTCACTTATATTTGTTAGAGCACGGGCATATCTTTTGTAGAAAGAATTAAACTCTCTTGCTTCACTTATATCTATTTAGAGAGATGACATGAATTGGTCATTCACATGGTTAGTCATAAAATCCTACATAAAACTTGTAGATCACTGAATATGATATGTCTGATTCCTTGCAATAGTTTTGCGATACGAAGATGGTGATATTAGAGTCATGCTAGTGGGTAGTTGTGGATTAGTAGAAATACTTGTGTTGAGGTTTGTGATTCCCGTAGCATGCACGCATGGTGAACCGTCATGTAACGAAGTCGGAGCATGATTTATTTATTGATTGTCTTCCTTATGAGTGGTGGTCGGGGACGAGCGATGGTCTTTTCCTACCAATCTATCCCCCTAGGATCATGTGCGTAGTACTTTGTTTCGATAACTAATAGATTTTTTCAATAAGTATGTGAGTTCTTTATGACTAATGTTGAGTCCATGGATTATACGCACTCTCACCCTTCCACCATTGCTAGCCTCTCTAGTACTGCGCAACTTTCGCCGGTACCATAAACCCACCATATACCTTCCTCAAAATAGCCACTATAGCTACCTATCATGGCATTTCCCTTGCCATTCCGAGATATATTGCCATGCAACTTTTATCATCATCATATACATGACTTGAGCATTCGTTGTCATATTGCTTTGCATGATCGTAAGATAGCTAGCATGATGTTTTCATGGCTTGTCCGTTTTTTGATGTCATTGCTACGCTAGATCATTGCACATCCCGGTACACCGCCGGAGGTATTCATATAGAGTCATATCTTTGTTCTAGATATCGAGTTGTAATATCGAGTTGTAAGTAAATAAAAGTGTGATGATCATCATTATTAGAGCATTGCCCCAGTGAGGAAAGGATGATGGAGACAATGATTCCCCCATAAGTCGGGATGAGCCTCCGGACTTTACAAAAAATAAAAGAGGCCAAAGAAGCCCAAATAAAAAAAAGCAGGCCAAAGAAGCCCACCAAAATTTTTTTAATAAAAAAAATGAGAGAAAAAGAGAGAAGGGGCACTGCTACTATCCTTTTTCCACACTTGTGCTTCAAAGTAGCACCATGTTCTTCATATAGAGAGTCTCTTGAGTTATCACTTTCATATACTAGTGGGAATTTTCATTATAGAACTTGGCTTGTATATTCCGATGATGGGCTTCCTCAAATGCCCGAGGTCTTCATGAGTAAGCAAGTTGGATGCACACTCACTTAGTTTCAGTTAGAGCTTTCATAGACTTATAGCTCTAGTGCATCCGTTGCATGGCAATCCCTACTCACTCACATTGATATCTATTGATGGGCATCTCCATAGCCCGTTGATACGCCTAGTTGATGTGAGACTATCTTCTCCTTTTTGTCTCCTCCACCATCATATTCTATTCCACCTATAGTGCTATGTCCATGGCTCACGCTCATGTATTGCGTGAACGTTGAAAAGGTTTGAGAACGTCAAAGTATGAAACAATTGCTTGGCTTGTCATCAGGGTTGTGCATGATTTGAATATTTTGTGTGGTGAAGATGGAGCATAGACAGACTATATGATTTTGTAGGGATAACTTTCTTTGGCCATGTTATTTTTAAAATACATGATTGCTTTATTAGTATGCTTGAAGTATTATTGTCTTAATGTCAAAGGATAGACTATTGCTTTGAATCACTCGTGTCTTAATATTCATGCCATGATTAGACATATGACCAAGATTATGCTAGGTAGCATTCCACATCAAAAATTAATTTTTTTATCATTTACCTACTCCAGGACGAGCAGGAATTAAGCTTGGGGATGCTGATACGTCTCCGTCGTATCTATAATTTTTGATTGTTCATGCCAATATTATTCAATTTTCATATACTTTTTGGCAACTTTTTATATTATTTTTGGGACTAACATATTGATCCAGTGCCCAGTGCCAGTTCTTGTCTGTTGCATGTTTTTGGTTTCGCAGAATATCCATATCAAACGGAGTCTAAACGGGATAAAAACGGACGGAGCTTATTTTTGGAAAATATGGAAAATTCGGAAGGAAAATCAACGCGAACCAGTGCCCGTGGTGGTCACGAGCATCGGCGGCGCCAGGGGTATTCACGTGTATTCATATGAATACCCAAGATTTGGCCCAAAAAAATTAATACATGTCTTATTTAGCAGCCCACAGCCCATAGAGGATACCGGCTACGCTCATCTGTTCACTCGATCCAGCCCCCACTCGGTCGTTCCCCAAGTCCCCAACCTAACCTAGCGACTGCGGCCAGCGGCGGCGAGTAGCGGCCAGCGCCCAGCGGCGGCAGCGGCGGCGAGTAGCGGTCAACGGCGGCGGTCAACGGCGGTAGCCAGTACTGACTGCAGGCAGTGGCAAGCAGAGCCGCTGAACAGGCGACCAGCGGCAGGCCGGCAGCGGACCAGGTTCTATTCTCCTCTTCTCCTAGTTCTAACTTCCTAATTCCTATGGGCTCATGCGGAAGTGCCTGGTCAAATTGAAGCAGCGCCTGGAGCATCACGGAGCGAGCTAGTGCTGGATTTGTCCTAGTTCCTAATTCCTAGGTCCTAGTCAAATCACATGATCCTAATTCCTAATTCCTAGTTCTATTATCTGTAGGTGGATTTGTAGTGCAGTCAAATTGGACAAATTGTTGCTAGTGCTGGATTTGAATGCAACGAGCTACTGCCTAAGGTGGGTATTCCGGGTTAAAGTTTTGGGGACAAATTGCTGCTTGTGTTGCTGTCAAATATGCACATCACTCTGCTACTGCCTACTCAGTGCGCGAAAATATTATTGGTTGAATAATTCGGTACAACTCCTCTGCCGTTCATGATGCTGTAGAATGATTTTTTTGTGTCAGGACAGATTACTTGTGCTGTAGAATGCATTCATATTCATTTGTTTAGAACGATCCGAACACTAGCTTGCTACACGACCAACTTAGTAGATTACTAGATTGCTGAAGTATTTTTTTTCTAATCTTGTATCACAGATGAAGAAGAAGGGTGTTAGTATTGTTGCATTGTGGGAATGAGCTATGTGAAGAATAAGCTAAGGAACAAAATGGGTGATGAATATTTGAACAGTTGTTTGGTTACATTTGTTGAGAGAGACTTTTTCGATCAAGTGAAGGATGAAGATGTCATCAATCTGTTCCAAAAAGGCGATCGCAAAGTTATATTGTAAGAAGGGTATCATCACTTTATTAATCAAAAGGTACTTATGTATTCATGTTGTTATGGTGTGATACATTGAAATATTGTTATTGCCGTTATGCTAGTGTTGTTTTGTTCATATATTGCTAGTGTTGTGTTGTTTCGTTCATATACTACATTTGGAGCCAAAAATAATTTGGATGAATACCCACCCTTCATTTCCTGGCGCCGCCACTGGTCACGAGGCAGGGGGCGCCCCCCCTAGGGCGCGCTCCCTACCCTCGTGAGCCCACCGTAAGGCGGTTGATGCTCTTCTTTTGCCGCAAGAAAGCTAATATTCGGAAAAAAATCACGGCGAAGGTTTCAGGCCAATCGGAGTTACGGATCTCCATATATATATGAAACGGTGAAACAGAGCCAGAAGAGAACGCAGAAACAGAGAGAGACAGAGAGACAGATCCAATCTCTGAGGGGCTCTCGCCACTCCTGTCGTGGTTTTGTCACGGCAAATGTCCTAGAGAAAGGACTTAGTCGTGGAGCCATCGCGACGGGTTAGCTTGAAGGGGTTAAAGCAGACACAGGGACGCAAGAGAGTTTATACTAATTTGGCTCCTTCGATGAAGGTAAAAGCCTACGTCTAGTTGTGATGGAATTGATGGGGTTTCGATGACCAGGGAGCAAACAAGCTTCGCCTATCTCTCGAGTTGTTGTCTGTTGTCCTTGAACCGCCGCCGGGTCGTCCCCTTATATACACGGGTGACGCCCGTCGGTTCACAGAGTCCCAATACCGGCTCATAGATGTGTCCGGTTTGGTCTCTACTTATTCCTAACTTACAATACAAGTTAAATACCAACGCCGGTTTACGGCTACAGGCCTTGAACCGACTATGGGCCTTGAGCCCTCATCTGCCTTCTTGGGCTTTAACATACTTAACTACTAACGAAGTTAACCCGGCCCAGATAGGCCGGTTTATGCCCAGTAGTGATATCCCCAACATTAGGCCCTAGATTGATTTGAACATGTTCATGTCAATCCTTTAGCAAAAATCTTCATCTTCAATATCTTCTTGTAGTTTGTTGAACCGCCGTGATGTCATCTTCTCTGGTCGTTGTAGACCGGCGTGACGTCACCTGTTATAAAGGACCTTAATAGTTCTGCGGCAATTAAGGCGACGTCTTTGTTTCCAAACCCACGGTCCCTTGATTTTCGCGCCTGACTCCTGTCCCTTGCCTTATAAATAGGACCGAAGGGTCATTTCTTTTTCCCCTCCGTGCCCTTGTGCTTCGTCTTCCTCGCGTCACCCAGCTTCGGAGCTCCACCGCCACCGTCAACCTCTGCATCAAACTTGGCCGCTGCATCAACCTGGGCGCACCAGAGCACCGCGGCAACCTTCCGCATCTTTCTCATCTCCAGTAAGTCTTCTGTTCTTTTCAACACAGATCTGCTCTAGGGTTTCATGTTCTTCTAGTGTTCATCGCCTGTTTCGTGTTCATACGATAACTCCTAGATGCATCTGTGAATCCTTACTCTGTGTAGCGGTAGTTTTTAGCATCCGCCTTCAGTTTCATGCCTCAAGACCATAGATCTATATGTATCTCTGCCCATTGATTCAGTACTGTTCTTTTTTGAACCTTGAATATTTTCCTTATTTTCTGAACTTGCTTCAGATCCATCGCTGTAGAGAAGTCTTATGAAATCTGTTTCTGTAAACTTACTCATCTGCTTCAATGTTTAGACCAGGCGGTTTAACTTTGTAGAAAAAAATTCCAAACCGGTATATACCATTAGTCCCCTTGTTGAACCGCCAGATGTTGTTGCTTCATAAAACTCTGGTTTAGATAGATCTGTCTCCGGTTTAACATTGCACATACCAATGTACCTTAATCAATGCATTTTTGAACCGGGATCACCTACCTTGTAGATTTCATCATGGCCAAGCAAGTATATGAGTGCAACTGGGTTCCTTCTCGCGTCACAGAGGCTCAACTGAACGATTTAGTCCTGATCGGCGCCTTAGGCAGCAAAGATACCATCCATTGGAGGGATCCTGGCAAAGAATGCCCTCCCACACCTCAAGAAGGAGAGGGCGGCGTTTTCGTAGATCACTTAGCCCGGGGCTTTAAGCCGCCCAGTTCTAAATTTTACCGGGACGTTTTAGCCGATTTTAAACTCCACCCACAAGACATTGGTCCCAACTCTGTTACAAACATGTGTCACTTCCAAGTGCTCTGTGAGGCGTTCTTTCAAGAGGAACCCACAGTGGAGTTGTTCAGAGACTGTTTCCATCTAAACCGCCGTACTGAGTTTTCTGATGGTTCCAATACGGAATTGGGTGGCGTGGCGATTCAGAAAAGGAAAGAGGTCACATACCCTCATGCCAAGCTGCATAGCCACCCCAAAGAGTGGAATCAAACATGGTTCTATTGCAAAGACACCTCCCCTGCTGGTGAAAATCCTTTGCCTGGCTTTTATCCAGAGCGGCTTAGCAATACACACCCCTTTTCGCAAAGGTTGACTGCCAAAGAGAGAAGCAAATACGCTCCTCCACTATCCAAACTCATAGCCTTTATGGCCAATGGTTTAACATGGGTTGATCTCGCTCGCTGTTGGATATCATGGAGCATACTACCCCTTAGTCAGCGCTCCGGTTTGATGTGCGAGTATACTGGCAGTGTTGATGACCCACTGCGACATGCCAACATCCAGCTCACCGACGAAGAAATCACAGAGGCTGTGAATAAGATGCTGAATGAACCGGAACACATCTGTGCTAAAACCGACCTGCTTCCCTTCTGTGCCACCAACAAACCGCCAGCTGTAAGAGTTTGATTTTTCTTTTTGCTGAATCTGTTATTGATATATCTGGTCATTGTTTAATATCAGTGTCTATGTAACCAGGGCAATGATCCGTTTTGGAGCAAGAAACTGCCGCAGGAGAAACCAGAAAAACCAGACAAACCGGAAAGAGCAACCCGGCAAAAGACTAAAGCTGTGAAGAAGACTGCCCACAGGAAAAGAACCACTGCATCCTCTAATCCGGCCCCTGATGATGATGTGGATAATCCGGACCTTGAGGTAGGGCTTGACTCACTTGGCTTATTTTTCATGCGTCTTATTGATGATGATATTTGTCAGGATGATGCCGAAGCCAGCCATGTTGATGCTGCAGAGGTAATTATTCTCTCTTCTGATTCAGAACCTTTGCCTTCACTAAAAATCCGTCAGGCAAACCGGAAAGTACAATTTTCTCATCCTCTTGCTTATTTGGATCCCAAATTTCTTATGAAGACCCAATAGCACGAAGCTCGTCGCACAACCCGGCACAGCGGCCAGGTAGTTACCTCTGCCGGTTTACCGAACAGTCCGGTTCGGAAACGCCGTTCAGAGGTCTCTAATTTGCTTGTCAGTGCTTGTCCTAAAGCGGGCTGCTTTCGTCAACCTCTTAATCCATCTGACTCCAATTACCAGGTTACTTCCCACTCATCCTCTGGCGAGTCATCGGCTACTCAGCTGCCACCGCTCAAAATGGTGCTTGGGTAAGTTATACTTATCATAATATTTGCAGTACATCACCTTGGAACATATGATGTATTTGATTTTGTTATTCCTTTCAGGGCCAAGCCTAGGCCAAGCAAGAAGGCTCGCCTGGACAAAGCGGCCGAAGAGGATGCCATCCTTGAACCGGGCAAAACACCGGATCTTGAAGCGGCTATTCCTGAGGATATACCCAATGATCCACCGCAGCAAGACGACGATCTTATTGCTGAAGAGAGACCTGTTGATACCTCAAGTCCTGTCAATCAGCCCACAAGCTCCATCCGGATTGAGAAATCCACCGGTCCGACAAAGCCTACTGACAAGCCAACAGCCCCAGTGCAAACCGGCAATGCCAAGGATGATGAGGTTGTCATTACTGGCATTGGCCATACAGAGCCAAGCAATCCTGTCGCTTTGTCCAAACATACTGCCAAGGAAGAATTTGCTGCCTTTGGCAAAGGCAAGTGGAATGCTAATCTAGCGACTTACGTTGCTCTGAATGCCCAAGATATCCATTCCGAATACCTGAATCGGTTGTATACCAGTCGTGACTATGAAGCCGGTCTGGTTAACATGATGAAAGATAAATATGATGTAACTTCCATATGCTCTTTCCTGCTTGTATATTTAAATTCTTGTTAATGCTCCTAGCCCCCGAGGGCCGGTTTGTAATCTTCTTTCAAACCGGGACTTACTAATATAAATCTTTAATGCTTTGAAATTCGCTGATGTAGTCCCCAAGGGCCGTTTCAACTTAGCGTAGTTAAACCGGGATTTTAAGTAATTGAGATCCCTGCATCAGAATATATACGAGCAAATAGCCATTAGCCCCCAAGTGCCAAGTTGAATACTTGTATTGATCTTGGGACTTTGTAAGCAATTGAAAAGATGAAGATCGAATATGCATTAGCCCCCAAGTGCCAAGTGCATAACTTGTTATGTGGTTGGTACTTCAATCCTTGTACCATTTTGCTTAATCATATAACTGTCTGCATGTAGGCTGAGCTGAAGACGAAAGAAAGCCAAGCCGCCGATCTCCAAGAAAATCTGAAATCCCAACAAGCTGAAACCTCCAAAGCAAAAGAGGAATTAACCAGCGCTTTAAGCGCCATGGAACATCTTAAGGAGAGCTTCAAGAAGAAGCGGGCAGATTGGGCCACTGAAAAATCCGCTTTAATCAAACGAGCAGAAGATGCCGAGGCTGCACTAAAACCGATGGTGGATGAACTGACCAGCATAAAGCGGCATGTGCATGCCATGACCACTGCTATCTTTGGTAAGCCGGTTTGACTTCTGAATTGATTCCGCCGTCTTACAGAGTTGGCAGTTTGTTAACCCTTTATGATATTTAAGGGACATGCATTGGTCACTTGGGGTCAGATGTGCGGAAGAAATTGAAAGCCGCCTATACGTTGATCGAACAACTGTACACTGGTGCACAGCGTATCATCTATACTGCATCCCACAACAAACCGGCACCCACTTTGATTCAGGAAACTCTGATGAAACTGTTGGTGCTTCCTGCCCGGGTTGAAGAGCTGAAGAAATATGCTACTCAAACCGGTGCGATCAATGCCTTAATCCGGGCAAAAGCTTGGGTGCCGGATTTTGACCCTATTGAAGCAGCTCAGGGCTATCCCAGCTTGAAGGAAGATGGTTCAGAGTTTAGTGAAGCGGATCTGCGAGCAATAAACCGGGAGGTGCGTCCGCTAGCTTGTCAATTGGCTGAAGAAGCAGACTTGTCTCATTATCAAGCCCAATATGACAATCAAAACAAGCGAGTAGCTGCACCAATTCATGAAGAAGAAAATCTTATCCCTCCAATCCGTAAGCATACTTACGCTCCCGATATTGACCCGTTGTTGCTGATCCATGATGAAGTTGTCTTTCAAGCATTAATGGGAATCGACTGGACAACTGTTGATTTCCAGCCGCTGGGTAGAGAAACTGAAGCTAAAGCGGCGCGGGATGACCCACAACCATCAGGCCGGGCTGGTGACCAAGCTTGAACCGGAAGCTGGTTTAAAACTACTTCTCCCTTACGAAAAACAATGATCTTATTGTGGGCACCATGTTGCCTTGTAATAGGCTAGCTGATACTTTTGATGCTGATATGCCTTCGTGCATAATTACTGCAACTTGCTCTTCCTTTGGGTGATGAACTTTCCAAAGTACTTTCTGTAATAAAAATCTTAAAGTGCCACCGCGGTTGTACCGTCAGGCGGAATATGATGTCTGCATACATGAAATCAAAACATCCGATTTTTTTTTAAGTATATGACCAAATTTTGAGATACATAATACCTGCCGTCGTTTGGACGTGAAGTTGGCTTGGCCAATCTTGAAGTGGAGTTTTATAAACCCACACTGTTGGAGGACATAGCAGCTCCTGTATATATATGATGCCGGTTTACCATGTAAACCGTGCCGGGTTATAATAAACACCGTGTTACTCCGTAATAGGATGTCAACAAAAAATCAAACCGAGCAAATAGTCTCCGGATTAAAATGGACCGTGTTCCGTCAATTGACAGTTTGAACCGGCTTTAAAACTTTGTCGGTTTAAAAAACGCAATAAAAAGAAAGAAATATCTTTCAAAGAAAAATGTGAAGCAAAGGCAATGACAAAACCGTTTGCAAAAAGAGGCTTATTTGAGCTGATCAGATGGCGTTATCATGGTCGGACACGACCAAGCTCCCGATAGGTATAGCTATGGTTCAAGTCAGCCAGGTCCCCAAATGAAACCGTGGCATTTATGCCGATCAAGTGGCATGGCAATGGTTCGGGTTCGACCAAGCCCCCAAGTGATTCTATGGCCTTAGGCCGATCAAGAGTCATGACTGGTTCAGACGTGACCAAGTCCCCAAGTGATCTGGTGGCTCTCGCCTATCAAGAGGTATTGCATTGGTTCGGACACGACCAAGCCCCCAAGTGATATAACATGATGCTTTTGAAAAGCTAACTCAAGGGGTAAACCGGAGGTCGCTTTAGAACAACTCCGTGTAACCACAAATGATGTAAAAGAACAGATACCCTGCTTTAGCTGAGGTTCCGGTTTATTATATTTAATCATAATATATACATCATCGTAATATATACATAGGTAGAGCCAATGGCTCAGGTATAGTAAGGCCGAAGATGAGCTATGTTCCACGGCCTGTTGGTCTCCTCCTCTGATGTACGTGAGTTTTTATGCTCTCGAATATCGATCAGATAGTATGACCCGTTGTGCTGATTCTTGCTGACCATGAAAGGCCCCTCCCAAGGTGGGGATAGCTTATGCATATCAGTCTGATCTTGGATGAGCCGAAGCACCAAATCTCCTTCCTGAAAGGTTCTGGTTCTGACTCGGCGACTGTGATAACGACGAAGATCCTGTTGGTAAATCGCCGATCGGGCGGCTGCTATGTCACGCTCTTCATCTAATTGGTCCAAAGCATCTTGCCGTGCTGTCTCATTGTCCGCTTCAACATAAGCCGTCACACGAGGTGAATCATGATGGATATCACTGGGGAGAACCGCCTCTGCTCCGTAAACCATGAAGAACAGTGTGTATCCTGTTGATCTGTTGGGTGTGGTATTGATGCTCCATAACACAGATGGTAATTCTTCTACCCAACAACCCGGCGTTCTCTGCAAAGGAACCATGAGCCGGGGCTTGATGCCTCTCAAGATCTCTTGATTAGCCCTTTCTGCTTGACCATTGGACTGTGGGTGTGCCACTGATGAAACGTCAAGCCGGATGTGCTCCCGTTCGCATAACTCCTTCATGGCACCCTTGGACAATTTGGTACCATTATCTGTGATGATACCGTGTGGAAAGCCAAAACGGAAAATCACTTTTTTGATAAACTGAACCGCCGTGGCCGCATCACACTTGCTAACCGGTTCTGCCTCTACCCACTTTGTGAACTTGTCAACCGCCACCAGGAGGTGGGTCTTCTTATCTTTGGACCTTATGAAAGGCCCAACCATATCCAGCCCCCAAGTCGCAAACGGCCAAGTAATTGGAATCATTCTCAATTCTTGATCCGGCACATGAGCACGTCTTGAAAACTTTTGGCAACCGTCACATCGTCTGACCAGATCCTCCGCATCAGCATGAGCAGTTAACCAATAGAAGCCATGGCGAAACGCTTTAGCTACCAAAGATTTTGAACCAGCATGGTGACCACAATCTCCTTCGTGGATCTCACGCAAAATTTCACGGCCTTCTTCAGGAGACACACAATGTTGAAACGCCCCTAATATACTGCAATGATGCAACTCGCCATTGACAATAGTCATGGACTTGGACCGCCGGACTATCTGTCGGGCTAGAATCTCATCCTCTGGTAACTCGCCCCGGTTCATGTACGCCAGGTAAGGAAGCGTCCAATCCGGAATGACATGAAGAGCTGCCACCAATTGAGCCTCCGGATCAGGAATAGCCAAATCTGCTTCACCAAGGAGCTTGACCGACGGGTTGTGCAGCACATCCAAAAAAACATTGGGCGGGACCAGTTTGCGCTGAGAGCCCAGCCGGCTTAAAGCGTCTGCCGCTTCATTCTTCCGTCGGTCCACGTGGTCCACCAGTTAGCCTTTAAAATGACCTGCAACAATATCCACCTCATGACGATATGCTGCCATGAGTGGGTCCTTGGAGTCCCAAGTGTCAGACACTTGTTGAGCCACGAGGTCCGAGTCACCGAAGCACTTAACTCGACTTAGGTTCATCTCCTTAGCCATCCGAAGACCATGGAGCAAGGCTTCATACTCAGCTGCATTGTTAGTACAAGGAAACATTAAGCGGAGAACGTAACAAAACTTATCACCTCGTGGGGAAGTTAATATGACTCCGGGCCCCGAGCCTTCCAATTGCCTGGATCCGTCAAAATGGATGATCCAATATGTGTGATCTGGATTTTCCTCAGGTGCTTGCATTTTCGTCCAATCATTGATGAAATCAAACAGTGCTTGAGACTTCACCACCGTCTGAGGCACATACTTCAATCCGTGCGGCCCAAGCTCTATAGCCCACTTGGCAATCCGGCCAGTCGCTTCCCGGTTCAGGATGATATCCCCCAAAGGAGCAGAACTGACCACCGTAATTGGCTGCCCTTGGAAGTATTGCTTAAGATTGCGGCTTGCCATAAATACACCAGCTTCTGCCAATGCGGATACCTTTGCTTGGAATCAATGAGTACCTCGCTGATATAATAGACCGGATGTTGAACTGGATGCTCCTTACCTGCCTCCTTTCGCTCCACCACAATAGCCACGCTGACCGCACGATCATTAGCAGCAACATATAGCAGTAACGGCTCCTTGTCAATAGGAGCGGCGAGCACAGGCGGATTGGCCAATTGCCGCTTTAAGTCCTCAAATGCTTCATCAGCAGCAGAACTCCAGACGAACTGATCCGTCTTCTTCAACATATGATACAAAGGGATTGCCTTCTCACCAAGGCGGCTGATAAACCGGCTTAATGCGGCAATCCGGCCTGCCAGGCATTGAACATCATTGATACACTTCGGTTTAGCCAGGGAGGTGATGGCTGTGATCTTCTCCGGATTAGCCTCAATTCCCCTGTTGGACACCAGAAAACCCAATAACTTGCCCGCCGGTACACCAAAGACACACTTGTCCGGATTAAGCATCATCTTGTACGTCCTTAGGTTATCAAAGGTTTCCTTCAAATCGTCAACCAGAGTCTCCTTCTCCCTGGACTTAACCACGATATCATCCACGTAAGCATGTACATTATGGCCAATCTGCTTGTGAAGACAATTTTGTACACACCATTGATAAGTTGCCTGGGCACTTTCGAGCCCAAAGGGCATAGACACATAGCAGAAGGCTCCAAAGGGAGTTATGAATGTTGTCTTCTCCTGGTCCTTAACTGCCATTTTGATCTGATGATAGCCAGAATATGCATCCAAAAAACTTAAACGCTCACAACCCGCCATAGCATCAATGATTTGATCAATATGGGGGAGGGCAAAAGGATCTGCTGGGCAAGCCTTATTAAGATCTGTGTAATCCACACACATGCGCCAGGTGCCGTTTTTCTTAAGGACTAGCACCGGATTGGCAAGCCACTCAGGGTGAAAAACTTCAACAATAAAACCAGCTGCTAAGAGCCTGGCTACCTCTTCTCCAATCGCCTTGCGTCTTTCTTCGTTAAACCGGCGGAGGAACTGTTTCACCGGTTTGTATTTAGGATCCACATTAAGGGTGTGCTCAGCGAGTTGCCTCGGTACACCTGGCATGTCAGAGGGCTTCCATGCAAAAATGTCCCGATTCTCACGGATGAACTCGATGAGCACGCTTTCCTATTTCGGATCCAAGTTGGCACTGATGCTGAACTGCTTGGACGAATCGCCAGGTACAAAGTCAACAAGCTTAGTTTCTGCTGCCGATTTGAACTTCAGGGCCGGATCATGCTCCGTAGTTGGCTTTTTTAATGGAGTCATGTCCGCCGGATCAACACTGTCCTTATAATACTTCAGCTCCTCGGTGGCACAAACCGACTCTGCGTAAGCCGCATCTCCTTCCTCGCACTCCAAAGCGATTTTATGGCTTCCGTGAACCGTTATTGTCCCCTTGTAACCCGGCATCTTGAGCTGCAAATACACATAATAGGGTCGTGCCATAAACTTGGCGTAGGTCGGTCGCCCAAACAGGGCGTGATATGGACTTTGGATTTTCACCACTTCAAACGTCAATGTCTCCGACCTAGAATCATGATCATCTCCAAAGGCCACTTCCAGAGCTATCTTACCAACAGGATATGCTGACTTGCCAGGTACTACACCGTGGAACACCGTATTAGATGGTTTGAGATTTTTATCTGTTAGTCCCATACGACGGAAGGTCTCATAGTATAAGATATTAATGTTGCTCCCTCCATCCATGAGCACTTTGGTGAACTTGTAACCTCCCACCTGAGGCGCCACCACCAGAGCCAACTGACCCGGATTATCAACCTGGGGAGGGTGATCCTCTCTGCTCCATATGATTGGCTGTTCAGACCAGCGTAGATAACGGGGCACGGCCGGTTCAACAGAGTTGACTGCCCGCCTCTAAACCTTCCGGTCTCGCTTGTCCAAGCTAGTGGTAAAGACATGGTACTGCCCACTATTCAATTGCTTTGGGTTGCTCTGGTAACCTGACTGTTGCTGCTGCTGGTTGTAACCACCCTGGTTGTTCTGATTATTTTGACTGTTATGTCCGCCCGAATTACTGTTAAATCCTGAACCGGAATTTCCTCCACCGTAACCCGGCCCGGATCCTGAGCCACCGCCGGAGCCGTGATCATACCGGAAAGCATTAGAATTCTTGAACTCCTGCATAATGAAGCAATCCTTCCAAAGGTGGTTTGCTGGCACCTCCTTCATCCCATGTCTTGGACAGGGCTGGCTCAGTAGATAATTTAGGCGGTCCGGGTTAGGGTTGGGTGCCCCACTGCGATTTTTCGGTTTACCCTTGCGTCGCTGGCCATTGTCCTGCGCGTTGGTATTAGCCACAAAGTCCATGTTACCATCCGCTTTACGCTTGCCTCCACCACCATTGCCTGCCCAGTGATGTTGCTGACCTTTGGAGTTGTTGTTCCTCTTTCCCTTCCCTACCTTGTCATCATCAGATTTGGGATCCTTGGTACTATCAGAATTAGCATACTTTACCAAAGCAGCCATGAGGGTCCTCATGTCAGTGCAATGGCGCTTCATCCGTCCCAACTTCAGCTTTAGGGGCCCAAACCGGCAGTTGCCTTCTAGGGTTAAGACTGCGGTGTCAGCATTGATGCGATCTGATGAATGCAACACTTGTGAGACCCGACGCATCCAATGAGTTGTCGATTCTCCTTCCTCCTGGACACAGGCAGCTAAGTCTACTATCGACATGGGCTACTTACATGTATCCTTGAAATTATTGATAAACCGGGCTCGTAATTGGTCCCATGAACTGATAGAATTGGCCGGTAAGCTTTTTAACCAAGTGCGGGCCGTTCCTTCAAGCATCATGGTGAAGTATTTCGCACATGCCGCATCATCCACATCCAGCATCTCCATGGCCATCTCATAGCTCTCCACCCATGTCTCTGGGGGTTGATCCGCTGTGTAATTTGGTACCTTGCGCGGACCCTTGAAATCCTTGGGCAGGCGCACATTGCGTAAAGCGGGGACAAGGCAAGGCACCCCCAAAGAGCTAGAAGTAACACCGGGTTCGACCGAAATAGTTGGACGAACCGGCGTAAGCTGCCGAGCCTGATATTGTGCGGCTAACTCGGCCTCCCTGCGTGCTCGGGCCCGGTCCACCACTTCCTGAGCGTTATCAGCACCACCCGTCGGGTTGTTGCCATGGGGTGCTCCATGTCGTTCATTACTTGATACTGCCAGTTCCTCCATACGCCTGCTATAGCTCCGGCTTGGGCGAGGGTTCGAGTGGATCTGGTCGCGGCTGTCCGAGTATGCTTCCTGTTGGTCCAAAGCTGTCCTAAGAAGCTCCTTGACCTGTCGCGTCTCTATCGCCTACGGTGAGTCACCTTCAATTGGAATGGCCTCCAGCCGTGCAGCAGCGGCGACGAGATTGTCCATTGGGTTGGAGTAGTGGCCCGGAGGTGTTGAAACAACCTGAGGTATAACGGTGTTTTGACGAGGCGGATCCATCTGACGAGGCTGAACCGGCGCATCGGTCCCAGGAGCTTCCGCCCGGTTTCCCTCCAGCGGATTACTGGTTCCTGCTCCCGGGGTGTTGAAAAGGTCTCTGGCCTCAAAAACCGGAGTCAAACGGGATCGGTATTTCCTCCTCATGACTTCATGCGACGCGTTCTGGTCCAACATGAGCCTATAGGCTTGTGCGTCTAGAGCGGCCCGCTCTGTGGCCATCCTGGTATCCTCAGCTGCCAAGTCCGCCTTGGCATGGGTGATCTGCTCCCTTACCTTTGCAATCTCCGTGTTGTGGACATCCTGATCCACCTGATTAGCTTCCGCCATAAGCACAGCCAATGCATCAAATAGCTCTGATAGAACTTGAGCCGGCGGGCGCACAGGGCCTCCTGCCCCGGCAGCCGTCGCCGCTGCTGAACCGGAGGTTGTTGCCGCAGCGGTCGAAGAATGAAGTGTTGCTTGTGTGCTGGCCATGAATATTCCAACTCGGTTGGGCAAATCAGAGGGGTCCGGAATACTGTCGCCGTCGGAACAGCCCCCAATCCAGCCATCTTGTAGCTGATATAGAGATTCGGTTTCTCCGGTTGATGACTCATCGCTGGAGTAAATGACGGTATCGCCGCCAGATCCCGATCCATCCTCATGACCTCCTCCATGGATGACTCCCTCGAAGGCACGCTTCATGGCCGGTTTAACCCGGGCAGATCACGCACGCTGAGCCGTTTCGACGAGGTCCGTGCAGATATCCGGCTCAGGGCCCAGTTCTCCGATCTTGCCGATGAAAACGTGTATGCCACCAAAGGGGACCCGGTACCCGTACTCAACTGAGCCGGCCTCGGGGCCCCAGCCTGCATCGTCGATGTAAAGCTTGCTGCGATGACTCTTAGTCATCCGGCCTACGGCGTAGCCCTCGAGTCCTTCAAAGCGGCCCTCCAAGAACTTGAAACCATCATACGATAGCCCCACGGTGGGCGCCAACTGTCGTGGTTTTGTCACGGCAGATGTCCTAGAGAAAGGACTTAGTCATGGAGCCATCGCGACGGGTTAGCTTGAAGGGGTTAAAATGGACACAGGGACGCAAGAGAGTTTATACTAGTTTGGTCCCTTCGATGAAGGTAAAAGCCTATGTCTAGTTGTGATGGAATTGATGGGGTTTCGATGACCAGGGAGAAAACAAGCTTCGCCTATGTCTCGAGTTGTTGTCTGTTGTCCTTGAACTGTCGCCGGGTCATCCCCTTATATACACGGGTGACGCCCGTCGGTTCACAGAGTCCCAATACCGGCTCATAGATGTGTCCGGTTTGGTCTCTACTTATTCCTAACTTACAATACAAGTTAAATACCAACGCTGGTTTACGGCTACAGGCCTTGAACCGACTATGGGCCTTGAGCCCTCATCTGCCTTCTTGGGCTTTAACATACTTAACTACTAACGAAGTTAACCCGGCCCAGATAGGCCGGTTTACGCCCAGTAGTGATATCCCCAACACCTCCCATGCCATGGAGGCCAAGGACCAGAGGGGAAACCCTTCTCCCATCTAGGAAGGAGGTTAAGGAAGAAGAGGAAGAAGGGCCCCCCTCTCCCCTCTCCTCCGGTGGTGCCGGAACTCCGCCGTGGCCATCATCATCATCACCGCGATCTCCACCAACACCTCCGCCATCTTCACCAACATCTCCATCACCTTCCCCCCTCTATCTACAGCGGTCCACTCTCCCGCAACCCACTGTACCCTCTACTTGAACATGGTGCTTTATGCTTCATATTATTATCCAATGATGTGTTGCCATCCTATGATGTCTGAGTAGATTTTCGTTGTCCTATCGGTGGTTGATGAATTGCTATGATTGATTTAATTTGCTTGTGGTTATGTTGCTGTCCTTTGGTGCCCATCATATGAGCGCACGCGTGGATCACACCATAGGGTTAGTTGTATGTTGATAGGACTATGTATTGGAGGGCAAGACTGACAGAAGCTTCAACCTAGCATAGAAATTGATGCATACGGGATTGAAGGGGGACCAATATATCTTAATGCTATGGTTGGTGTCGGTGTCAAAACCGGCGGATCTCGGGTAGTGGGTCCCGAACTGTGCGTCTAGGCCGGATGGTAATAGGAGGCAGGGAACACGATGTTTTACCCAGGTTCGGGCCCTCTTGATGGAGGTAAAACCCTACGTCCTTCTTGATTAATATTGATGGTATGGGTAGTACACGATTAGATCTACCACGAGATCAAGGAGGCTAAACCCTAGAAGCTAGCCTATGGTATGATTGTTGTATATGGAGTTGATTGCCTACGGACTACAACCCTCCGGTTTATATAGACACCGGATAGGGTTAGGGTTACATAGAGTCGGTTACAATGGTAGGAGATCTTGAATATCCGCATCGCCAAGCTTGCCTTCCACGCCAAGGAAAGTCCCATCCGGACACGGGACGAAGTCTTCAATCTTGTATCTTCATAGTCCAGGAGTCCGGCTGAAGGTATAGTCCAGCTACCCGAACACCCCCTAATCCAGGACTCCCTCAGTAGCCCCTGAACCAGGCTTCAATGATGATGAGTCCGGCGCGCAAATTGTCTTCGGCATTGCAAGGCGGGTTCCTCCTCCAAGTCCTTCATAGAAGATTGTAAACACCAAGAGTAGTGTCCGGCTCTGCAAAATAAGCTCCCACATATTGCCATAGAGAGAATGATATAAACACAAATCAAATCTGCTGACGTATTCCGCAGTGCGTCATCACACTACGGCCAAGTCCTTTACTCGAATCATTTTTACTTTCCACCTCAGCATGTTTTGCGAGGCGGTTTCCTTGGCACGTCTTGTCAAAGCAGAGATCGTGTACCCCCTTTACGGGATTCTCATCAATACGGACGTGGGTAACCCAACCGCGCCATTTATCACGGCGCTTGGGAGGCAAGCGAGTTTTACTAGGCTGGTGGGGACGCACAACCGCATCCGCCCATATAAGGGGATAAGGATCCACCTTTTTACCTACGCCTTCTTCCTTCTTTGCCTATCCATCTCCTGCGCACTCGAGCTCCAGTGCCCAAGCCCGCACTTCCCACCTCAACCTTCTCCAGCAATGTCTGGAGCGGGAGACAAGTGGATGGTCTCCTCCGCTACGGAGGGCCAAGTCAAGAAGCTAAGGAAGGCCGGATACCTGTCTAAGGACATCGCACACCGGCTTCCCGAAAAGGGGCAGCTTCTCCCCACCCCAAGGCCCCATGAGAGGGTAGTATTTCTTCCCCACTTCCTCCGTGGACTGGGTTTTCCACTCCACCCATTTGTCCGGGGGCTCATGTTCTACTACGGCCTGGATTTCCATGATCTAGCCCCGAACTTCACCCTCAACATCTCGGCGTTTATTGTCGTGTGCGAGGCTTTCCTCCGCGTCCGCCCTTATTTCGGCCTCTGGCTCAAGACCTTCAATGTCAAGCCCAAGGTGGTGCGCGGCAGCCAGGCGGAGTGCGGAGGCGCCATGGTGGGCAAGATGGTCAATGTCCTATGGTTCGAGGGCTCTTTTGTGGAGACCCTAAAGGGGTGGCACGGGTGGTTTTACATCACCGAGCCACGCGATCCGAAATGGACCGCAGCCCCCGAGTTCCGATCCGGACCCCCCACGCGGCTTATGTCCTGGAAAGAGACGGGCCTGTCGTGGGGTGACGAAAAAGAGGTGACCAGACTGCAAACATGCATCCAGTCCCTGGTGAACAAGCCAATCCGGCTTGTTAATGTAATCCAGGTTATGTTCGTCCGCCGGATCCTCCCGTGCCAACAACGGGATTTTAATCTGTGGGAGTTCGACCCGGCGCAGCACCAAACCCTTAGCAGGCTCTTCGACACGACATACAAAGATGCCTGGAAGGTGCTATTCAAGGGCGCCGAGGCTCCCGCATCCGCTTCCGAGGACCACGGATACAGCTCGCAGCATCACGCTAGCGAGGTAAGCTATCTTCACCTTTTACAGGATGTTAAGCTTTCTTCATAGTTTGACTCTATGCGGGATCTAAACTCCCTTACCTTTGACAGGCTTGGCGAGCGATATCCGGACCGATTAACTGTCCGGCTCCGCCGCCCGAAGACCCAGCCCCAGCTCTACTAGTGAAGCTGCTGGTTCTTGCGCCTTATGTGGTGCCGGAGAAGAAGGCCAAGAAGAAGAAGACCACGGGGACTCGAAAGAGTGCCCGTAATGTGGTGGTGTCGGACTCGTCATCCGACGAGTCCGAGATGCCCTCTTCCCGTGAAAACGAGGAGGAGGAAGAAGAAAACTCTCCCCCCCAGCAGAGGGATGAGAGAAGAGGAAGGCCGCCCCAACGGGGGAGGCCGAGGGGTCTAGGAAAATGAAGACCCCTCCGTCGGACTACTCCCCCGATGCCGAAGAGGGCGAAGAGGAGTGGCCAAACAGGGCCAAGCGTCCGGCGAAATCGTAAGTTCGGACATCAGAGTAACTCATGATGTTCCTTTGTCGCATAGCTTTCCCTAATGTCGAACGTAATTATGTAGCCCGCCCCAGGCCGAATTCAACGAATCGTCGGGCGGCTCCCTGGACTCATCGGACGTGAACTTAGTTCCGCCCGCTGCCTCCCCCCGCACTGCAGACGATGCCGAAGTGGCATCGCGACAAGCTCCGGGGCAGGAGGAGGTGGTCCCGGAGGAGCCGCAAGGCAACCTCCCAGACTCCAGGAGTGAAGGGGATAAGGCCCCCCAGGGCTCCAAGTCCGGCTTTGTGCCGAACACAGCGCCGGAATCTTCCACAGTTCCGGACCGCGGTAGGCGAACTCCTTCCAAGAGGAGCAAGCCTTCTGAAACGGCGGTCTCCGTCCAACCGGAGGTGCCGGACAATATTCTGGAGGTGCTTGACGGCGCCTCCGTCGACGAGGGGCACCGTACTATTATGAGTACGGTGATCCAGAAGGTTCAGTCCGCCAAGAGCGGACTGACTGAAGCTTGCGCTAGCCTTCTAACAGGCTTCAAGGTAAGTAAAAATATGTAAAAATATTACCGCATAAACAGTAGCCCCTGATGCTCTGTTTGGCGTTCAGAAAGAAAAGCCGAATAGAGGATCTATTAAATTTCACAGGAGTCTAACAAAAAGAGTCAATATGCGTATGCAGGCTTTGCTGCTATCCACCGCCGCACTGACTGCGGAGGTGGGTGTCCTGAAGCAGGACCTCGAGCGGACTGAGCAAGAGCTCGGCCTTGCCAAGCGGCAGCTCGAGGAGAAAGAAGGTAAGAAATACCTTACAGAAAAAGTGCCTAAAAAAAGGCTTGATTGCAAAAAGAGTAACAGGATTGTACTGCTTATTGTAGGGGCCACGACTGAGGTGGCGACCCTTAAGCAGGCGCTGTCTAAGGCCGAAAAGAAAACGGTCGCGGAGCACATCGAGCGAGACAGACTTAGGGCTCAGGTCGGCGAGGTGCAGCAAGAGCTTCAGGCTCTCATGAAAAAACATGAGAGTTTGGAGCTTGAGTCAAAGGCGCAAGCATCCGAGCTCACGATGGCCCTTGAGACTGCCAAGTCTGCCAAGGCCGAAGCCCAAAAGGCCCTCCAAGAGTTGGAGGAGATGAGGAAGATAGCAGCGGGTAAGGCATTCTTCATGCAAAGCAGAAATATAAAAGTAAACTACTTGTTACTTACCCGAATCCGGAGCTCTCCAGGGGCATTCGCAGATCTTCCCCACAGCGTATCCGACGCCGCCGCATTCTACCGAGCTGAAGAGGGCAGCTCGACGGAGAAGGTGTTCTGGTCTCAGTATTCTGAGGCCGGACACCCTGTGCCTTTGAGCGACCAGCTGAAGTAGCTGGTCGAGCTCCACAAGGCGGCCAAACAGGCCATGAAGGGCTTCATAGTTCGGCTGTGGCCCGGAGAGGCCCTGCCTGGGAGCTATTTCTGGCTGGTGCGGCGGCTGGTGGAGGCATGTCTGAGGCTTGAGGTCATCAAGTGCTCCATCTGCATCGAAGGTGCCCGTCGGGCCCTTGCCCGTGCAAAGGTGCACTGGGATAAACTGGACGGTGAGAAGCTTGTGAAGGACGGGTCGCCGCCGGGGAAGGAGCATCGCAAGCCCGAGCACTACTACAAGGATGTTCTTGCAGGTGCCCGCCTTGTGGCGGATGAATGTACCAAGGATGTGATTTTTTGAATGAACTCGCTCATGTTTATCCTGTGCGCTGAAAACTTGTTCATATGCGCTAAGCAATGCTTATAGAATTTAAAATATTACTTTCTGTGCAGCCGTTTATCAAAAAATTGAGAGATGGCTAGTAGTCGGCTTCTGCCCCCATGCCACTAGTGCTGGGGTGTTCGGGATAAACCTGAGCGCTCTTTTTCCCATAGTTGGGTCCTTCGAGGGAGGCGCTCAGCACAACGAACCAGGCAATCGGACTATAATGCTTGAACACTCTCACTTAGCCATAGAACTCTATAATTTTAAATTTCGGCGAAGCCCCTAGTTCGGAAGACCGAGTTCGGGGCGCTATCCACGCCTTGGCCGGACAAAGCCAGCTCCTCGCTCGAAGTGGCATAAGTCTTTAGGGACTCGAAAAACCTCTCGAACAGCGGCAGGTCTCTCGCCTCATCATGACAGTCAGTTTTAGCTTTCTCCACAGAGGTGCTTAACCCAGCTGAACCGGGGCACAATCGCAGTGGTTCTCCTAGTGCTACCTTAGCCGATAGAGTGGAACGTAAGGCACCAAAACATAGGAGCCGGGCAAACCCAACTATTGACCCAAATCATGATTCGGAGCCGATGCATATAGTGCTATAAGTTCGGGGTGCCGCACTTGTGAAAGTGTACGGACTTCTCACACCATTATGAGGGGTACTGAAGCCCCTGGCGTGTTTGCCGTACCATGGTGTACGGGTGCAATCATGTCATTTAATAAACATAAATGTGAAAAGAAGATAATGCAAAAAATAGACAAGAAGCTAAGCATTGTTTATAGAGAGGCTATTTATCAAAGCCGAACGATACAAATAGTGCGGTAAGCAAAAGATATTGGACTATTCAGTATGTCCTGACCAGGGGCAGGCCGCGGAATTGTATTTAAAACAGGTATACCGCTCGTAAAGGAGACCACCTGGGAGTTCCATAATGCGGCATGGCTTGTCTGCCTCCCTGGATCTTGCATCGTTTGTGCGGCAGCCGAATTGCCGAACAGGTCGTCCGAAGTATGGAGTCCTGAAAGTAAGAAAAATTAAAAAAAAGAATCCGGCAGCCCCTAGTACGTTTTAAGCCATATTTTGGGCGTGCCGTTATTGTGCCCCTTCCCCTGTGCCCATGGTATTTCAAGGGCGTAGTTATGTACGTGAGGTACTGGTTTCGCTATGTCGCGGAAGCTGGGGTTGGGGCCGCATTGCTACGCTTGCTCAGAGTGTGCCGGGCGGTCCTGCTGTGGGTTACTCCGGGCGCGCTTGGCAGTGTCTGGCTTTTTAATGGCCGGACTGGAGAATTACCTGAGAAGGCTACTTTGTACCTCCGCTGCGAGAGCCGCCGTATGCTCCTCCGTACGGAGGGAGCGTTCGGTGTTTCCGTTGACCGTAATTACTCCTTGAGGGCCTGGCATCTTGAGCTTGAGATATGCGTAGTGCGGCACCGCCTTGAACTTTGCGAATGCGGTTCGTCCGAGCAGGGCATGATAGCCACTGCGAAGCGGGACTATATCGAAGATTAACTCTTCGCTTCGGAAATTGTCCGGGGATCCAAAGACCACGACAAGTGTTACTGAGCCTGTACAGTTGGCTTCTACACCTGGTATAACGCCTTTAAAGGTCGTTCTTGTGGGCTTAATCCTTGAGGGATCTATGCCCATTTTCCGCATTGTATCCTGATAAAACGGGTTCAGGCTACTGCCGCCGTCCATGAGGACTCTTGTGAGATGAAATCCGTCGATGATTGGGTCGAGAACCAATGCGGTGAAGCCGCCATGACGGATGCTAGTGGGATGGTCCCTTCGATCAAAAGTGATCAGGCAGGAGGACCATGGGTTGAACTTTGGGGCGACTGGCTCTATCGCGTATACGTCCCGTAGCGCACGCTTCCGCTCCCGCTTGGGAATGTGGGTTTCGTATATCATGTTCACCGTCCGCGCTTGTGGGGGAAAGCCCTTCTGTCCATTGTTGTTCGGCGGCTTGGGCTCCTCGTCGTCCCTGTGCAGCCCCTTGTCTCTGTTTTCGGCCCTTAACTTGCCTGCCTGCTTGAACACCCAACAATCCCTGTTAGTGTGATTGGCTGGCCTTTCGGGGGTGCCATGTATCTGGCACAAGCGATCGAGTATTCAGTCCAAACTGGACGGGCCCTGAGTATTCTTTTTGAATGGCTTTTTCCGATGACCGGATTTATAGCCTTTGAATCCGGCATTGACTGTCGTGTCTTCATTGCTGTCGCTGTTAACGCGGCGTTTTTGCTTATTCCGACGTGTCCTGCCACTTTTTGTTGGGTAACGTTGCAGAAAACAAAAAATTTCCTACTCGTTTCACCAAGATCATCTAGGAGTTCATCTAGCAACGAGTCATTTGATGCATCTACGTACCTTGTAGATCGCGAGCGGAAGCGTTCAAAGAACGGGGATGATGTAGTCGAACACGACGTGATTCGAATCACCGGAGATCCTAGCACCGAACGGACGGCACCTCCGCGTTCAACACACGTACGGAACAGCCACGTCTCCTCCTTCTTGATCCAGCAAGGGAGGGAGGAGAGGTTGAGGGAGATGGCACCAGCAGCAGCACGACGGCGTGGTGTTGATGGAGCTGCAGTACTCCGGCAGAGCTTCGCTAAGCAATAAGGAGATGGAGGAGGTGTTGGGGAGGGAGAAGGAGGCAACCAAAGGCCAAGGACTCAAGGTATGAAGTCCCTCCTCTCCCCCACTATATATAGGGGTGCCAAGGGGGGGTGGCCGGCCCTAGGAGATCCAATCTCCTAGGGGGTGCGGCGGCCAAGGGGGGTTTCCCTCCCCCCCAAGGCACCTAGGAGGTGCCTTACCCTCCTAGGACTCTTGCCCCCTTGAACCCTAGGCGCATGGGCCTATGTGGGGCTGGTGCCCTTGGCCCAAGCAGGCCAAGGCGCACCCCCTACAGCCCATGTGGCCCCCGGGGATGGGTGGCCCCACCCGGTGGGCCCCCGGGACCCCTCCGGTGGTCCCGGTACAATACCGATAACCCCGAAACTTGTCCCGATGCCCGAAACAGGACTTTCCATATATAAATCTTTACCTCCGGACCATTCCGGAACTCCTCGTGACGTCCGGGATCTCATCCGGGACTCCGAACAACATTCGGGTTACTGCATATACATATCCCTACAACCCTAGCGTAACTGAACCTTAAGTGTGTAGACCCTACGGGTTCGGGAGACATGTAGACATGACCGAGATCGCTCTCCGGTCAATAACCAACAGCGGGATCTGGATACCCATGTTGGCTCCCACATGCTCCACGATGATCTCATCGGATGAACCACGATGTCGAGGATTTAATCAACCCCGTATGCAATTCCCTTTGTCAATCGATATGTTACTTGCCCGAGATTCGATCGTCGGTATCCCAATACCTCGTTCAATCTTGTTACCGGCAAGTCACTTTACTCGTACCGTAATGCATGATCCCGTGACCAAACACTTGGTCACTTTGAGCTCATTATGATGATGCATTACTGAGTGGGCCCAGTGATATCTCTCCGTCATACGGAGTGACAAATCCCAGTCTCGATCCATATAAAACAATAGATACTTTCGGAGATACCTGTAGTGCACCTTTATAGTCACCCAGTTACGTTGTGACGTTTGATACACCCAAAGCACTCCTACGGTATCCAGGAGTTATACGATCTCATGGTCGAAGGAAGAGATACTTTGACATTGCAAAAACTCTAGCAAACGAACTATACGATCTTGTGCTATGTTTAGGATTGGGTCTTGTCCATCACATCATTATCCTAATGATGTGATCCCGTTATCAATGACATCCAATGTCCATAGCCAGGAAACCATGACTATCTATTGATCAACGAGCTAGTCAACTAGAGGCTTACTAGGGACATGTTGGTGTCTGTTATTCACACATGTATTACGATTTCCGGATAACACAATTATAGCATGAATAAAGACAATTATCATGAACAAAGAAATATAATAATAATGCTTTTATTATTGCCTCTAGGGCATATTTCCAACAGTCTCCCACTTGCACTAGAGTCAATAATCTAGTTACATTGTGATGAATCGAACACCCATGGAATTCTGGTGTTGATCATGTTTTGCTCTTGGGAGAGGTTTAGTCAACGGATCTGCTACATTCAGGTCCGTATGTACTTTACAAATCTCTATGTCTCCATCTTGAACATTTTCACGGATGGAGTTGAAGCGACGCTTGATGTGCCTTGTCTTCTTGTGAAACCTGGGCTCCTTGGCAAGTGCAATAGCTCCAGTGTTGTCACAGAAGAGCTTGATCGGCCCCGACGCATTGGGTATGACTCCTAGGTCGGTGATGAACTCCTTCACCCATATTGCTTCATGTGCTGCCTCCGAGGCTGCCATGTACTCCGCTTCACATGTAGATCCCGCCACGACGCTTTGCTTGCAACTGCACCAGCTTACTGCCCCACCATTCAAAATATACACGTATCCGGTTTGTGACTTAGAGTCATCCAGATCTGTGTCGAAGCTAGCGTCGACGTAACCTTTTACGACGAGCTCTTCGTCACCTCCATAAACGAGAAACATTTCCTTAGTCCTTTTCAGGTACTTCAGGATATTCTTGACCGCTGTCCAGTGTTCCTTGCCGGGATTACTTTGGTACCTTCCTACCAAACTTACGGCAAGGTTTACATCAGGTCTAGTACACAGCATGGCATACATAATAGAACCTATGGCTGAGGCATAGGGGATGACACTCATCTCTTCTATCTCTGCTGCCGTGGTCGGACATTGAGCTGAGCTCAATTTCACACCTTGCAAAACAGGCAAGAACCCTTTCTTGGACTGATCCATTTTGAACTTCTTCAAAATCTTATCAAGATATGTGCTTTGTGAAAGACCTATGAGGCGTCTTGATCTATCCCTATAGATCTTGATGCCTAATATATAAGCAGCTTCTCCAAGGTCCTTCATTGAAAAACTCTTATTCAAGTAGGCCTTAATGCTGTCCAAAAGTTCTATATCATTTCCCATCAAAAGTATGTCATCTACATATAGTATGAGAAATGCTATAGAGCTCCCACTCACTTTCTTGTAAACACAGGCTTCTCCATAAGTCTGTGTAAACCCAAACGCTTTGATCATCTCATCAAAACGAATGTTCCAACTCCGAGATGCTTGCACCAGCCCATAAATCGAGCGTTGGAGCTTGCACACCTTGTCAGCATTTTTAGGATCGACAAAACCTTCCGGCTGCATCATATACAATTCTTCCTTAAGGAAACCATTAAGGAATGCCGTTTTGACGTCCATTTGCCAAATTTCATAATCATAAAATGCGGCAATTGCTAACATGATTCGGACGGACTTCAGCTTCGCTACCGGTGAGAAAGTCTCATCGTAGTCAACCCCTTGAACTTGTCGATAACCCTTAGCGACAAGCCGAGCTTTATAGATGGTCACATTACCATCCGCGTCTGTCTTCTTCTTAAAGATCCATTTATTTTCTATGGCTCGCCGTTCTACGGGCAAGTCAGTCAAAGTCCATACTTCGTTTTCATACATGGATCCTATCTCGGATTTCATGGCTTCTAGCCATTTGTCGGAATCCGGACCCGCCATCGCTTCTTCATAGTTCGAAGGTTCACCGTTGTCTAACAACATGATTTCCAAGACAGGGTTGCCGTACCACTCTGGTGCGGAACGTGTCCTCGTGGACCTTCGAATTTCAGTAGGAGCTTGATCAGAAGTATCTTGATCATTATCATTAACTTCCTCTCTAGTCGGTGCAGGCACCTCAGGAACATTTTCTTGAGTTGCGCCATTTTCCGGTTCAAGAGGTAATACTTCATCAAGCTCTACTTTCCTCCCACTTACTTCTTTCGAGAGAAACTCTTTCTCCAGAAAGGACCCATTCTTGGCAACAAAGATCTTGCCTTCGGATCTGAGGTAGAAGATATACCCAACAGTTTCTTTAGGGTATCCTATGAAGACGCATTTTTCCGATTTGGGTTCGAGCTTTTCAGGTTGAAGTTTCCTGACATAAGCATCGCATCCCCAAACTTTTAGAAATGACAGCTTAGGTTTCTTCCCAAACCATAATTCATACGGTGTCGTCTCAACGGATTTCGACGGGGCCCTATTTAAAGTGAATGCGGCAGTCTCTAAAGCATAGCCCCAAAAAGATAGTGGTAAATCGGCAAGAGACATCATAGATCGCACCATATCTAATAGAGTGCGATTACGACGTTCGGACACACCATTACGCTGAGGTGTTCCAGGCGGCGTGAGTTGTGAAACTATTCCACATTTTCTTAAGTGTGTACCAAACTCGTGACTCAAGTATTCTCCTCCACGATCTGATCGTAGAAACTTGATTTTCCTGTCACGTTGATTCTCAACTTCACTCTGAAATTCCTTGAACTTTTCAAAGGTCTCAGACTTGTGTTTCATTAAGTAGACATACCCATATCTACTCAAGTCATCAGTGAGGGTGAGAACATAACGATAGCCACCGCGAGCCTCAACACTCATTGGACCGCACACATCAGTATGTATGATTTCCAATAAGTTGGTTGCTCTCTCCATTGTTCCTGAGAATGGAGTCTTGGTCATTTTACCCATGAGGCATGGTTCGCACGTGTCAAATGATTCGTAATCAAGAGACTCTAAAAGTCCATCAGCATGGAGCTTCTTCATGCGTTTGACACCTATGTGACCGAGGCGGCAGTGCCACAAGTATGTGGGACTATCACTATCAATCTTACATCTTTTGGTACTTACACTATGAATATGTGTAGCATTACGCTCGAGATTCATAAAGAATAAACCATTCACCATCGGAGCATGACCATAAAACATATCTCTCATATAAATAGAACAACCATTATTCTCGGATTTAAATGAGTAGCCATCTCGAATTAAACGAGATCCTGATACAATGTTCATGCTCAAACTTGGCACAAAATAACAATTATTGAGGTTCAAAACTAATCCCGTAGGTAAATGTAGAGGTAGCGTGCCGACGGCGATCACATCGACCTTGGAACCATTCCCGACGCGCATCGTCACCTCGTCCTTCGCCAGTCTCCGTTTATTCCGCAGCTCCTGTTGTGTGTTACAAATATGAGCAACGGCACCGGTATCAAATACCCAGGAGTTACTACGATTACTGGTAAGGTACACATCAATTACATGTATATCAAATATACCTTTGGTTTTGCCGGCCTTCTTGTCCGCTAAGTATTTGGGGCAGTTCCGCTTCCAGTGACCACTTTCCTTGCAATAAAAACACTCAGTCTCGGGCTTGGGTCCATTCTTTGGCTTCTTCCCGGCAGCTTGCTTGCTGGGCGCGGCAACTACCTTGCCGTCCTTCTTGAAGTTCTTTTTACCCTTGCCCTTCTTGAACTTAGTGGTTTTATTGATCATCAACACTTGATGTTCCTTTCTGACTTCTACCTCTGCTGATTTCAGCATAGCAAATACTTCAGGAATGGTCTTTTCCATCCCCTGCATATTGAAGTTCATCACAAAGCTCTTGTAGCTTGGTGGAAGCGACTGGAGGATTCTGTCAATGACCGCATCATCCGGGAGATTAACTCCCAGCTGAGTCAAGCGGTTATGCAACCCAGACATAGTGAGTATGTGCTCACTGACAGAACTGTTTTCCTCCATCTTACAGCTGAAGAATTTGTCGGAGACTTCATATCTCTCGACCCGGGCATGAGCTTGGAAAACCATTTTCAGCTCTTCGAACATCTCATATGCTCCATGTCTCTCAAAACGCTTTTGGAGCCCCGGCTCTAGGCTGTAAAGCATGCCGCACTGAACGAGGGAGTAGTCATCGGAACGTGCCTGCCAAGCGTTCATAACGTCTTGTTCCGCAGGGAGAACAGGTGCATCACCTAGCGGTGCTTGTAGGACATAATCTTTCTTGGCAGCTATGAGGATGATCCTCAGGTTCCGGACCCAGTCCGTATAGTTGCTGCCATCGTCTTTCAGCTTGGTTTTCTCTAGGAACGCGTTGAAGTTGAGGACTACGTTGGCCATTTGATCTACAAGACATATTGTAAAATTTAGACTAAGTTCATGATAATTAAGTTCATCTAATCAAATTATAATGAACTCCCACTCAGATTTGACATCCCTTTGGTCATCTAAGTGTTACACGATCCGAGTCGACTAGGCCGTGTCCGATCATCACGTGAGACGGACTAGTCATCGTCGGTGAACATTCTCATGTAGATCGTATCTTCCATACGACTCGTGTTCGACCTTTCGGTCTCCGTGTTCCGAGGCCATGTCTGTACATGCTAGGCTCGTCAAGTTAACCCTAAGTGTTTTCGCTGTGTAAAACTGTCTTACACCCGTTGTATGTGAACGTAAGAATCTATCACACCCGATCATCACGTGGTGCTTCGAAACGACGAACTGTAGCAACGGTGCACAGTTAGGGGAGAACACTTCTTGAAATTTTGTAAGGGATCATCTTATTTACTACCGTCGTTCTAAGTAAACAAGATGCATAAAACATAATAAACATCACATGCAATTATATAAAGTAGTGACATGATATGGCCAATATCATATAGCTCCTTTGATCTTCATCTTCGGGGCTCCATGATCATCTTGTCACCGGCACGACACCATGATCTCCATCATCATGATCTCCATCATCGTGTCTTCATGAAGTTGTCACGCCAACGACTACTTCTACTTCTATGACTAACGCGTTTAGTAATAAAGTAAAGTAGTTTACATGGCGTTCTTTAATGACACGCAGGTCATACAAAAAATAAAGACAACTCCTATGGCTCCTGCCGGTTGTCATACTCATCGACATGCAAGTCGTGATTCCTATTACAATAGCATGAACATCTCATACATGACATATAGATCATTCATCATTCATCACAACTTTGGCCATATCATATCACAAAGCACTTGCTGCAAAAACAAGTTAGACGTCCTCTAATTGTTGTTTGCAAGTTTTACGTGGCTGAAGTAGGGTTCTAGCAAGAACGTTTTCTTACCTACGTGAAACCACAACGTGATTTGTCAACTTCTATTTACCCTTCATAAGGACCCTTTTCATCGAATCCGCTTCAACTAAAGTAGGAGAGACAGACACCCGCCAGCCACCTTATGCAACTTGTGCATGTTAGTCGGTGGAACCGGTCTCACGTAAGCGTACGTGTAAGGTTGGTCCGGGCCGCTTCATCCCACAATACCGCTGAAGCAAGATAAGACTAGTAGCGGCAAGAAAGTTGACAAATCTACGCCCACAACCAATTGTGTTCTACTCGTGCAAGAAGAACTACGCATAGACCTAGCTCATGATGCCACTGTTGGGTAACGTTGCAGAAAACAAAAATTTTCCTACTCGTTTCACCAAGATCATCTAGGAGTTCATCTAGCAACGAGTGAATAGATGCATCTACATACCTTGTAGATCGCGAGCGGAAGCGTTCAAAGAACGGGGATGATGTAGTCGAACACGACGTGATTCGAATCACCGGAGATCCTAGCACCGAACGGACGGCACCTCCGCGTTCAACACACGTACGGAACAGCCACGTCTCCTCCTTCTTGATCCAGCAAGGGAGGGAGGAGAGGTTGAGGGAGATGGCACCAGCAGCAGCACGACGGCGTGGTGTTGATGGAGCTGCAGTACTCCGGCAGAGCTTCGCTAAGCAATAAGGAGATGGAGGAGGTGTTGGGGAGGGAGAAGGAGGCAACCAAAGGCCAAGGACTCAAGGTATGAAGTCCCTCCTCTCCCCCACTATATATAGGGGTGCCAAGGGGGGTGGCCGGCCCTAGGAGATCCAATCTCCTAGGGGGTGCGGCGGCCAAGGGGGGTTTCCCTCCCCCCCAAGGCACCTAGGAGGTGCCTTACCCTCCTAGGACTCTTGCCCCCTTGAACCCTAGGCGCATGGGCCTATGTGGGGCTGGTGCCCTTGGCCCAAGCAGGCCAAGGCGCACCCCCTACAGCCCATGTGGCCCCCGGGGATGGGTGGCCCCACCCGGTGGGCCCCCGGGACCCCTCCGGTGGTCCCGGTACAATACCGATAACCCCGAAACTTGTCCCGATGCCCGAAACAGGACTTTCCATATATAAATCTTTACCTCCGGACCATTCCGGAACTCCTCGTGACGTCCGGGATCTCATCCGGGACTCCGAACAACATTCGGGTTACTGCATATACATATCCCTACAACCCTAGCGTAACTGAACCTTAAGTGTGTAGACCCTACGGGTTCGGGAGACATGTAGACATGACCGAGATCGCTCTCCGGTCAATAACCAACAGCGGGATCTGGATACCCATGTTGGCTCCCACATGCTCCACGATGATCTCATCGGATGAACCACGATGTCGAGGATTTAATCAACCCCGTATGCAATTCCCTTTGTCAATCGATATGTTACTTGCCCGAGATTCGATCGTCGGTATCCCAATACCTCGTTCAATCTTGTTACCGGCAAGTCACTTTACTCGTACCGTAATGCATGATCCCGTGACCAAACACTTGGTCACTTTGAGCTCATTATGATGATGCATTACTGAGTGGGCCCAGTGATATCTCTCCGTCATACGGAGTGACAAATCCCAGTCTCGATCCATATAAAACAATAGATACTTTCGGAGATACCTGTAGTGCACCTTTATAGTCACCCAGTTACGTTGTGACGTTTGATACACCCAAAGCACTCCTACGGTATCCAGGAGTTATACGATCTCATGGTCGAAGGAAGAGATACTTTGACATTGCAAAAACTCTAGCAAACGAACTATACGATCTTGTGCTATGTTTAGGATTGGGTCTTGTCCATCACATCATTATCCTAATGATGTGATCCCGTTATCAATGACATCTAATGTCCATAGCCAGGAAACCATGACTATCTATTGATCAACGAGCTAGTCAACTAGAGGCTTACTAGGGACATGTTGGTGTCTGTTATTCACACATGTATTACGATTTCCAGATAACACAATTATAGCATGAATAAAGACAATTATCATGAACAAAGAAATATAATAATAATGCTTTTATTATTGCCTCTAGGGCATATTTCCAACACTTTTGTCCTTGGTATCCGAATTACCAGGGTTCTTTGATAAGTTGTTACTGCGAGCTAGCCAGCTGTCTTCTCCCACGCAAAAGCGGGTCATGAGTGTCGTGAGGGCTGCCATGGATTTCGGCTTTTCCTGTCCCAGGTGCCGGGCAAGCCACTCGTCGCGGATGTTATGCTTGAAGGCTGCCAGGGCCTCTGTGTCCGGACAGTCGACTATCTGGTTTTTCTTTGTTAGGAACCGTGTCCAGAATTGTCTGGCCGATTCCTCTGGCTGCTGAATTATGTGGCTTAAGTCGTCGGCATCCGGCGGTCGCACGTAAGTGCCCTGGAAGTTGTCGAGGAATGCGGCTTCCAGGTCCTCCCAAGAACCGATTGAGTCTGCTGGCAAGCTGTTAAGCCAATGTCGGGCCGGTCCTTTAAGTTTGAGCAGGAGGTATTTGATGGCGTGTAGAACATCGCCGCGCGCCATGTGGATGTGAAGGAGATAATCCTCGATCCATACCGCCGGATCTGTTGTGCCATCGTATGATTCGATGTTTACGGGTTTGAAACCCTCTTGAATTTTATGATCCGTTACTTCATTCGTGAAGCATAGCGGGTGTGCGGCGCCTCTGTACTGGGCTATATCATGACGCAGCTCGGAAGAGCTACGTCTGTTGTGTTCGGCCCGGCCGGATTTGTTGTATCCGGCGTGAAGATCATTGTCACATGACGTAGGACGCCTGCGCGATCCATAGATCGATCTTGTTTGTCTTGCCTTATCCTCCAGTATGTCTCGTAGGTCGGGCGCATTTTCCCGTGCCTTAGTTGAGCGGCGTCGGGGCATGACTTGGGTGGAGGGCCGAGAGGCCTCTCTGTCGCGGCCGCGAGGTGGCCGGTCTGCCATGTCATGCGCTGGTGATGTAGGTGCTTCCTCCTCTGATCGGGGTAGCGGCCTGCGCTTTGGGTAACTCTTGGAGGGGCGTTCGAGTTCATACTCTTCGGCTGCAAGGACTTCAGTCCATCTGTCAGCTAGAAAATCTTGGGCAGCTCTAAGCTATTGCTGCTTTTTCTTGAGGCTGCTTGCCGTGGCTAAAAGCCTGCGTTTAAAACGCTCTTGTTCGGCGGGGTCTGATGGTATGATGAATTCGTCGTAATCGAGGCTTGCCTCGTCTTCGGAGGGAGGCGTATAGTTATCATCCTCGACCTCTCGGTCTGCCGCTCTCTCATGAGGGCTGGCTTTTCCATCTTCCTGTGCCGAATCTTGCTGAGGTGGGTGTTCTTCGGCACTATCCGGGGTAGTATTATCTCCCGTGCCGGAATCACCGTTTTTGCTTTGGCGGGATTTAGAGCGGCGCCGCTGACGCCGGCGCTTTGGCTGTTTCTTGGGGGCGTCATCCCCCACTGTTCCATCGCCATCTCCATCTTTTGGAGTATCCACCATATATATGTCATATGACGAGGTGGCCTTCCAGCGCCCTACAGGTGCTGGTTCCTGTTCGTCTCCTACATCGTCGTCCATGCCGTCGATGTCTTCGGAGCTGAAGTCAAGCATGTCGGTTAGATCGTCGACAATGGCTACAAAGTGGGTGGTGGGTGGGCTTTGAATTTCCTCATCGTCCGTATCCCACCTTCGCTGACCGTAGTCCGGCCAGGGCTCTCCTGATAAAGAGAGAGACTTAAGAGAATTCAGGATGTCGCCAAAAGGCGAATGCTGAAAGATGTCTGCGGTGGTGAACTCCATTATCGGCGCCCAATCAGATTCGATTGGCAGGGGCGCGGGGGGTTCGGAGTCCGGGAAGGAGTTCGGATCCTCGGAGTCACGGATCGTGCAGAGTGCGGGGCTAGCGTTCGGCTCGATCGCTTTTGGGATCGCAGCCCCCGAGGTGACGTCCAACCGCTCATCCTCGATTGGCGCAATAGGCTTTGAGTTAGGGGTCGGAACCGATGCGTGTGCGGCCTCCAGGACACTGTTCGGGGGCAGAGCTAGATCATGCCCCTCGAGATAGTGCGGCGCGCTTGGACGTGGCTCGAGCCCGTCGAAGATCAAGTCTCCGCGGATGTCAGCCATGTAGTTTAAGCTTCCAAACCTGACTTGATGGCTAGGGGCGTAGCTTTCGATCTGCTCCAGGTGGCCGAGCGAATTGGCCCGCAGAGCGACGCCGACGAAGACGAAGATATGTCCGGGGAGCAAAGTCTCACCCTGGCCCGCATTGTTGTTGATGATCAAAGGAGCCATCGGTCCTAAAGGCGACGACACAGAGGAACTCTCAATGAAAGCACCAATGTCGGTGTCAAAACCGGCGGATCTCAGGTAGTGGGTCCCGAAATGTGCGTCTAGGCCGGATGGTAACAGGAGGCAGGGAACATGATGTTTTACCCAGGTTCGGGCCCTCTTGATGGAGGTAAAACCCTATGTCCTGCTTGATTAATATTGATGATATGGGTAGTACGAGAGTAGATCTACCACGAGATCAAGGAGGCTAAACCCTAGAAGCTAGCCTATGGTATGTTTGTTGTATATGGAGTTGATTGCCTACGGACTACAACCCTCCGGTTTATATAGACACTGGATAGGGTTAGGGTTACATAGAGTCGGTTACAATGGTAGGAGATCTTGAATATCCGCATCGCCAAGCTTGCCTTCCACGCCAAGGAAAGTCCCATCCGGACACGGGACGAAGTCTTCAATCTTGTATCTTCATAGTACAGGAGTCCGGCTGAAGGTATAGTTCGGCTACCCAAACACCCCCTAATCCAGGACTCCCTCAGTTGGGTTTTACCTTAATGAACATTAGTAGTTGCGGATGCTTGCTAATAGTTCCAATCATAAGTGCATAGAATTCCAAGTAAGGGATGACATGCTAGAAGTGGCCTCTCCCACATAATACTTGCTATCGGTCTAGTAAAGTAGTCAATTGCTTAGGGAAAATTTCGCAACTCCTACCACCACTTTTCCACACTCGCTATATTTACTTTAGTTGCTTCTTTACCTTAACAGCCCCTAGTTTTATTTTCGTGCTCTTTACTTTCTTGCAAGCCTTTCCGAAAACACCTACAAAGTACTTCTAGTTTCATACTTGTTCTAGGTAAAGCGAACGTCAAGCGTGCGTAGAGTTGTATCGGTGGTCGATAGAACTTGAGGGAATATTTGTTCTACCTTTAGCTCCTCGTTGGGTTCGACACTCTTACTTATCGAAAACTGTTGCAATCCCCTTTACTTGTGGGTTATTAAGAGTTATTCTTCCACATGTACCTTTTCTTCGCCACTATATGCATCGATATGACTTAAGTTTTGGCCAAGCTGGGTTGCCTGGCTCTTGTATTTATGCCCTACGTTACCGTTAATTCGGCTAGGGCATAAGGGGAGCACCTCTGCGATTGTTACTGCCGGGTCAGCCGGATGTGTACCTCAGACTGGATGAAGTCGAAAGCTAGCGTTCTTAAGGAAATATTCGGTCGGCAAACAAAAGATGATTTTTATTTATTTATTTTCCATATGTGCCCCCAGATGTTTTTGCATGCGTTTCCTCTCGCAGTACGGACATGCACTATAGGGCATGCATACCCAGGGAAAGGAACCCTTAACGGAACCATTCTCCCTGGAAGATGTTTCTTACTACCCATGTAATATAACATAACTAGTTGGGCACTTGTCTGTTCAAGCACTAATGACCCCTACGCCTGGTTTCCACGCATACCCCGGTTCTTATATAACTAGACGAGTATTCGGACACACTCCGGACTATCGGGTCCCGAGGTTGAAGCGAAAAGGTCCACCATGACAAATGATCTACAATCCGGCTAAAAGGCATTATACATGTCACTTTAATTACATAGTCATGTAGACTGACTAAATTCCTCTTCTATACCATCCAACAGGCGGTCTAGCCTACAATCCTGTTGGAAATACTTTGCGGCTAATTCTACTTGCCCATACACTAAGCTAACGGGGATCTCTTTCCCATCGGGCCCCACGGGTCCGACCTCGGCCATGTGGTTCGGGTCAGTCTTGGTATAGCGCGTCTTCACCATGGCCCAGGCTTCCCTGGCACCTTGACGGCAGGCTGATATCTTCCATAATCGGAAGCGCCGCCGTGCTCCCTTGAGCTTCTCCGCAAGCTCTCCAATGCCTTCTGGCGGGGAGACGGCTGGCCACAAGGCCTGGGCAACACCTTGCATCACCTGCCAAACTTGTTCGTGCAGTTGTGAGATCTCGGATAGAAGATCACCCGCAGACCCGGGCATCTCCTCTGCGGGACGACCCGTCAGCATACCTGCAGACATAACTCTATTGGCCGGCTTCTCTGCCGACCCGTTTTTTTAAGGGTTTGTTCAAGCACTTACTAAAAATGTCGCGTCGAAGCCACTTATTCTCCTTCTCGGAGTCAGCAAGCTGGGCTCGAACATCTTTCAGTTCCACGCTCAGCTTGGTATTGGCGTCTTGGAGATTGTTTTTCTCCCGCCTGACCTCAGTCAGCACGCGTTCACCAGCCTTTAGCTGTCGTACGACATGCTGGTCCTCCGGATTCTCTCCAGATTCATCTGCAATATCTATTGTTAGATCTGCAGCCACGCCGGACGCTATATGGTACCTGTCATTCTTTGAAAGAAATGTTACCGGCTGGGGACATTTTAGGTTCCTTTAATGCGGCAACAGCGGCCTGAAGTTGGGTCTTGCATTCCTCCAGCTCCTGTGACAGTCGAGTATTCTTCTCTGTAAGAACCTGCACAATAAGATGATCCTTAAATCAGTTCTGCTAACTGTTTCAAGTCTCAGGGGCTACTGATACATATAATCGTCAGATTTGCTTACCCGTACATCCTTTACATACTAGTCTGTGGCTCTGGCTAGACCATTTTGAGCAGCACGGAGGTACGCCTCTCCAGAATTGAAGGCATCAAATGCCTCTGGTGAGAAGCAAGCGTCGCGGAGTACGGCCCGGCGACGCCTATGATTCATGGCGCTCTCCACTTCTGAATTCCTAGCGGATAGCCTATCCGCATCCTCTGTAGGGGGAGTATCCAGTGTCCGCCCCATGTCGGCTTCCGCCTCCATGTCCAGTCCTGGAGCCCGACTAGTGGAAGCGTGATCGGCAGCCTCACCGGACATATTCTGGCGAGCGTTTTTTCTGTTAAAGAAACATGGACGTCATTACATTTCAAGAAAGACGATAACCACGGAGCGGGGTTCCTGTCATACCTCTGCACCGGCGTCTCCGTCCTGACCGCCTTCCTTTTTGGCCTGCCCGGCCTCGGTGCCTCTTGTTGGCGAGTTGCTGCGGGTTCGGCATGGCGTCCCGAATGCCTTTCCTGTAAAACACCATATGTATATGGTAGGTGAAGTGTCTAAAAGGGGATCCTAGTTTTTGGAGTTGGGATTTTTGGTTTTTCTTACGTGCGATGCAGGAAGCAGTCCGGGATAGTCGGCCGTAATGGCCACCATGGCGTCATCACAACTTAATTGATAGAACTGCCGGTCTATCAGCTCTACGAATATGTCCGGATCTTCTTCGAGTCCGGGACCGAGGGCCAGGTCAGGGTCCTCTGGTTGTGGAGATGGGCTGCTGACCTCCCTTATGGCTTTTCGTAGTTCCTGCCGCAAAATGGCAAGGTGAGTACCTACGACAAAGAATGCGGGAAGAATGGGAGTAAGGAAATATAACTCACCCAAATTGAAGGGTTGTACATGGAGAATCCATCACGTGGCTTGATGCGGTTGAACTCCTCTTCCTCTCCCTTGAACAATTCGGACAATTTTTTTGCTAAAGCGGTAGCGTTGTCCGGACCTTTACGCCCGCAACGGGTGGCGTCATCTTCCCCGTTAAAACACCACAAGGGGTGCCCTCGATATTGAAGTGGTTGCACTCCCCGCATTATGCATATTGACATAACCTCGATTACTGTCAATCCTGATTGAGCCAGTGCTTTAATCTGGTTCATCAGGTAAAGGACTTCTCCGTTGTCTTCCTCCTGGGGGCTCCGTGGGCGCCAACTTCGGTGTTTCTTCAAAGGAGCATTGCTGAACTCAGGAAGACCCCGCGAACAGGGTCCGGAAGGGGGACGTCCTCCATATAAAACCATTCCGAAGGCCAGTCTTCGGACGTCTTCTTCAGAGTACCGGACAGGTATCCAGTTTCGGCGATGCGCCATATTTCGGCTCTGCCCACTTGATAAAGTGACCCCTTCTATGTGCGAGGGACGAGGCAAAATAACCTTTTCCACAGCTCGAAATGAGTCTCGCAGCCCAGGAATAACTCGCAGAGGGCAACATAGCCGACGATGTGTAAAATGGAAGCAGGGATGAAATTATGCAGTTGGAGGCCGTAAAACTCCAGGAGCTCGCGGAGGAACGGATGAATCGGAAATCCGAGTCCCCTCAATAAATAAGGAACAAGGCATACCCGCTCCCCCGTAGAGGGGCTGGGGAAGCTCTCCGCTTGCTCCCCGCCATTGTAGGTGGCGAGCCCGGCTCGGACGGGCACCATATACACTGGAGGGAGAAATCCCTTAGTCTGCAGTTCGACTAATCGACTGTGTGGGACTGAACATCTCTCCTAATCACCGGGCTTAGGGCTACAGGGGCGGGAGGAGGAGCTATGGAGGTCGGCCATGCTGGAGTGGATCTTTTCGAAGCGCGCTCCGATGGATTCTCGCTGGGGGAGGATGGTATGGATTGGATCTAAGAATCCCCATCCCTTTAATAGGCAATTTATTTATCTGGCTAGGGGGGCGAGTATAAAAACGCCCTGGCGCCTCGCATTCATTCGACGCGTGGAAGATAGCCCTTATTGGGCACAGAAGCCAAGAGGTGAAACATTTATGGGACCGGACACTGCTTAACAAACGTTCGAAATTTGGAGAAGAACTCGCCTTGCAATGCCGAAGACAACACTGCGCACCGGACTCATCGTCATTGAAGCCTGGTTCGGGGGCTACTGAGGGAGTCCTGGATTAGGGGGTATCCGGACATCCGGATTATATCCTTTGGCCGGACTGTTGGACCATGAAGATACAAGATTGAAGACTTTGTCCCGTGTCCGGATGGGACTCTACTTGGCGTGGAAGGCAAGCTAGGCAATACGGATATGTATATCTCCTCCTTTGTAACCGACCTTGTGTAACCCTAGCCCCCTCCAGTGTCTATATAAACCGGAGGGTTTTAGTCCGTAGGACAACATACAATCATACCATAGGCTAGCTTCTAGGGTTTAGCCTCTCCGATCTCGTGGTAGATCAACTCTTGTACTACTCATATTATCAAGAATAAATCAAGCAGGACATAGGGTTTTACCTCCATCAAGAGGGCCCAAACCTGGGTAAAACATCGTGTCCCCTGCCTCCTGTTACCATCCGCCTTAGACGCACAGTTCGGGACCCCCTACCCGAGATCCGCCGGTTTTGACACCGACAAGGAGCCCATGTCTACGTCTCCAGCCAGTCCCGATGGATTGAGGGAGTCGCAACCCTGTGACTACCGGCGGCCGTCCCCAAGCACGCTGACACGACACCAAGCCGTGGTCATCAATGCCGATCTTCTCGACGTAGAAGCAGGGTCCTGACCACCAAGAACAACCACCACACCCGTGAGGAGAGAGAGCTCACCGCTCGCGGGCACCACCCGGACTGCGTCCAACCTCACTTACCATAACCAAGTGCCTCGACCTGCCTCGGGCCTATATCTGCTTTGCCCAAGCACGAGCCCCAGGTCGGAGCCGCCACCACCGCTTGTGCCACTGGTATCGCTTCCAGCACCTGCTGAGCCTCGTGCACCGCTGGCTCAAACCCATGAGAAGAGAAGGTCGTACCACCACCCTGTGCCACCTACTGGAACATGGCCATTAGATCCGCGCCACCATCACCAACACAAGCACACACACACACCCCCATACTCGGCTGCCCGCAGCCACACGAACCCGCTGGAACGAGCCAACCGAGCCGTCACCACCTCCACGAGCAAGACCCACCATGCTACCGCCTCCACCACGCTGTTGTCGCCTTGGCAGAGGCCACATGCCCAAGCTGCCCGCAGCTCGCGACGCCAGCCACCGTAAGGAACCAGATCAAGCCGGATCTTGATCCGCCGCAACCACGAATGCTAGCCCATGCCACCACCACGAAGCCACCGATCCCAAGAGCCAATGCCGTGGGGAGCTGACGCCGCTCCCCCGCGCCTAGGGCTGGAAAAAAATGCTCGAAGCTTGCGAGCTAAACGAGTAGCTCGTGACTCGGCTCGAGTTGACTCGAACTCGAAGAATAACGAGTCGAGCCGAGCTTTAGTTTAAGATCGTTTATAGACCAAGTTAAACGAATCAATCTCAAGAGTACTCATATAACTCGTTAGGCTCAATACAAAAGATCAGCCACTCCCAATACAAAAAAAGACCATCCACTCAGCACCCTATGTCCTAGGCGCACAACATAAGGCCTAGTTTTCGAAGGCCCAGCCGCCCAAGAGACTCATGCGTTACAAGAAAATTACTATTGTTTAGTAATATATATGTTTAATATATACATAATTATTTTTATAATATTTGAGGATTTTATGTTCATATCTTTAACGAGCTTAACAAGCTTAAGGAGCCAGCTCGCGAGTTATACGAGTCGAGCTAATCTTAGATTTGAGCTCATTATAATAACGAGTCAAGTCGAACTAGCTCGTTAACAAAACGAGCTCTGACGACTCGGCTCGAATTCCAGCCCTACCCGCGCCCGACGCCAGCGTGGCGTCCCTGTCCTACGGCGCCGCCCTATGACGAAGTCCCTACGCGAGGGGCGAAATGCCCCGCTGATGCCAGCTAGCCACTGCCTGGCCGCGCCCCGTGGTGGCGATGAGGGGGAAGGAAGGGAGAGAAGGAAGTTTGCTGCGGCGGTGGGCGGACCCTCCTTGTCACCCATGGGAGCAACGTGGTAGGAGAAAGGCAGATGAGTTCAAACACAATTTGCACCTGACCAGGGCATCACTTTTGTGATCCATCTTGCGCCTCTATAAAGTTCTGGTTCGTCTTCATCATCTTCATCTTCATCAATCGCTTGTCATCCTACTCCCTCGTGACATTCCAAGAAGAAACCTACACTCCACAAGTCACACCATATCGGGACGGAAGTTGTTCTCGACATGGACGGCACCACAGCCAACACGGCCACCACGACCAGTCCCGGGAAGGGGCCTAGATCTTGATTGTAATAAATCTTAACTTAAAATAAGGAAGCATATGTACAGAAGTACAACGCACAACCTTTTATTTGAAATAGAAAGTAGTGTTTTTCTTTTAACACAATATAGACGCAAACGCTTATACATATGTGCATATACTCACTCCTATGAACGCATACACGCACACCATACTTCTATTAGCACCTTCAACAGATTGAGCTAGCATATCATCTTGACATAAAAAATTACTGTTGCTAACAAACAAGTGATGACATACGTTCACCGGACCGCTGCTACCCCATTTTTTTTTCTTGGACAGAACTTTTGGATCTCACGTGCGAGCGCACTCTGTGTGCGCAATTCTTTTTAATAATTTTAAAAAAACAAAAAAATGCCGAATCTGTTTTGGAATGAAATATGATCAAGTGTTGTACTCGTATAAAAAGTTTGTCAAGAAATGATTTCCGTTGACTTGAGGGCAAAAACATAAATTTATGACGACAACATAGCATGAATAGTATTTGTATATAGCATTTTTTGGCGAATTTTAACCCCGGATATATTGAAAATCATTCCCTGATTGAACCTTTTTATATGAGTAGAATACTTGACATGTTTGAGCCGAAAAAAGTTCCAGAATTTTTTGACTGTTTTTTAATAATTACTAAATTATTTTGCATGTAGGGTGGGCTGGCACCCAAGAGCACCAGTGTATTTCCTAGTACACTACCGGATATTCGATTTTGAGCCCGTGCTCAGCTGATCCCGAAATCTTGCATGTTCGTTCGCATAAAGATCAGCGCCCTCGAACGTATTACAATCGGTATTCGGTCCGTATCGTTTCTGATATAGGCGGATGCGCTGGCGCATTTATTTCGACGGAAGAAGTTAATGTAGTCGCGGATCAGCTGAAACGTGCACGGCCCAGTCTGTTTCCTGAACCAGGCTGAGCCGTCCCGGGGCCACGGCCAATATGGACGTCTGCACGGCCCGTCCCTTATCATCTATCCCTTGACTCGATTCCCAGCACTCCTCATCAAATAAATAAATAAAACTCGATTCCGAGCTGCATCGAACTCTTCTTCAAGCGAGCCACACTCCATTTCGTCGTGCACCTCCTGCTTACAGCTGCTGGCTGCACAGGCACAACTTCACCCTGAAAGTCATGGCGTCCTCACATACTGCGCGTGCTCGCCAAAAGAACGAAGCATGAACTGCTAGGACTACCAGTGTTCACCTCGAATACAACTTCCCTCATTTGCTCCGGTAGGCAGGCCGGTCGTGCTCCACGCGGCCGCCGGCGAGCTCGCCGTAAAAGAGCCAGTGAACTGCAAAGCTCACGAGGTAAAGAGAAAACCCTCCAACAACAGCATTGTGTGGTTATCTCAAAATGTAGGAAAGACATAAGTCATCATCACACCATCGTCACATATAGACAATATCAGAGCAATTAGCTATCTCCCAACCATGTGCACACCTACAGAACATGCCAACCAAAGCACAAGCAAGATCATAGTGAACAAAGTTTACTCAGTACTATAGTTTGGCCTCAAGTCCCGAACTGGACGAATAAGCGTGGAGCAATGCTCACTGAAACACACGAGAAAAATCCTCAGACTACAACACACATACTAAAAAATATATAGTTATCATATTTGATTATGATTAGTGATCATCACCAAGCAGCCAAGTGCACGTGTCCAGGTGGCGCCCTTCCATTCCATAGTTCTTGCATTTCCCCCGGCCTCCGCCGTTTCTTCAGAGCATCCGCCCCGGTCAGGGCAAGTGCCCAAGCCATCCCTCTTCTCTGCAAATGGTGCACCGCTCACCAGCAATGCCTTCAGTCCGGCCAACATATGCTCAAACGCTTCCGCACTGGCATCCCCCATCCGAACAACATTCATGGCCTGAACATACAGAGTCGAACAACAAATTGTGCCAAAACAGCTACCAGTGGCCCCAGGGAAACTGAAGAACATCACAAAAACATTTTTCATAATGGAGAGATCTTTACCCATGCACACAGAATTGTTAAACACAACTAATGGCTATTCTTGGCCTCCGGCTTGCCCTTCACACACAAAAATAATAATACAGTCAGGAATAACACAACTAATTCACTCAGTGCACACAGAATTGTTAAACAATTGTCCATACGCACCGAGCAACCACAAGCGATCTCCTGCATTGATTTCGTAGTCTGCTCTTGACATACCATATCCCGAACCCAATTTCCCAGGTTGTAGAAGTCATATGCCTCACCGAGCGAATTAAAAATGAGTCTTAGTTCTGGGCACACCATGCTTTTTGTAGGCTCCTCTGCGTACTTGCGGATTGACTGCTCAAACGGACTCATCCTAGATGGACATAGTGTTCTATCCGGTCACACACTCCCGAGGCGTAATCTGAATTTACAAGCAAGCACCAACTATGTAAGTCTCGACATGATAAAACAGTCAAAATATTTACACCTGATATGAACACTCCCAGTCACCCCACCTTGTTTTTTTTTACTCAGATGTTCACAAATGATCTAAACAAGGAAGACAGCTCTATGGAGTATTAGCCGCAAATACTACGAAATCATGACAATTGCATTTCCATAAGTAATTTTTTCGTCAAAGTCTAGATTCAGTTTGATGCAGTCATTTTTTTGTTCAAGGCCAAGAACTATGATTTCTAAGTATTTTCACTGATTATCATGGCTCCATGCTGGAGTACTAGGAAGTAGGAAAAAACAGAGCAGCTACGAACAAATTAAAATGCAGAACAGAGGAACAGAGGAACAGAGGACAGATGGTAAAGATTTCGGGTGCAGCTAGAGCACCAAAACGGCGTGTCCAACCCTACTATATTAGTTAACGTGCAAAGGTAGTAGGAGTACCAGACTTTAATAATTAAGTGATTGATTTCTATGTTGAACTGATCTCCTCATGGGACGTTAGCACATACGGCCGGGACGTAACACTTCCGTTCGTCATTGATGACGTCCTCATTTCGTAGCATAATATAATGCGTCTTCATCGGATGATCATCATATATCAGCATACAATATACGGATAAAGTGAGCATCCAGGTTCGTTCTGTCTGCCACCTTGAAGTTCTAGAGTACGTAGAACCTGAGAAGGTTCGGTGCCCATTAGAGTGTCGGATGCATGCAAGTTCAAACACGGTCTCCACCTGACCTGAGCAACACGGTTGCGATCCATGTCGCGCCTGTATAAATGTCCAGTTCGTCTTCTTCACCTTCATCGATCACTTGCCATCCTTACTCTCCTGTGACATTTCAAACACAAACCTACACTCCACAAGCCACGTTCTTGTCGCCAACATGGACGGCACCAAAGCCAACACCACCATGATGATCAGTCCCCGGAAGCCGCGGGTGATGCTCTACTCCTCCCCGCTCATTGGCCACCTGGTCTCCATGGTCGAGCTCGCCAAGCTCTTCGTCGCCCGTGGGCTAGCCGTCACCATCGTCCTCATGGACCCGGTGTACGACACCGGCGCTACGGGGCCCTTCCTGGCCGGCGTCTCCGCGGCCAACCCCTCCATCTCTTTCCACCGTCTACCACAGGTCAAGCTCCTGGAGTCTGACCACTCCATGATACCGGCCTTAGCTATCGCCCGCCACTCCAACCCGCACCTACGTGACTTTCTCACCGGCGCCTCCCCAGACGTCCTCGTGGTGGACTTCTTCTGCAGTGCCGCTGTGGACGTGGCCGCGGAACTTGGCATACCCGTCTACTTCTTCAACACCTCCGGCGCCCAGATCCTGGCTTTCATCATGCACCTCCCGGTTCTGCATGGTAAAAGCACGAGGAGCTTCCGGGAAATGGGCGAGGAAATCGTGCACGTCCCGGGGATCACCTCCTTCCGGGCGACCCACACCATCCAGCCGCTCATGGACCGTGACGGCGCGTCCTACAATGCATTTCTAAACGTCAACCTCAACCTGTTCCGGTCACAGGGCATCATCGTCAACACCTTCCGCTCGCTGGAGCCTCGTGCCATGGACACCATCCTCACCGGGCTCTCCACCCCACCCGGCCTCTCGACACCCCCAGTGCCAGTGTGGTGTTCTTGTGCTTTGGCAGCCTTGGCCGATTCAGCGCTAGACAAACCATAGAAATGGCCACTGGGCTGGAGGCTAGTGGACAGAGGTTCCTCTGGGTTGTGCGGAGCCCGCCAAGCGATGACACGACGACAGAGCCGGACTTGGATGTGCTGCTTCCAAAAGGTTTCCTAGAACGAACCAATGGCAAGGGCCTTGTCGTGAAGTCTTGGGCTCCACAAGGTGACGTGCTAGCACATCAAGCCGTGGGTTGTTTCGTGACACACTATGGGTGGAACTCGGTGCTCGAGTCTATTATGGTTGGCGTGCCTATGGTGGCGTGGCCGTTATACGCGGAGCAGAGGATGAACGCTGTATTTCTCGAGGAAGAGATGGAGTTGGCCGTCCCGATGAAAGGGTATGACAAGGAGGTGGTGGAGGCTAAGGAGGTTGCCAAGAAGGTCAAGTGGATGATGGATTCAAAAGGCGGGAAGGTGCTCCGAGATCGGACTCTAGCGGTGATGCGGCAGGCGAAAGAAGCTCTCCTCGAGGATGGAGAATCAGTGGCGACATTGACGGGGCTTGTGGATGCGTGGATTCATGCTTGACATGTGCAACATCATTTATAATTGTTTGTGGAAATAAGGAGTGAGTGTTATATATTTCACTTTCAGGTGTGATTTTAGTTTCTTCATTTCTGTAACATGTACTGCCTACACATAATGGAGAAATTTCCATACATGCCACTCCAAGCTTCCCATATGCTGATATTTTGTCTAAAAAATTCACAGATCCAGAACCCTATCAGATTCTTCTCGTATTGACTATCTTACCCCGTGAGTCTAGGGGGTGAGAAAATGGATAACAATGAAGGTAAACTAATAGATGTGGTGCATTTCAAACTCGACCATGGCCAATCTGAGAGGCGATCAGAAGTAAAAGTCCCCTACCCGCACCAGTCAATCTGCTTCCACGCCCCTGTCGGCGATGCCGTTGCCACACTTGATGTTCCGTTCTCCTGCGTGGTTCAGGCAAAGCCACATCGAGGACACCGTGTCGAGCCTTGATCTCACATGTGGGAATTGACTGAACGTTCTAAAATTTCCCAGATGACTGATTAATAGCAAACGCAAATAAAATTTTGTATCAGTTGCTTACCACTATCAATATTTGATCATGTTGAAGATCCAAAACCCAATCGGATTCTTCTCAGATTGGCCAGAGGTCGAAGAATGGAGAGCATTGACGGTCTAGAAACCGATGTGGTGCGTTTTTACCCCGTTGTTGATTTTAGTGGCATCTTTGTATTCCTTAAGTTTCACCGTGTTGAATAATATATTTGGAAAAATAGCAAAAATTCGAAAACAAATCTGAATTTTTTGCACATGAAAGTTGAGAAAATCTTCTAGGTGCGTGCTAAATCGAGGCGTAGAGCCCAATGGGCAAATCGGCCCATGGAAAACCACCCGGGCATTTGGTCGCTCGCTCGATGGGGATATTCTTCCCCAATTCTCATCCTTTCCTTGAGTGAGAGATCCACGGCTAGAGAGGCCGTGGAGAAAATCCACGACTGGCGCACGAGAGGTAACGGTGCAAGGCACACTTAGCGACCTCCTCCGGTGATTACCCCGAGCACTACGCCTAGCGGTTTTTTGGACATGATCTCCTCCCTCTCCCTGTCATCCAAATTGACGTGGTGATCTCCCCGTGGTGGGAGGAGAGGATCTCCAATGGCCATGGAAACCCCCCTGTGAAGGATTAGATCCCTGGGATGCTTTCTCCTTGCAACCAAATTAGGCCTAAGGAAGGGAGCTGACGAACGCTAGGGGAAGTGGTCCCGACGAAGGATTCGCTCAACCCAGGAGAAATGATCCAACGAACTTAATCATTCGCTGGAGGACAACCCCCCCCCCCCCCCCCCATACATCATCTCTGTGCCTGAACCATCAGGTAGGGCCAGAAAGAAAAGGCCATTTTGTTAGGATGCACTGCAAATTTTAGAACTGTTATTTTGGAACTCATTTGAGTGCAGAATAAAAATGCAGTCACGTTCAATGATCAGGTATTGTACACCCTCAAACGAACAAAAAATAAAAAAAAAACTGCAAAGCCAAATATCTTGGATTTCATATATAACACACAGCTAGCCCACAAAAAGGGAAAAAGTGCCATCAAAATATAAAATCATACATGGAAGATTTGAGCTTTAAAAAGCGTATATAAATTCCATGTGAGAAATGATTCAAAAACTGAAAATGTTAAAGATCAAAAAAAGAATTTTCCATTATCAAAATATAATAAAAATTCCTTGACATAAAAATACAAATGCCATGATCCAAATATTAAAATTGCTATGCTTCTGCATTTTCTTTGTTATGATCTCAATAATCAAAATGCCATGATCCAACTAATAAATTTGACATGCTATTAATAATAAAAATTGAAGAAAATATGCCCTAGAGGCAATAATAAAGTTGTTATTTATATTTCCTTATATCATGATAAATGTTTATTATTCATGCTAGAATTGTATTAACCGGAAACTTAGTACATGTGTGAATACATAAACAAACATAGTGTCCCTAGTATGCCTCTACTTGACTAGCTCGTTAATCAAAAATGGTCAAGTTTCCTAGCCATAGACATGTGTTGTCATTTGATGAACGGGGTCACATCATTAGAGAATGATGTGATGGACAAGACCCGTCCGTTAGCTTAGAATAATGACCGTTTAGTTTTATTGCTATTGCTTTCTTCATGACTTATACATGTTCCTCTGACTATGAGATTATGCAACTCCCGAATACCGGAGGAACACCTTGTGTGTTATCAAACGTCACAACGTAACTGGGTGATTATAAAGATGGTCTACAGGTGTCTCCGAAGGTGTTTGTTGGGTTGGCATAGATCAAGATTAGGATTTGTCACTCCGTGTATCGGAGAGGTATCTCTGGGCCCTCTCGGTAATGCACATCACTATAAGCCTTGCAAGCAATGTGACTAATGAGTTAGTTGCGGGATGATTCATTACGGAACGAGTAAAGAGACTTGCCGGTAACGAGATTGAACTAGGTATGATGACACCGACGATCGAATCTCGGGCAAGTAATAGACCGATGACAAAGGGAACAATGTATGTTGTTATGCGGTTTGACCGATAAAGATCTTCGTAGAATATGTAGGAACCAATATGAGCATCCAGGTTCCACTATTGGTTATTGATCAGAGATGTGTCTCGGTCATGTCTACATAGTTCTCGAACCCGTAGGGTCCGCACGTTTAACGTTCGATGACAATTTGTATTATGAGTTATGTGATTTGATGAACCGAAGTTTGTTCGGAGTCCCAGATGAGATCACGGACATGACGAGGAGTCTCGAAGTGGTCAAGACATAAAAATTGATATATTGAAAGGTTGCATTTGGACATCGGAATGGTTCTGGGATGTTCGGGCATTTTTTCGGAGTACCGGGAAGTTACCGGAACCCCTCGCGGAGTTAATGGGCCTTCATGGGCCCTGGTGGAGAGAGGAGGCAGCGGCCAGATGGAGGCGCGCGCCCCCAAGCCCAAATCAAATTGGACTAGGGTTGCCCCCCCCCTTTCCTTCTCCCCTCTTCTCCCTTCCCTCCTTCTCCTAGTCGGAATAGGAAAGGGGGGCCGAATCCTACTTGGACCGAGAGTCGAAGTAGGACTCCCCCCTTTGGCGCGCCCCCTCTAGGGTTGGCCTCCTCTTCCCCCCTCCTTTATATACATGGGAGGGGGGCACCCCAAAGGTACACAAAAGTTTCTCTTAGCCATGTGCGGTGCCCCCCTCCACAGTTACACACCTCAGTCATATCGTCGTAGTGCTTAGGCGAAGCCCTGCGCCGGTAACTTCATCATCATCGTTGCCACGCCGTCGTGCTGACGAAACTCTCCCTCGCCCTCAACTGGATCAAGAGCTCGAGGGACGTCATCGTGCTGAACGTGTGCTGAACACGGAGGTGCCGTACGCTTTGGGTCGTGAAGACGTTCGACTACATCAACCGCGTTACTAAACGCTTACGCTTTCGGTCTACGAGGGTATGTGGACACACTCTCCCCGCTCGTTGCTATGCTTCTCCTAGATAGATTTTGCGTGATCGTAGAATTTTTTTTGAATTACTACGTTCCCCAACAAAAATACCATGCTATTAAAAATAAATTTCCATGTACATATCAAATTTTACGATGAGAATGATTCAAAAACTGAAAATGCTATAGAGCAAAAAGGAATTGCCCATGATCAGAAGAGAATAAAAATCCATGGCATAAAAATAAAAATGCCATGATCCAAAGAAAAAAATTGCCATGCTACAATATTTTCTGCCTTGATCACAATGGTGAAAATGATATGATCCAAATAATATAACTACCCTATTAGTAGTAAAATGTCATGCTCTTCAGAACTTTCATGGTCTAAAGAAATAAAAATGTCATCATTTTAATAATAAAAAATAACATAGAATAAATAAATAAAAATGTGATGTTACCTACACTAAGACTACCATGGTCTGATTAAATAAAAATTCCATGGTCTAAAAAAAAAAATCTATGATCTAACTGAGAAAAATGCCATGGTCTAAAATAATAAAATGCCATCGTTTTAATAATAAAAATGCCATAGTCTAAAAAAACTTAGAATGCCATGCTACCTACACTAAACTACCATGGTCTAATTAATGAAAATGCCATGGTCTAACAAATAGAAGTGCCATGATAGCTTTGTCATGTGAACATATAGTTTTTTTTAGGAAATTTGGTTCTTTTCGAAAAATATGTCAAATTAAAAGAAACCATGGCAACTAGTTTGACATGGCAAAATGTGGAGGGGACAAATATTCTATGAAGAGTTTTGTAATGGGCATTATACAAGAAATTGCCCATGAGGCAAGACCCTATAATACACACATTAGCATATAGAGAAAAACACAAGTTTTGAGTCAACAAAAGCAAAAACAAAAAATCATACTTCAATGTGGAATATATGGCAAAGAAAAATTGCCAATGGCAAAATTTTGCCAGGGGACAAAACATTGTTGTCCTTGGTGCTTTCGCTGGGAATTCCGTCCGAGCGAACGTTCGCCAAGTAACATTTCCGTTTTTTAAAGGGAAAATAACTGATACTACTACTAGAAACAAACCAGTGGACTGTAAGCTGCGCTGCCTATCCTTCCACGGTTTCCACCTACCCACCGGTCAGCTCAGTCCACGGCACCGGAGCATGCTCTCCGTCGGCGGCCGCTTCCAGGGCGGAGCTCCCCCATGGCGACGGCCCCGGCCACGCTCGCGCCTGGCGTCTCCGCCGGCCTCCAGCAGCGGCGCCGGCGACTCCGAGTTCGACCCTCGATTTCACCGCTCCCTTTCTTGAATTCCTGCCGCAATTTCTCATTTTGATGGAAACGTGTCTGGCTCCTGCAGAAAGGCCAGACCTTTGCTCGTGGAGAGGTACCGCGACGGCGCCGCCAAGAGGTCTCTTCTCTTCTGAAATCCATGTGTTTGCTGATACGCCTGACTGAATTTGTTTGCTGATACGCCTGACTGAATTTGTTTGCTGATACGCCTGACTGAATTTGAAGAGTTATCATGTCTGTATTTGCGACGAGTTTCTCATCGTCTGATTGATGTGGCGAACAGGTATATGTTGGACGGCGACTCTAAGCTGCAAGTTCACTGGGAGAAGCATGATGAATCTTCGATGAACACTGTCGAAGATGAAAAGGCGAATTCTTCGATTCCCCGGGCTGTTAGTGATTTTGTGCTTCCAGCAGGTTTTCCAGGTGAATGCTGGTATCCCTCTGTGGTTTGGTTATGCATCTATGCATTACTTTTGCTCTTTGTCATGGAGTATGAACTGTGGAGGTTCAGGTTTACAATCTAGGAAATGCAGTGATTGAGGTGTTTTCTAATCATAATGCAGCAAACAAATTGTTTTGCTAGTTCTCTCAGTATGCTGCATAAGAGGTCATTATTGCAATTTGCAAAGTTGCAGACTGACACAATGTCTGAAACTATATACCAATTCTCAAACCTATAACTCTCTGCTGTCCCTCGTTTATATTTCAGAATCTGTCTCGGATGATTACCTGCAGTACATGCTATTGCAATTCCCCACAAACGTGACAGGATGGATCTGTCACACGTTGGTTACATCAAGTCTTCTGAAGGTATCCCATAATCTATTAATCAAGATGTTTGCAGAAGTAAACAATGTTGTAGTGACTGAAAAGATGGGCTGATACATCTTACGTGATGTGGTATATGATCATATGGATTGCATTATTTGATAGCTCCGAAATGGCTTCAAGATTTTGCCACGTGCTCTCAAACAATCGTAGTCTGAAAAGACTTCCAAGTCATGATCTTCAATTATTATGTCAAAACTGATGATTAGCTGATCATAGATTGGCACAGGCTGTAGGTGTTGGGTCCTTCACAGGAACTTCAGCAGCTGCTGCTGCCGCTGCTATCAGGTCATTACCATCTTTGTTATGTTTTATAGGCTATTAAGAAACCCGGAACTTTAGTATTAATTTATGTTCTTTGGAAGACAAAGAATCTTCGTATAAGTTTTAGCTTAGTTATGTTTCATCCTGATTTGATCACTATTATTATATTTGTATACACAACTCATGTCTTAACCAAATAATGTATCAACAATTCAACATACCAGAGGGCACATACCAACATGCTAACAGTCAACAAGAAACATGAATGCAAGTGGATCAGCTCATTTTATGCTCGTGGTTAACTCACCTACTTTGTATTTGCTGATGTAAATCCTCTTCTGTAGATGGGTATCAAAAGATGGCATCGGAGCTTTTGGGCGTCTTCTTATTGGTATGATTATGCCTGACTATTTATTCAGAATATTTTGTCCTGGAATATCAATGAATGACTTGTTTTAGGTGGACGATTTGGAACACTTTTTGATGATGACCCAAAGAAGTGGCGGATGTATGCTGATTTCATTGGGAGTGCTGGAAGGTTCATGCACTAACTCTGTTAAATTATAACAGCAAATGTATAAAATCAAGTGAAGAAGCAAAACCCGCTTAATATCATCTATTTATCTGTGCAATATGGCAGCATCTTTGATCTCACCACTCCTCTCTATCCTGGCTACTTCCTCCCACTTGCATCATTGGGGAATCTTGCAAAGGTATATTGAAAGCAGCACATGTGACTAAAGCCTGACTCGAACTTTGTAGAGAGCTCCCTTAGAAAATGATTTGACTCTGGACTTCTTAAGCAGGCTGTAGGAAGAGGATTTAGAGATCCTTCCAATCGTGTTATCCAAAATCACTTCGCAAAATCTGGAAATCTAGGGGAGATTGCTGCGAAGGTACTAGCTATTTCAGTACTCTTCTCTCTAATAGTCAGTTCAGTGTCCTATTGTTCAGTCAATTCTGTGAAACCGCAGAAAAATGGTACTAGTTGTATAGGAAAAAAAATTATTATGAGTATCCAAGAGTTTCTTTGGAGTTTCATGATCAAATGGACTTAAAACTTCTTCCATTATGCACCAATCATGTTTTTTGGTTCATTACTAAAAGATCTTGCTGAATAATTTTGCAAAATTTTCACCAAGCAAATGTTATGTTTTTTTCAGGAGGAAGTATGGGAAGTAGGAGCTCAGCTGGTAGGCCTTTCTATAGGTGTACTTATTCTGGTAATACTATTTATTAAGTTCTCTTTATTTGTAATAACCAACCTCCTTCAAGTATAACAACCTTGAACTTTCCTCACTGTTTGTATTTCATTCCAGGACACGCCAGGTATACAGTCTTCATACTTAACTCTTACTCTGACATGGCTGGGTGTTCGTCTTCTGCATCTTTGGTTTCGCTACCAGTCCCTAGTAGTTCTCAAGTTCCGCACAGTAAGGTGCTGGACTTAAATTATGTTTGCTCAATTTAATAAAGCTCCATGTTTGCACTTTTAGACCATGTATTTTCACCCATATACACAAGTATATAATATTAGTGTACTGGTTTTTAATTCATTGCCTTTATACCCTCTTCATGTCTATTGGTAGGTTAACCTAAAACGTGCTCGGATTCTTGTGAGGTCACATGTTGCAAATCATACAGTTCCTGGTGACATGTTCTTCACTTCTTGATTTTGCGTTTTTTTTTTCTTGGTTGCTTTTGGAAAAATTGTTGATACTTGTTTTATCCTTCTGTTCTAGGCTATGTTGCTTGCAATGAGGAAGAGAATATTTTAACATGGGAGAGATTCTTGCAACCCCGAATTTCTTTTGGTGTGCCCATGGAGAGGATGCTCGGTGGAGAGGAATCCACTCACATGGACATGGTTTGTATCTTTAGCAATTTTTTTCTTTTATGGTATGAGTTTTCGGAATGCAAAACTGGGAAGTTGTTTCTTGACTTCATCATTACAATGTTTTTTGTAGTTGAGCTTCCTTGGTAACTAGTAGAACTGAAGGGACAAAAGGGAGTTTGCTTTGTTAAATATCTACATAGCGATATGTATAGTCGTAACAATTGTTTAAGGACTTGTCCAACACCTAATTTCCAATGAGGCACTGGCATCGATTTGCACCCAGTTTTAAACGTAAAAATGCAACATCAAGTGGAACTCACAGCCAGAATCTTGTAAATTTGCCTACCACGCCAAGCTGCGAACTTCTCCCCATTAATGCAGTCATTTCACAATAGTGTCGTGAAGTAAAATATCTTGCATCAAAGACAATGCAAAATTAGTCAGTGTGAGCATAAACCAGCTGTATCATAGTCTGGTAGAGTTGAAATCACCAGAGCCATTTGCTGGTGGTTGCCTTGCAGTTTCCGAGTGGTACTTGCAACCAATTTCATAACTCCACATATGGCTTTTGGTACCACTTGCTCATGCGTGTTCTGAACTCCCAAAACAGGTGAATATGCTGCTGAAGCTATACAAGAATGAGAAGTACATCCTCTGTGTTGAGCAGCTTGGGTCAGAAGAGGCAACATACCTGGTTACATTCAAGGTAAAGTACTGCTAAACATCGGTGTATGGAAATAATTATGCATCATGTATCAACAAATGCATGCTTGTTTTCAGGAGGCGGCAACGAGCATGTCGGTCCTAAGGAGCCTATGGCAAGCCCACTGGCTTCACCAAAATCGACTGAAGGAGGACGACGTTTTCGCCTGGCTAGAAGAGAGCCTCGCTGCATTGGAGGATGGGTTTGCAAACTTCATCAAACAGATGGAGGAAGCTGGCTGGGATCAAAGCCAAATCTTCTTGAAGGTGCCAAAAGAACCTGTCTTGGTGTTGGAACACCTTGACCAGGAGGTGTGAGATGACAGATGGATCATTTTTGGGGTTTGACCAATGCTAACCAAATCAGTTCCAACCGAACAACAAACTGAAGCTCAAAGCCTCTGATGGTAGATGCTTAGTGAGCTAGTAACAGTCTACAATGAAAGAAACATTGTTTGGCATGTGGCTCAATGTTTTGTACTGTCAAAAACAGAAATTCACGGTTAATCTAGCATCACTCAGCAGTCAGTATAGTGGCATATTGGTGGATTTCTGACCCAGTGACATAATCTCAGGCATTCACATGATGGCACACTGTTGTCCAGTTGCTATAGTTAGTTACTTTGCTTAGACATACCATTTGTGCATATTAATTGCTTAACTTCATGGACAAGAAGCAGACAACAAACACTGAAACACATATGGCAAATGGTCAGTAACTTGTGTTCGAAACTGCATTCAAGCAACTGAGTAGAAGCAGATATAAGGAGGCATATATACACATATTTTAACCCCTAAAGCACACCAGGATGCAAAAGCAACACATACCTAATTCTAAATGTTTGTTGCTTAAGATGGCTGTGGCATACTGCCATAGTACCACAAGGCTTCAGCACATCAGGATTCAAAAGCAACACAAAACTAACTCTGTTTGTTGCTTAAGATGATCGTGGTATACTACCACAGGGCTTCAGCGTGTTAAGCTAGGACTAAGACGGGAGATGGTACCCAAAATGAGCTCCAGCAGCGGCTGTCAATAGGTTCTTTCTGCCAAAATAGCTGCTGCACTAACTACATCTATATCATCAAGCTTTGGATTTGCCCTTTCCCTTTGCCGTATGAGTGAAGCGAGTCTTCTTCGCCTTCTTGCTCTTTCCACCACCACCATCCGAGTCGTCACCACTACTGTTGTCGTTCTTGCCATCTGGTTTCTTCCGTGAACCTGACCCGTATACATATTCCTTGACCTTCTGGCTGGTCCTCTCTTCCGTTGGATCGATGTCATTCTTTGGTTTCCAAATGAAAATGGACCTGCATGGACAGAACCTCGTAAGGGTGAAGAAGATCTAGCATTGGTAGATATGATGCTGGGTAAATACAGATCGAATGGTCTACCTTGAGCTTCCTGTGGCTAGGATATCATCTTGAGGATGTAGCTTGTTCACTGGGCTGATAGTGGTTATGTCGGGGTCCATCACCTCGGCCAGAAGTTTCCCAGTGCTGGTGTCTATGAAATCAATGGGATGTAGAGCAACCCCATTGTAGTTTTCACTTATGTAACGACCAATAACTGCAACTGTTTCTGAGTAATCCTGCAGAACAATAACATTTCATATCAAAGTTGGCATGTTGCTTTTTGCAACTTGGCAACAAAAACAAAATGGAAGGAAAAAAAAGGGAAACAATTCATAGCTAGAACTGAACCTTTGGATCCCACTCTGCTTTGAAGGGAGTCAAATGACGATTGAAATCATGGCTGTGAACAATTTCTCTACTTGGGGATTCCAGGTTACCAAAAATATAATCCCAAACACGAATTCGATTGTCCTGACATGTTGTCATGATCTTATTCCCACTTCGTGGAGAAAAATATCCTGAATTAACAACCCGTCCATGAGCAAGGCTGGCAAGAGCGGACTTGGGATCAAGTTTCCTTGTATCCCAAATACGGGCCTACAATCATAGAGTGATGTGAATTATTAGATATCGGGTAAAGAAAGGGATTTGTATGTATGCATAGCAGAGCACACTCACAAAGTGGTCATTCCCGCTGCTCAGAAGAACTTCAGGTTGTGCAGGGTTGCAATGAAGGCCAGTTACCTTGCTACCTTTTTTATGTATAAGAACTGGTTGCCCAATTCTTTCCTTCGACCGTCTATCCAATCTGCAAGAATTAAGGTGTAAAACATACATATAGCTAACATGCAAGATACTCTGATACGGCAAAGGCGTATATGGTATATGTCACATATGACAATGTACAGTCATATCTCTGAATCACATATGGCAGTATACGTCTATATCTTGAACTCAAATAAAAATAGAAACTCATCACTGATAACTTCATTTGGAATTGAGTTCCCAAGAAAATGCATGGAATAAGCCATATTCACATCCAAGTCAACAGTTTCAAAAGAAGCTGCATATACTGCATGTAAGCTATTAATTTCAGAGAAGGTATGAAAAAGCTCCTGGGGATACTCATTTACTCACAAGTAAAGAAACCCAAAACTATCCGCCACCAAAAGAAGACCTTTCTCGGTGTTTAAGTCCATCCCATATATCATGCGCCAAGTGCTTGGACCCTGTTAAAAGCAACAAACAGGGGTGATTAAATCAAGTCCAAAGTGGATGCCAAAAAAAAATTCAGAACTATGCAAAGAAATGTTCACCTAACACAGCACAAGATGTATAAAGATAATATCAAAATGCAATGTGTACAAAATCCATTTTAGCGCAGCAATCTGTATAAGCTTGATCAGAAAGCAATGGGGAAAACTTACACTCCAACCATCTGGGTTAAGATTTAACAAGGGCGAGCCAATTCCAGTGTCTAAGTCTGTGCTGCTGATAGTCCCATCAGACGAAGCTGTGTATAGCACTCCATCATTGGCGGTGTCGAACCTGAATAAGATCATATCAAATTGCCACATTTCACCCTTGGAGAACAGAACTGATAATAGCCATCAAGCTAATGCTCTTACTTCATACTGTTCAGAATGCAGGAGTGCACAGAATCATAAGTGATCTTCTCATGCAACTTAACATAATCCCAAATGCCTAGTAGCCCTTTCTGTAGAAGAAAAAGAAAGGGGAAATTTTTAGTCACCTAAAAATACCTGCAATGTGACCATACTTACAAGGAACTAAGTGGACAACACAGCCAGGTGGTAGGACCGTAATACCTTGTCTCCTGATAAAAGCACATTGTTCTTAGTTGGATGAAATTCCAGGCAGGTCACACGTCTTTGGTGAAACTTTATGTTGTCACACTCCAATTGATTAGGTACCAGAAACCGAGGCTTAACCTAAAATTAGGGAGAGGAATTTATTTTAAACATAATTTGTACTAGAGAAAGCAGTGATATTTAGTGCTGCAACTGATAATGATGCGGAAAAAGGACAGTGGTCATCAACTCACGCACCATGGAGATCTTGCCTTTGACTTGACTCTGGAAGACATAATCCAGTGAAGTGTTTGTGTTCCTTCTAGGGGCTGGGATAACACCATGCTCCATTGCTACCCTGTGTGGGCAAGTCAAGGTCGTATGGCCTGCAAAGTGCAAACGGCGAAACCATCAGTGACCCTGAAAGTCTCCATCCATGCCAAGCTTTCGAGTAGTAAATGCCAAATGCATAAGTTACTATTAAACACTCAAAAGGAAACAGCAATCAGAGATTCATGTCTGCAGATACATGAGAAAATGGTATGTGGAGGTTCATCAATACTGAACTATTTTTATCCATCTTATCTCAATAGAAACGCAGACTTTTTTTCAGAACTATCTGGAACAAGCAGTTAGTCTAAAGTCTAAACTCCAGTGAGTATGCACACAAGGAAGTACTAATTCATAAAACAGAGTTCCTGAGCTGTCCTCTTCTCACTGGGATATATACTGCTAGTGTCTACTTCCCAGAGCACAAACGAACAAACAAACAAGCAAGCAAGCGTAGTTACGGATATCAGGACCTGGCATCTTGCATAGGAAGCAAGGCTTCATGGGGCAATCGATGTACACCGCGCCCTTGAACCCTGCCTCATGCCCTGTCTTCTTGCACACCTGCAACCAGACATAACAGAGCACACATCAAAATTACTACAGTAAAAGAACACTCAAAAGTTCAGACACCATCAAGGATAAAAAATTTCCCAACAAAGAAGCTTGAAACGATGCTCAAGTGGGCACATCCTAAATTAGTCCTGATAAATGCAGAATGAAGCAGCCATTTCCACAGCAAACGCAAGGGGAAGCAACCGCCTCTGCTCTGAACTGAACTCCCAAAACATCCGCGGAGGCTAAGCGACTGCGGCACGGAACTTCAGCCCGAAATCTCGGAAATACACATTCTTTACGGGAAATCGTGGACAGCGCGTGGCAAAATCGGGAGCAAGATGCTCCGAGAAAACAGGGGAAACCCCGGCGGCGGCGGCCGGCCGGAAACTACCTTGCAGACTTTCTTGAGGCTGATGGTAATCGGTCCCTTCCTGCCGCCCCTCCCCGCTGCTGCGGGGGACTTCCTGGCCGCTGGCTCGTCGGCGACCGCCTCTTCCTCCTCCTCTTCGGAACCCTCGACCTCCATCTCCTCCTCTTCCTCGTCGCCGCCGTCGTCGTCAGAGGAGGACGAGGAGGAGGCGTCCTGCTGCTCGTCGGAGGACTCGTCGGCCGCGCGGCGGCGGCTGCGGTTGTGGACGAAGCGGGCGCGGGCGGGGGCGGCCATTGTGGGCCCCGTGTGTCGGCGAGGCGGCAGAGGGGGGCCTGGGGAAGCGGGAAGAGCGAGGGGAAGGGAGGAAGGTGTGTGGTGTGGGACGGCGGGGAACCAAAGCGGTTGGGTGCTTGGGGTCGGTTGGGCTCGCGCCGGTTGGGCTTGTGCAAGGCAGTGATCTAGGGCACACCTTGGCTGGCTTTCTCAATAAAAAATTGCTTATATTTCCTCTGTACAGGTTTATAAATCTCACTTATATATTTTATCAAAATTTTAATTATAGATTTAACTAGCAAAATATAAGTCATACGTCATAAAATTCATATCATTGAATTTGTATTCGAAAGAAATTCTGAATTGTATTCTTTTTATACATATACTGCCTTAGTCCGAAATTACTTAAATTAATTTAATTTTTATTCAGAAGAATGTATCTAGTATTTAATTAATTAAATTTAGGGCCAGAGTACGACACAGTATATGAAGGGGGCTAATAAACCTGGGCAAAGGGGTGCCTTGCAAATAAAGTTTTGTTGAAATTTTTTTCCTAAAAAGAAGTGTGGTTGCAAAAAAAAGATTATTAATCCAAAGCAAAGTACCACGGCAACAAATAACAAAAAAAATCAATTGCGACAAATACAAAATAGAAAATAAAACTAAAATAGGTAAAAGAAAAAAGTTGACTAAAACCTTAGAAGAGATGGAGGCATCTCTATCTTTATCTTTACTACCTCCCCTTCATCCAACCTTTCTCGTATGATAATCAATCACCTTAATTTACTAATCTTCTGAACCAATTTCACTTTAATTTATTATCAAACTTCTCATCACAATATTAATGTAAATCACAGTAGGATTTGATAAACATATTTACACAATTGCATTAATATGGGTAGGTAAATCACAAGTTAACGTACTACCCCTTCCATCTCAAATTACTTGTCGTTCAAATGGATGTATCTAGCACTATTTTAGTGCTACCGAAAAAGGCTTTACGCCCCGCTTTATATATAAAGCACCAACCACGAGCGACAAGTAATTCGGGATGGAGAGAGTATAATTTTTATATCCTGTTGCAATGCACGGGCATTGTCCTAGTTGAATATAAAAGGTGGCAAAAGTTGTGTTTGCTTAGTGTCCCATGATAGCCCTTCTAAAAAAAATGGTTGTCTATCATATTTTTGGTCTTTGTTTGGTTTCTTGTGAAAAAATGATTGCAAGTGAGCATGAAGGATTCCTTGACAGAAAATTCACAAGCTAGTTCTTGCCAACATTAGCTAGGACCAAAGGGGGCATAAACCAAATATACCCTGAAAAAAGTTATATCACCTAAACTTATGTTGACATATGTATAAAGTACCCTTTTTGCCTCCTCATGTGAGTACACGCGCAGTTAGGGTTTCTCGACCTCCCGTCGGTGCCGCCATCGGTTTGCTTCGTCTCCAGTGGCCTTAGGTCCATGGAGCGAGTGGTGGACCTCGGGCCTTGCTAGTGAGAGGATTCCTACTTCATTGTAGGTGCTTTTTCAAGGTCGATTAGGGTTTCTGGCATGCTTAGAAAGGCATGGTGGCGGCAGCTCCCTGAAGATAGAGTAAAGACCTCCCCGCCTTGCCCCTGTTCCAGTGGTGCGTCTAGCATCATCGTAGGGCGTGTGAAGGTGTGCCTCCGACAAATCCTGTGGGCTTCAGTCGGTATTGGTCTATGATGGATGTCCGTGGATCCATTCTTTCTTCGTGTGTCTATAAGTTGGATCCTTCCGATCTACGCAGTGACAATTGATGTTTTAGTGCACTGGTCATGTGGGGCCTTAGTACGGCGTCTTTCCAAATGTCTATTACAACAAGTTTTTCCGGCTTTGGCGAGGCAGGGGCAATGACGGCAGCGCTCCTTCGGCTCGCTCCGGTGGGTGTCGTCGCTAGGTGGTCTACGAATCTGGATATAATTTTTATTATTTTTTATGTTCTTTGTACTGTCATGACATGTGATAAATAGATGGGAAATTTTTCCTTCAAAAAATAATAATAATATGAAGTGTTTGCATTTACGATAACTTGATAAAGATGTTCCTGTAGGCGGCTCATTCGACCGCAAAGGCAATGACTAATGCCGGACATGCGAATGTGACGACTTGTTTGCATGCATGAGAGATGCCAGCCAAATATCACATCCGCTGACTTGGTCTCCCTGAACCAGTTTGGCGACAACAATTTCTTCGACATCTCCCTCTACCATAGCTTGAGTTCCTGCCAATGTCGGTTAAGGGACGACCTAGGTGCATCAAGCGGTCGTGTTGCGCGGCCAACATGATAACCCTAGATGCAGGGACCCTTACGGGACTTTTACAAAATCTCCTTCTAACTAACCCCTCCTGATTTTGGGATGGGATGGGCCCCATCCTCTCCCAATCTTAAATCTTATTGGTCCATAGTTGATAGTCCGTTAAACCCATAGAAGAACTCCCCGTTGATGTAGCATTACTCATGCCGCAGTGTCTAAGCAAGCTCAAGGCATTGGGTGGCTGTGCTAGAACAAATGTCAAGATTTTCTCAAATTAATATTGGACCAACACATGTTCTAGCCACCTACCCTATTGTTGAACCACCTTGGCGCGCCTTCATGCCCGGTTGTCGCCATACCTAGGGCACATTTGGTCCATTTGTCGTGTTCATATTGTTAAACCATTAGAATGTTAAATTGTTAGATGAGTTAAAAATATACATAACTGGAGTAATATATTAAAAACTTATTAAAAAACTCAGCATGACTTTCACTAAAAGTGAATCAAATTGGGTGCCAGAAAATTGGTGAATCAACATTTCATCAAAACATTGACACTTATGTACATTTTCCTGAAAAAGAAACCACACAACGCAATACACATATCACAAAAAAATTCCTTGGCTTGATGGTTGTTACCACATGCATGTCATACACACATAATCATTCATACATACATGAAGAAATTGAAAACAATGTGAAGTCTTTTCATATGATGACGTGGCTCCTATCCATGCTTCAAGATTTGTGCTACGAATCGGACGACAACCAATGCGTTCACGCCCAGAGACAAAAATCTAACATGAGATCTTTAGTGTTTCGGTAAATTAGCAAAACAAGAAGGGTCTAACATGACATCACCCCTCTGTTTGTGGTCCTCACGTTGTCAACTACGCTCGCTTCCTTTGTCAACGTTGTCTCGTGTTGTTTGTCCAGCCCAAAACCACGTTGCCACACCCAGCCCCGCTTCTGATGTATTGACAAGAGCAACTAATTAACGAGTGCTCCTTTGGGAGCCTCGCAACGATCAGCGTCATTTGGCGCGTTCTCAGCCATTCGCCACGTGTCGTGCTCTGGGCGCTTCCTTCGGATTTTATTTTTTAATTTTTCTGCACGTGTTTTTCGGCTTTTTAAACGGTTTTTTCTCTGGGTTTTTCCGACGTTTCAGTTTTCTACCGGTCTTCCTTAGCTTTTGGGTAAAAAAATCGTTTTTTTTTGCGCGAATAAAACGAGTTCTCTTTTCTGGATACATTTTTCGAGACGTCATATAAGTACACGGTAAAGTTTGGATGGTATGTATAGAAATTTCTCTATTGTGTGTTGATAGTACATGTTACATAGAGGAAGGAACAAAAATCACACTTTTAAGACTCAATGCTCACTACTTATTTCCATGATCATTTATAAATGACGGTGCACATGTCAAGCTTTAATCCACGCATCCACAAAGCCCATCATGGTCGCCTCTGATTCTCCACCCTCGAGTAGAGCCTCATTCGCCTGCGGCATCACCGCTAGAGTCCGCTCTCGGAGCACCCTCCCGCCCTCCGAATCCATCATCCACCTGACCTTTTTGGCAATCTCCTTTGCCTCCACCACCTCCTTGTCTTACCCTTCCATCACAACAGCCAACTCCATCTCTTTCTCGAGGAACACCGCATTCATCTTTTGCTCCGCGTACAATGGCCAGGCCAGCATAGGCACACCTGCCATAGTAGACTCGAGCACCGAGTTCCACCCGCAGTGTGTCACAAAACTTCCCACAGCATGATGTGCTAGAACGTCACCTTGTGGTGCCAGTGGCGTAGCTAGGGGGTGGCCAGGGTGGTCCATGGACCACCCTGGAATTTCCCCATAGCTTGTATATAGTGTAGTAAAAAAATATTTCTTTGAAAATAAATAAACTTATGTAAATATTTCTATTGATGGACCATCCTGATTTATTGGGCTGGCTACGCCACTGTGTGGTGCCCATGACTTCACAATGAGGCCCCTGCCCTTTGTCCGGTCCAGGAAACCCTTCGGAAGCAGCACATCCAAGTCCGGCTCTGTAGTCGTGTCATCGCTTGGCGGGCTCCGCACGACCCAGAGGAACCTTTGTCCACTAGCCTCCAGCCCGGTTGCCACTTCCCTTGTTTGTTTGGCACTGAACCGGCCGAGGCTGCCAAAGTAGAGGAACACCACACTGGTCTTGGGTTGCGTGTCCAACCATGCGAGGCACTCGTCTCCACGCTTCACGCCCACCTCCTCTGACTTGACTAGCGGCCCAATGCAGTAGACTGGGGGCGTCTAGAGGCCAGCTGGGGCGGAGAGCCCCGCGAGGATGGTGTCCATGGTACGAGGACACTACTGCCTATACACAGAATCGTACCAGCAGCGCGCTTTAAAATCAGGCGCTGCTGTTAAGTAGCAGCAGCGCGGGCCGTAAAAACTCGCTGCTGAAACATGTTTATCAGTAGCGCGTGCACTACAAGAAGCGCTACTGCTAAAATTCCTACGGCGCCGCCGCGAGGCCAGTTATAGCAGCAGCGCGTTAAAATAAACAGCGCTACTGCTACGTAACGTAGCAGTAGCGCATTCAGGCAATAATCGTTACTGCTAAATTAACTACAAAAATTTAGTCCCACCTCGCTCCGTGAAGAGAGTTTTACCCACCTTAAATATGTTTCTTCTACAACTTTCACAAGCACTTGGTCTTCATTGAACTCTATGTGTAGGATCTGTGGCCGCAATAGGAGTCCTCGCCAGTTCTTAAACCAACCGGCGAGGATTCGTATTGACAAATCAGATTGTACACAAAAGACCATTGATTATCAATGTATTTTTTATGTCTATGTCTATTTTTACATACCGACACATAGTAGTAGCGTGTTCAGGCCGAAAGGCGCTACTGATAGGTCGTTTAGCAGTAGCGCGTTTACCTGTAGCGCGCTACTGCTATGCAATTCCATCTTCCCCCCTCACTAGCCTCATCCACAGATCACACTCACACACACTCACGGTCTCGATCCTCCTCACCCCCGCGCCGCCGGTCCTCCCCCGCACGTCGCCCCTCCCCCGATCTGCGCCGCTGTCGCCTCATCCTCCTCGCTGGACTCGGTACCGGCCTCCTCCTCCGTCCTCCGCTCACCGCTGGCCGCCCCCTCCTCGCTCCGCCTTCCTCCTCGATCCGTCCTCCCTCCACTCGCCGCCGGCCGGCCCCTCCTCGCTCCGCCTTCCTCCTCCATCCTACTATCTTCTCCCTTCTCGAGTCGCCCCTCCTTGTCCCTCCTCCCTGATACATTTTGATTTAGTAGGCTTTCATATGTAACATTTTGATTTAGTTGATTTAGAATATTTTGATTTAGTTTATTTAGTAGGCTAGTTGATTTAGTTGATTTAGTAGGCTAGTTGATTTAGAACATTTTGATTTAGTTGATTTAGTATGCTAGTGGATTTAGTATGCTAGTGGATTTAGTTGATTTAGTATGCTCGATTTAGTTTTTTGTAATAAGTTATTTTTTGGCAAAATGTAGGTGCCAATTTAGTTAAATTTGCCACTTGTTTCCTGTGAAGTGAATCGTTAATCCTTTGCTCATATTGCTTTAGGAAAATGGTGCCACCACCAGCACCACTATATCGACTGTGCAAGTCAAGGTGCGCCAGCAGCCTTGCAACTGGCAAGCTGTTCGGCATCTACTTCCATCCGAGTTTTCGTCATGCGGCGGTATTAGATGAAATGTAACAACTATTTTATTTTTAGTGTTGGCATTACTGCATTGTGTCATTTTGCTTTTTCTTACACAGATCGTCCCATGCAATGTGAGGTTGAAATTCAACAAGCTGACATGAGACACTGTGACATTTGAGGCTCCTGGGGGGCCGTACACTATGGAGGTCGAGAAAGGACGCAATATGTCGCAGATTGGAGGAGATGGATGGGCCCGTTTCCTCGCTCGCATGCGTCTTACTGGTGGTGAGTTGATCAGATTCTCCTTCAGAGAAGAAAGACCCAAGTTGGTTGTCATTTATATCAACCCGGTGGAAGATGATGAAGATGACGAAGATGATGAAGATAATGAGGACCCACTCAATGAAGATGATGAGAACCCACTTCATGAAGCCATCATAGCTCAAAGAACGAGGCTGAGCGAGGAGGAGGTGTTCAACCTATGGGACATAATTCCGCCACGTGATGACTTTGTCGGGGTGCCATTCGTGACCCGCCTGACAAGTACCATGGTCGATCGGCATGAAATGGTATGTTATACGTACTGCATGTAGTAATTTGATGATATATATACATGCTTTATTGTTATACTTACAAATGCAAATTATCCGATTATATGCTTAGTGAATCCAATGATATGCTTAGTGTAGAGTCCAATGATATGCTTTGTGGAATCTAGTCGATGGTATACTTTAATTTAGTGTAGAGTCTGATCACATGCTTATTAGTGTAGAATCCAAGGAATTATTAATAGTGTAGATAATCCATATATTCTTATTAGTAGAATTCATGATTAATTAGTACAAATGCGTAGTACTGTGTCTTTTGATAGTGTAGAAATCTAGACTTAGTAGAAATATATTTGCAAGAGTATGTGTGAGGCTATTTATTAATTGATATGTTTTTCTTATTCAGAGATTGCCAAAGAACCTATCTGTGAGTTGTGGTATCGAGCCTGATGAAGAAGGCTCAGTTGGACTATGCTCCGTCACCATATTTACTTACCGCATGGACACAGATGGTCGCACACACTTGAACTTGGTTGGGTGGAAGAGATTCCTCTTTGGCAAGAATCTTCGTGTTGGACAGACCATCCTAATTACTATCAGGAACACCCACCGCCCAGGCTTGAGGATGATGATCGTCGTCGATATCATCTAGAACTACATATGTGTGTGGCTATATCATCTAGAACTACATATGATGATCGTCGTCGATATCATGTAGAACTACATATGATGATTGTCGTCGATGTCACCTTGTACCGCTTGAGGATGCATGTTGAGTATATATGAAAGTGTTATGTAGTACTCCCTCGGTTCCAAATTACTCGTCGTGGTTTGAGTTCAAATTTGAACTAAAACCACGACGAGTAATTTCGAACCGAGGGAGTACTACCTAGTACCTATAATGCTTTATGAAATTGATATCTAGTAGTACCTAGTATCTGGAAATTGCAGTTTATCGAAGCTGGAATGGGGAAATGGTGAAAAATATAACAGTAGCGCGGGACCGGGAAATCGCTACAGCTAAATAATAGCAGCGCATTCTTGAAAAACGCTGCTGCTATAGTCAATAGTGGTAGCGCGGGTACAGGCAGCGCTACTACTAAGAGTTAGCTGTAGCGCCTTATTGGTAGCGCGGGCACCCGCGCTGCTGATAGGCCTAAAACCTGCGCTGCTGCTAGCCTTTTCCCTAGTAGTGGGATGGTGTCCACGTGTGGGCGATTGTGCCACACACCGGACGTGCGGGCTGTGGCTCGGTGCGCCCGGATGCCGTCGTGCAGGCGGAGTTGTTTTCATGCCACATAGGTGAAGGAAATATGCCCTAGAGGCAATAATAAAGTTATTATTTATTTCCTTATATCATGATAAATGTTTATTATTCATGCTAGAATAGTATTAACCGGAAACATAATACTTGTGTGAATACATAGACAAACAAAGTGTCACTAGTATGCCTCTACTTGACTAGCTCGTTAATCGAAGATGGTTATGTTTCCTAACCATAAATAAAAGAGTTGTTATTTGATTAACGGGATCACATCATTAGGAGAATGATGTGATTGACATGACCCATTCCATTAGCTTAGCACCCGATCGTTTAGTATGTTGCTATTGCTTTCTTCATGACTTATACATGTTCCTATGACTATGAGATTATGCAACTCCCGTTTGCCGGAGGAAACACTTTGTGTGCTACCAAACGTCACAACGTAACTGGGTGATTATAAAGGAGCTCTACAGGTGTCTCCAAAGGTACATGTTGGGTTGGCGTATTTCGAGATTAGGATTTGTCACTCCGATTGTCGGAGAGGTATCTCTGGGCCCTCTCGGTAATGCACATCACATAAGCCTTGCAAGCATTGCAACTAATGAGTTAGTTGCGAGATGATGTATTACGGAACGAGTAAAGAGACTTGCCGGTAACGAGATTGAACTAGGTATTGAGATACCGACGATCGAATCTCGGGCAAGTAACATACCGATGACAAAGGGAACAACGTATGTTGTTATGCGGTCTGACCGATAAAGATCTTCGTAGAATATGTAGGAGCCAATATGGGCATCCAGGTCCCGTTATTGGTTATTGACCGGAGACGTGTCTCGGTCATGTCTACATGTTCTCGAACCCGTAGGGTCCGCATGCTTAAGGTTTCGATGACAGTTATATTATGAGTTTATGAGTTTTGATGTACCGAAGGAGTTCGAAGTCCCGGATGAGATCGGGGACATGACGAGGAGTCTCGAAATGGTCGAGACATAAAGATTGATATATTGAACGATTATATTCGGACATCGGAAAGGTTCCGAGTGATTCGGGTATTTTTCGGAGTACCAGGTAGTTACGGGAGAAGCAATGGGCCTTGATGGGCTTTAGTGGGAAGAGGAGAAAGGGCCAAGGGGCTGCTGCACCCCCCTCCCCACTAGTCCGAATTGGACTAGGGAAAAGGGGGCCGGCCACCTCTCCTTCTCCTCCACTTCCTTCTCCCTTCCTCCCCTCTTGGTGGACTCCTACTAGGACTTGGAGTCCTAGTAGGACTCCACATCCTGGCCGCACCTAGCCTTGGCCGGCCTCCTCCTCCTCCATCCTTTATATACTGAGGCAAGGGGCACCCCATTAACACAAGTTGATCCACGTGATCTTATTCTTAGCCGTGTGCGGTGCCCCCAGCCACCATAGTCCTCGATAATATTATAGCGGTGCTTAGGCGAAGCCCTGCAACAGTAGTACATCAAGATCGTCACCACGCCGTCGTGCTGACGGAACTCTTCCGCGACACTTTGCTGGATCGGAGTCCGGGGATCATCATCGAGCTGAACGTGTGCTAAAACTCGGAGGTGCCGTAGTTTCGGTGCTTGATCGGTCGGGCCGTGAAGACGTACGACTACATCAACCAAACGCTTCCGCTATCGGTCTACAAGGGTACGTAGATCACACTCTCCCCTCTCGTTGCTATGCATCACCATGATCTTGCGAGTGCGTAGGAATTTTTTTTGAAATTACTACGTTCCCCAACAGTGGTATCAGAGCCTAGGTTTTATGTATTGATGTTATATGCACGAGTAGAACACAAGTGAGTTGTGGGCGATATAAGTCATACTGCTTACCAGGATGTCATACTTTGGTTCGGCGGTATTGTTGGATGAAGCGGCCCGGACCGACATTACACGTACGCTTACGCGAGACCGGTTCTCCCGACGTGCTTTGCACAAAGGTGGCTAGAGGGTGACAGTTTCTCCAACTTTAGTTGAACCGAGTGTGGCTACGCCCGGTCCTTGCGAAGGTTAAAACAGCACCAACTTGACAAACTATCGTTGTGGTTTTTTGATGCGTAGGTAAGAACGGTTCTTGCTCAGCCCGTAGCAGCCACGTAAAACTTGCAACAACAAAGTAGAGGACGTCTAACTTGTTTTTGCAGGGCATGTTGTGATGTGATATGGTCAAGACGTGATGAGATATAAGTTGCTGTATGAGATGATCATGTTTTGTTGAAGTTATCAGCAACTGGCAAAATCCTTATGGTTGTCTCTCTATTGCATAAGATGCAAGCATCCAATAATTGCTTTACTTTATCGCTATGCGATAGCAATAGTTGCAAGAGCAATTGTTGGCGAGACGACCACGTGACGACACATTGATATAGATCAAGATGATGGAGATCATGGTGTCATGCCGGTGACGATATAGATCATGACAGTACTTTGGAGATGGAGATCAAAGAAGCAAGATGATGATGGCCATATCATGTCACATATTTTGATTGCATATGATGTTTATCTTTTATACATCTTTTTTTGCTTAGTTTGACGGGTAGCATTTTAAGATGATCTCTCACTAATTATCAAGAAGTGTTCTCCTTGAGTATGCACCGTTGCGAAAGTTCTTCGTGCTGAGACACCACGTGATGATCGGGTGTGATAGGCTCTACGTTCAAATACAACGGGTGCAAAACAGTTGCACACGCGGAATACTCAGGTTATACTTGACGAGCCAAGCATATACAGATATGGCCTCGGAACACGGAGACCGAAAGGTCGAGCGTGAATCATATAGTAGATATGATCAACATAGTGATGTTCACCAATGAAACTGCTCCATCTCACGTGATGATCGGACATGGTTTAGTTGATTTGGATCACGTGATCACTTAGAGGATTAGAGGGATGTCTATCTAAGTGGGAGTTCTTAAGTAATATGATTAATTGAACTTAAATTTATCATGAACTTAGTCCTGGTAGTATTTTGCAAATTATGTTGTAGATCAATAGCTCACGTTGTTGCTTCCCTGTATTTATTTTGATATGTTCCTAGAGAAAATTGTGTTGAAAGATGTTAGTAGCAATGATGCGGATTAGATCCGTGATCTGAGGTTTATCCTCATTGCTGCACAGAAGAATTATGTCCTTGATGCACCGCTAGGTGACGGACCTATTGCAGGAGCAGATGCAGACGTTATGAACGTTTGGCTAGCTCAATATGATGACTACTTGATAGTTTAGTGCACCATGCTTAACGGCTTAGAATCGGGACTTCAAAGACGTTTTGAACGTCATGGACCATATGAGATGTTCCAGGAGTTGAAGTTAATATTTTAAGCAAATACCCGAGTTGAGAGATATGAAGTCTCCAACAAGTTCTATAGCCAAAAGATGGAGGAGAATCGCTCAACTAGTGAGCATGTGCTCAGATTGTCTGGGTACTACAATCACTTGAATCAAGTGGGAGTTAATCTTCCAGATAAGATAGTGATTGACAGAATTCTCTAGTCACCATCACCAAGTTAGTAGAACTTTGTGATGAACTATGATATGCAAGGGATAACGGAAACGATTCCCAAGCTCTTCGTAATGCGGAAATTGACGAAGGTAGAAATCGAGAAAAACATCAAGTGTTGATGGTAGACAAGACCACTAGTTTCAAGAAAAGGGCAGAGGGAAGAAGGGGAACTTCAAGAAGAACAGCAAGCAAGTTGCTGCTCAAGTGAAGAAGCCCAAGTCTGGTCCTAAGCTTGAGACTAAGTGTTTCTACTGCAAAGGGACTGGTCACTGGAAGCGGAACTACCCCAAGTGATTGGCAGATAAGAAGGATGGCAAAGTGAACATAAGTATATTTGATATACATGTTATTGATGTGTACTTTACTAGTGTTTATAGCAACCCCTCAGTATTTGATACTAGTTCAGTTGCTAAGATTAGTAACTCGAAACGGGAGTTGCAGAATAAACAGAGACTAGTTAAGGGTAAAGTGACGATGTGTGTTGGAAGTGGTTCCAAGATTGATATGATCATCATCGCACACTCCCTATACTTTCGGGATTAGTGTTGAACCTGAATAAGTGTTATTTGGTGTTTGCGTTAAGCATGAATATGATTTGATCATGTTTATTGTAATACGGTTATTCATTTAAGTAAGAGAATAAATTGTTGTTCTGTTTACATGAATAAAACCTTATATGGTTACACACCCAATGAAAATAGTTCGTTGGATCTCGATCGTAGTGATACACATAATCATAATATTGAAACCAAAAGATGCAAAGTTAATAATGATAGTGCAACTTATTTGTAGCACTGCCGTTTAGGTCATATTGGTGTAAAGCGCATGAAAAAACTCCATGCTGATGGGATTTTGGAATCACTTGATTATGAATCACTTGATGCTTGCGAACCATGCCTCATGGGCAAGATGACTAAGACTCCGTTCTCCGGAGCGAGCAACTGACTTATTGGAAATAATACATACTGATGTATGCGGTCCGATGAGTGTTAAGGCTCACGACAAGTATCGTTATTTTTTGAACTTCACAGATGATTTGAGCAGATATGGGTATATCTACTTGATGAAACATAAGTCTGAAACATTTGAAAAGTTCAAAGAATTTCAGAGTGAAGTAGAAAATCACCGTGACAAGAAAATAAAGTTTTTACGATCTGATCGCGGAGACAAATATTTGAGTTACGAGTTTGGTTTTCAATTAAAACAATGTGGAATAGTTTCACAAACTCATGCCACATGGAACACCACAGCATAATGGTGTGTCCGAATGTCATAACCGTACTTTATTGGATATAGTGCAATCTATGATGTCTCTGACCGATCTACCACTATCGTTTTGGGGTTATACATTAGAGACAACTGCATTCACATTAAATAGGGCACCATCTAAATCCGTTGAGACGACACCATATGAACTATGATTTGGCAAGAAACCTAAGCTGTCGTTTCTTAAAGTTTGGGACTGCGATGCTTATGTGAAAAAGTTTCAACATGATAAGCTCGAACCCAAATCAAAGAAGTAAATCTTCATAGGATATCCAAAGGAAACTATTGGATACACCTTCTATCACAGATCTGAAGGCAAGACTTTTGTTGCTAAATTTGGAAACTTACTAGAGAAGGAGTTTCTCTCGAAAGAAGTGAGTGGGAGGAAAGTAGAATTTGATGAGGTAACTGTACCTGCTCCCTTATTGGAAAGTAGTTCATCATAGAAATTTGTTCCTGTGACTACTACACCAATTAGTGAGGAAGCTAATGATGATGATCATGTAACTTCAGATCAAGTTACTACCAAATCTCGTAGGTAAACTAGAGTGAGATCCACACCAGAGTGGTACGGTAATCCTATTCTGGAAGTCATGTTACTAGACCATGACGAACTTGCGAACTATGAGGAAGCGATGATGAGCCCAGATTCCGCGAAATGGTTTGAGGCCATGAAATCTGAGATATGATCCATGTATGAGAACAAAGTATGGACTTTGATGGATTTGCCCGATGGTCGGCAAGCCATAGAAAATAAATGGATCTTCAAGAGGAAGACGGATGCTGGTAGTAGTGTTACTATCTACAAAGCTAGAATTGTCGCAAAAAGGTTTTCGACAAAGTTCAAGGTGTTGACTACGATGAGATTTTCTCACTCGTATCTATGCTCAAGTCTGTCCGAATCATGTTAGCAATTGCCGCATTTTATGAAATCTGGCAAATGGATAAACAAAACTGCATTCCCTAATGGATTTACTAAAGAAGAGTTGTATACGATGCAACTAGAAGGTTTTGTCAATCCTAAAGGTGTTAACAAAATATGCAAGCTCCAATGATCCATCTATGGACTGGTGCAAGCATCTCAGAGTTGGAATAGACGCTTTGATAAATTGATCAAAGCATATAGTTTTATACAGACTTACGATGAAGCCTGTATTTATAAGAAAGTGAGTGGGAGCACTACAACATTTCTGATAAGTATATGTGAACAACATATTGTTGATCGGAAATAATGTATAATTTTCTGGAAAGCATAAAGGAATATTTGAAAGGAGTTTTTCAAAGAAAGACCTCGGTAAAGCTGCTTACATATTGAGCATCAAGATCTATAGAGATAGATCAAGACGCTTGATAAGTTTTTCAATGAGTACATACCTTGACAAGATTTTAAAGTAGTTCAAAATGGAACAATCAAAGAAAGAGTTCTTGCCTGTGTTGCAAGGTGTGAAATTGAGTAAGACTCAAAGCCCGACCACGGCAGAAGATAGAAATAGAATGAAAGTCATTCCCTATGCCTCAGCCATAGGTTCTATAAAGTATGCCATGCTGTGTACCAGATCTATTGTATACCCTGCACTGTGTTAAGCAAGGGAGTACAATAATGATCTAAGAGTAGATCACTGGACAGCAGTCAAAAATTATCCTTAGTGGAATAAGGAAATATTTCTCAATTATGGAGGTGACAAAAAGGTTCGTCATAAAAAGTTACGTCGATGCAAGTTTTGACACAGATCTGGATGACTCTAAGTCTCGATCTAGATACATATTGAAAGTGGGAGCAATAAGCTAGAGTAGCTCCATGCAGAGAATTGTTGACATAGAAATTTGCAAAATACTTACGGATCTGAATGTGACAGACCTATTGACTAAAATTATCTCACAAGCAAAACATGATCACACCTTAGTACTCTTTGGGTGTTAATCACATAGCGATGTGAACTAGATTAATGACTCTAGTAAACCCTTTGGGTGTTGATCACATATCGATGTGAACTATGGGTGTTAATCACATGGTGATGTGAACTATTACTGTTAAATCACATGGCGATGTGAACTAGATTATTGACTCTAGTGCAAGTGGGAGACTGAAGGAAATATGCCCTAAAGGCAATAATAAAGTTCTTATTTATTTCCTTATATCATGATAAATGTTTATTATTCATGCTAGAATAGTATTAACCGGAAACGTAATACTTGTGTGAATACATAGACAAACAAAGTGTCACTAGTATGCCTCTACTTGACTAGCTCGTTAATCGAAGATGGTTATGTTTCCTAACCATAAACAAAAGAGTTGTTATTTGATTAACAGGATCACATCATTAGGAGGATGATGTGATTGACATGACCCATTCCATTAGCTTAGCACCCAATCGTTTAGTATGTTGCTATTGCTTTCTTCATGACTTATACATGTTCCTATGACTATGAGATTATGCAACTCCCGTTTGCCGGAGGAACACTTCGTGTGCTACCAAACGTCACAACGTAACTGGGTGATTATAAAGGAGCTCTACATGTGTCTCCAAAGGTACATGTTGGGTTGGCGTATTTCGAGATTAGGATTTGTCACTCCGATTGTCGGAGAGGTATCCCTGGGCCCTCTCGGTAATGCACATCACATAAGCCTTGCAAGCATTGCAACTAATGAGTTAGTTGCGAGATGATGTATTACGGAACGAGTAAAGAAACTTGCCGGTAACGAGATTGAACTAGGTATTGAGATACCGACGATCGAATTTCGGGCAAGTAACATACCGATGACAAAGGGAACAACGTATGTTGTTATGCGGTCTGACCGATAAAGATCTTCGTAGAATATGTAGGAGCCAATATGGGCATCCAGGTCCCGCTATTGGTTATTGACCGGAGACGTGTCTCGGTCATGTCTACATTGTTCTCGAACCCGTAGGGTCCGCACGCTTAAGGTTTCGATGACAGTTATATTATGAGTTTATGAGTTTTGATGTACCGAAAGAGTTTGGAGTCCAGTATGAGATCGGGGACATGACGAGGAGTCTCGAAATGGCCGAGACGTAAAGATTGATATATTGGACGACTATATTCGGACATCGGAAAGGTTCCGAGTGATTCGGATATTTTTCGGAGTACCGGGTAGTTACGGGAGAAGCAATGGGCCTTGATGGGCTTTAGTGGGAAGAGGAGAAAGGGCCAAGGGGCTGTTGCGCCCCCCTCCTCTCTAGTCCGAATTGGACTAGGGAAAAGGGGGCCGGCCACCTCTCCTTCTCCTCCACTTCCTTCTCCCTTCCTCCCCTCTTGGTGGACTCCTACTAGGACTTGGAGTCCTAGTAGGACTCCACATCCTGGCCGCACCTAGCCTTGGCCGGCCTCCTCCTCCTCCATCCTTTATATACCGAGGCAAGGGGCACCCCATGAACACAAGTTGATCCACGTGATCTTATTCTTAGCCGTGTGCGGCGCCCCCAGCCACCATAGTCCTCGATAATATTGTAGCGGTGCTTAGGCGAAGCCCTGCAGCAGTAGTACATCAAGATCATCACCACGCCGTCGTGCTGACGGAACTCTTCCCCGACACTTTGCTGGATCGGAGTCCGGGGATCGTCATCGAGCTGAACGTGTGCTAAAACTCGGAGGTGCCGTAGTTTCGGTGCTTGATCGGTCGGGCCGTGAAGACGTACGACTACATCAACCAAACGCTTCCGCTGTCGGTCTACAAGGGTACGTAGATCACACTCTCCCCTCTCGTTGCTATGCATCACCATGATCTTGCGAGTGCGTAGGAATTTTTTTTGAAATTACTACGTTCCCCAACAATAGGACGTGCGGCACAACCCCCTAGATGCCACACGTGTGGCAGTTATCGGCGTCCTTTTTCTTTTTTGGAGCTTAAACGCTTTTGTATAGTGCTGCTACAATTTCTTAAACAAAATCAAAAATAGAACACGCACTAGGAGAAATCCTACTGTTTTCCGTCAAAAATGAATGGGAAGTAACCTGTTAATGAAGCCAAACATGGCAGTAGCGTTTCCCTCTCATGCAGCCAAGAAGCAGAGCACCCTGTATTCTAAAAGAAGCAGAGTCCCTTCGATGCTGCAAGAGATGAAGACATCTCTGAATATCCACCTAGTGAAAAATGATTAACATTGTCTAGAAAGATCATCCACACCGAATAACAGTAGGATGTAACATTAGTCGCGTAAGAACCGTTTAATCCTGCTCATCAGGAAAACATTGACGTATAAGGTTACTATTATATATGCAACCATATACGTTTAGATTACATGCCATCTGATGAATCCAAACCCCTGACGACGTTTGCGAAACAATCCATGACCTGCTGATGACAGAGCTTCTTGTACTTCTTAACAGCTGAATCAGTTCGAAGACTAGTAACTTTCTACCTCCGAAAGTTCTCAAGTTTTTGGACACTAAGTTCAAGCTTGAATCAGTTTATCATAGAACGGACGCGCAATTTAAAGGGTTCTTACACACTATATCAAGCAGGCAACATGACAATGCTTACATCCTAACACTGACAGCAATGTACATGTGCCTAGCTAAGCAGCCCTCTCCATGGCACTCCACCAGTCAATGTTTATTCTGGCCATGGAACCGCAGTAGGGCGCCCATTGTAACATGGCCCTGCCAATTAGTTGTGAAATGTAGGGTAATGCATGTCAGAATAGCAAGAAATGAAGAAGAGAAGAACTATATCTAAATCACATATAATTAGAATCGGCTAGCTCGTAGGTTCATGACCATGCAAATGCTGCACTTTTTCAATAAGCAGTATTTTTAACTTTCACATAGCAGGCAAGAGAGAAATGAAGTACTGGAGCATAGAAGTTTCTGAACCTACCATTTTGAGCTCTGCACTTCCTCCCATCCTGTCCACTTGATCGCGCTACACAAGTTCAATGCTAACATGTGGATTCCCTGGATGCTTGTTGATCGCCTTCCTCAGCATTGCCTCAATACTATGTTTGTCCCACCGTTGAATATCTTCCACGTGCGGCTTCTTGGAAAGATTCAATGTCAATGGATACAACATGCTGAAATTCTCCTGGTTACAAATGTACACCTTGAATGTCTCTAGGCTTCCCAGATGCTCGATGCCATCAAGTACACTATCATCACCTTGCCGCTCTGCTTGTGCATAACACTCTATAGTGAGGCTCTGAACCCTGGGCATGGCCCCTGCCTCGAACATGAGGAAAGGCACTTTATGCCTGAACCAAAGTTCTTTCAGGTTTGGAAATGCTCCACCTCGGATGACTAAGCCTTCCAGGGGAACATGCTCCCTAACAAATAATGTAAGGTGCACCAGCATGGTCAGCCTGGCCAGAACCTCCACACCATCTCTCAGCAGTGACTGAACTTCAATTTTCAGGCTTCTGAGTTGGTTGAGTTGTGCAACCCAGTCTGGGACGATAGAGAAGGTGAAGCCCTGCGCATGTAATCTATGAAGATTGCTTGGCGGTGGAGCGGACCAACAAGTTAAGACATACTTCGTCAGGTAAGTATATCTTGCGAGACCGTGGAAGGTTATGGATTGAAGCCTGCCAAGTCTGCTGAGGGAGAGGAGTAGAGCATCATAAACAGAATCATAATTAGAATCAGAATCAGGAACAAAAGGCCCTTGAAGATATAGCTCTAGCTCACTCAGATTGCTCAGACCACCCAGGGCCTTCATGCTCTTCACATCTCGACTAAGTATGGAAAATCCAACCAAAGTACAAAGGGCTTTCATCCTGCCGATCTCACCAAACAGTTCCACACTAGTCGGAACAATCAGGTGGCACAGCGTCGAGGGTAATATGCTGACATCTAGCCGAAAAGACCCTACACCACTAGCTAGCTCCAATGTCTTCAAATGTTGTAACTTATGCAATTCTCTTAGCTGTTTCTCACAATGCACACCTCCAATCTTCAAATAACTCAGTTGGAAAAAGTTGCATATGGGAGATAGATCATAGTGTTGATATTCGTCGCCGCGAGCATAAAGATGCAGAACTCGCAGAAGTTGAAAACTTGAGAGACAAGGCATACATTCTGGTTCACCCCAAAAGTTCAAAGACCTAGCTTGGGTGAGAGCGGTGTTATCCAGAACCTGAGTGCATTCTGAATTACCAACTTGGAGGGATAGCCGGCGGAATTCGAAATGGCCTTTCATGTTGTGTGCACCATTAACTGTAGGTGGTTCCTTGATTACAGTGATAAAGTTTTCTTCCGTGGATTTCAGTATGATAAAGTCAAGCATTAGATCATGCACTCTACACGACAGCACATGCCCACAGTCATCGTACTCGGCTATTTGGATCATGTTTCTGTTGATGAGCTCACTAAAGTAGCTTTTGGCAATCTCCTGATGGCTATAACCATGCTTTTCAGTAATAAAACCCTCGGAAATCCATCTCTTCACCAAATCTTCCTTCTTTATTTTATAAGCCTTCGGGAATATACCAAGATACAACAAACATGTCTTAAGTTCCAAAGACAAATCATTGTAGCCAAGCGTAAGCACATGCCTCATCCATTCTAATGCAGGGTGTCCTTCCAATGGAAAACCAAAATGATTTTGCATCTTCTCCCATGTTTCCTTTGAGTTTACCTCTTCATGACTAGACAAACAGCTGGCTACACTGAGAATAGCTAATGGAACACCATCACATTTCTTCAATATTTCATCGGCAAAATTCTTTAGTTGCTCGGGACATACACCATCAGAATAAAATACCCTTCTATAAAATAATCTCCTTGAGTCAAGATCACTAAGAGGTCTGATCCTATAGACATGCCCATGAAAACAAGAGCAGCATGCCTTAGCAACATCTTCAATTTGTGTAGTTGTTATAACTCTGCTACCAAGATTATTCTCCACAAAAGAACCTTTAATAGTGTTCCATGCGTTGATTGCCCAGATATCATCCAGCACGATAAGGTATCTGTAAACCAATACAACATACAAATTATTGTGTTAATTGCATGAATGCATGTACAAACTGTGTAGGATTCTAACCTATGGTTTCTCCTTAGAAGTTAAAATTACACACTCTGCATGTACATCGTTCATCGTTCCCTTGCCATAACCTTATCTTTTTTTAGAAAAAGAGGATGACCCCCGGCTTCTGCATCTGGGCGATGCATACGGCCACTTCATTAATTATTATCACAAAACCTTACAAAGCAATACAACAGCAAGACTAAAGCCACCGTCTAAGCAACAACTGTCGCTACACATATCCAATTGATGAAGGGACGCAGATAGTCTGGGCCTAATACCAAACAGACATCGCAGCCAAACCTAAACATTTAAGACCTGAGGTCCCAACTAGGACGCCTGCCGGGTATGGGGCACCTACCAGTCCGGCGCACTCCTCAACCAGGACGCCTGCCGGGTATGAGGCCGCCGCAGCCACATGCCACAAATCCATCTTCAGAGCTGTACTGTTGCATGTACCGTGCCAGGTCTCTCTGCCATCAACGCCACCACGACGCCCGACAGCGTCCTCCTCCTGCGCGAGTCCATCCTCCCACAGCGAACTCCGAATCTGCACTGCGCCATGCCATCAAGATCCGTCGCCATCAGTGTGTAGGATGAAGCACCGCTCCACCAAAGAATCCGTCCTCTGGTCCCTCGATCACGTGTGTACCTCCAAAAATGACGCCCCCAAGGGAGGAACGACACCAGAGCGCCGCCGTCATCCGATCATCCGATCTAGGGTTTCCCCCGGAGGTAGCAGAGAGTGGCCTTGAACTTCTCCACAGCGATGTCTTCAAGAAGGGAACGACGCAGATAGCGCCGCCACCGCCGGCCTTAGCAGAGCCGAAGGCAAGTTTTCACCCAGATCAGTTCGAAGGAATCCGACTCTCGTGCACGGGCCGCCGTCACCACCAGCACCACCAGGCAGACCCTGGAGTACCGGCAGATCAGCGAGCCACCGACACCACCGCATCCAGATCGCCGGCCACGCCGGGCCGCCGCCATCCCCCCCGCCGTCCGGGTCAGAGACGGAGCTGCTGACCGCGCACAGGGACCGCCGCCGCCTGCACACGCCGGAGCGCCGCCGAGATCCCAGCGCCCGCCACCGCTTGCCGACACCAACCGCCGCCCGAGCACTGGCGCCACCGTGGAGCCATCAGACCGGGAAGGGAGACGTCGCGCGCCGACCACCCTCGCGGACCCCGCCGCACGCCCGAGCGCCGGCGCCACCGCGGCGCCATCAGATCGGGAGGAGGAGGAGCCCGCGCCTCGCCGCCCCGCGCAGACCATGCCGCCGCCATCGCCGCAGCGCCACCAAAGGGAGCCCTGCAGATCCGCCAGCGACCCGACCTGCCGCCGAACCGAGCGCCGCCGTGAGGGCCGGCCGTCCCGCGCCGCCCAGGAACCTCGCGAGGAGGGAGGGAGCCCCGCCGCCGCCGACGCACGCGCGGGCTTTGCCTGGCGGCGTCCCCTAGCGGCGGCGAGGGAGAAGGAAGGCGAAGGAAGGGAGCGGCGGCGGCGATCTAGGGTTATTACTCATGAGAACATACCTTTTCTCTTTGAGGTACTTCCGGAGTTCCTCGATGAGTTTGCGTTCATCATTCAGGCTAGAGGACACCCAGCCCTGAAATCCTTGCAATATATCTGACAGAGCCTCCACAGTACTGGGATTTGGAGACACCGTTATGAAAGCCTTGGCATCAAATTGGCTTTTGATCTTAGTATAAACTTGGTGGGCGAGAGTTGTCTTGCCCATACCCCCAGATCCAACAACAGCCACCACTTTTAGGCGATTTCCACCCACCTGCTCCTGACTGAGCAGCTTGATGAGCTTCTCCTTTGGGCCATCCATGCCCACAAGGCTGTTGGCATCTACATAGAGTGCCTCCATTCGAGGGTCAATAGCGACCAGGCCCCGAGGAGGAGGAATGCAGTCAGGGGAACCAACACACTCATCAGTCTTATACCTATGGTGGCAGTTGCTTACTTCTAGCGCTCGAGCCTTGAGTTCCTCGATGCGGCTCGCGATCTCGTGGCGCGTCTTGATCTTCCTGAGCCTGCGCTTAAGCCAGGCCTTGCCGCCATGGCCGCCGTTGAGGTCGTGGGTGAAGATGTCGACGCAGTCCTCCATGTCGTAGGAGAGCTCACGCACCTTGTCACGCCAGTCCCTCTGCTGCTCGTCGAGCTCCGCCGTCCGGGACAGCTTGAGGAGGAGGGCGTTCAATGTTCATGCTTCTCATCTCGTTCCTCAGCAAGACGATCTGCTTGTGGACGCCCCTGGACAGCTTGTACTTGCTCGCCAGCAAGGCGGCGAGCTTGGGCAGCAGCGTTCTCATGGCCCCTGTCACGGCGCTCACCACCATCCCCTCCATTGGGATTCAGGAGGGAGGAAAGATCTTCTTTCCCTCAGTCACAGCAGTGTGTGTGTGTGTGTGTGACTATGATGAGATTTTAGGAGGAAGAATCAGCTTGCCTTGGAGTGGTATACGCCTAATGTGGGCCACTGTTGAGTCATGCTGGTCATTCCAAAGTTTGCAGCGCAATAATTTTCCACGTTGATCTGGTCCACCAAGCGCGTGGTGCACTCTACCTATAGACTGCATTATTGCAGCACCGACAACATTGAATAGGGTGCTTGTACACTTTTCCTGTTATTAGTCTTCGCAGAATCAATTTCAGATATTGGGCATTGGATCCTACGTCCTTCTAGATGGGTCAAGTCAAGATCAGATTTTGGGCATGTCAAACACATCATGATAGACCACCCGCACCTCACTGGATGATTGCACGCGCGCTGTTGGCTTGGAGTTGTACCGGCTTAGGAGTCTTATTGAGATAGGTGCCTCTGTAGTTGTTTGTTGTGTTTTTGTTTCTAGTGTTGATTCTTTAAGCTATGTTTCTTCCCTGTCATGTTTACTAAATTCCTTGATTTGGTTTATTTTTTCAGATCGTGTATGCCCTCCTCCTGCAGGATCCGTGATGCGACCCACCCCGCAGCCGGCAGTTCAGGACGAGGATGGAGGTGACGAACGCATGTCCTCCTCCTCGACCTCCAAGGACGTAGGCCTTGGATCCGTGCTCGCAGGCCCCAGCCTTGGCTTCTTCTGTGACTACTGCATCAGCCATGGCGTCCACCTCCCTACAGTCGCTGACTCCCAAGGTCCGGTCCGCCTCACGCCCTTCCTCCTTTGATTCTCCCTGTCCATCTGTCGAGCCTCCCTTGAGTAGTAATAGTGTGCTACTGTTTTCGATCTATTAGTGTAGGTTTCGTAATAGTCTTGCAAAACACGCAAAAATATTGAGGTTTGAGTCTACTTTTTTGTTCCAAGTGGTGTGCCGTTCATGAAATGTCGTAGACTGTTGTTCGTCATGGTAGTAGTTTGGCATTGGCAGCAGTTGTAGCATAGAGCTTAATGTACTTATTTACTGTTTTGCTTGTTTATGATGAATTCATGTTCGCAATGCTGATGCTTTAAGTATGTTAAGATTCCATGTTAATTCCTATTTGCATCTTGAGTCAAATATCTAAATATTTATGACACCTTCCATCTCTGTGTCTTGCAGCAACAGCAGCATCAACCGATCCCACCCCCCTTCTCTCAGCGTGGCACATCGGCTGCGGTTGGCCTTGTTGGTGGCTAGGACCGTCATGGGTGTCACATGTGCCCTCTCCGTTGAACTGTTGGTCGTCGATGCGGCGGCAGCAGCATCTTCGACCCCCTTCCTCACTGGCCACAGGTGGATGCTGAGGTATGCATCCCCTCTCCTTCCTTCCCATTCCTGTCACGGGCAGCATCCATATTGTTTAATTTGACTATTCGCACATATTGCTGCTGCTGGGACGCTTTTGGATTAGTAGTATTATCAAGTTTGTCGTGATTGTGTCAATGCTCTTGGATAGTGACTATCATTATTTGTTCGTTGTGCTAGTGCTATGCATGTAAATGAACTGTATATTTCTGTGCTCTCTAGTTAATTATCTTTGTGATGTGTGTCAAGTTTTCCTTTTGGTTATTGGTTGTTTGTTTGCAACATGAAGAATGCTTCATTCATTCATTCATTTGTGCCAAGTCTGTGCCATTTGCTACAAAGAAGATGTTGATTTAGCACTCTAGTCCATGCCATTTGCTACAAAGCAGTTCAAGAACATAGATGTGGTGCTCTGTTTTTAAACTGCTTGTGTCGACACCCAACTACTAGAGGAACTTTGGAATTTCAAGTGGAATTCTTTTTGTCTTTTAACATGTAAATACTCCAAAAAATTGTTTCTTTGATGACTGGTTGCATCCTGTTACATTGGTACTTTAGTCATCGAGATAGAGTTCATTGAGTTTTGTAGATTCATAATCAATGCACTTGTGTTGGATAACTCAGCCTTGCAAATCACATGGCAGTGAAGCGATTTGCTCTTCTTCAGAATTGAAGTGACATTTTTCAGTTGTACTGTACATGCTTCTTCCCTTCATTTAATTGTCTGCCACTTAATCTTCTGCATCTTTCTTTTGTTGTTGCCCACACATCAATAATGTTTATTTGTGTTTGCGACAATGGATAAAATTAAACTTATTGGGCTGATTTGCATCGACAAGATTGCCATGCGCTACTATTTGTTGTGGTTGAATTATCCAGAGTCCAACCTATCTTTCTGCTGCAGGTACAAGACCTGGATAGGAGATCCGGTGGGGTTGCGACGGGCTTGAAGACGTAGTAGAGGTGCAGCCTCCTGCCCATGGCTTCCAAGACTTCACGACAAGGCCCCTGCCCTTGGTTCGTTCTAGGAAACCTTTTGGAAGCAACACATCCAAGTCCGGCTCTATCTTCGTGTCATCGCTTGGTGGGCTCCGCACGACCCAGAGGAATCTCTGTCGACTAGCCTCTAGCCCAATGGCCATTTCTCTGGTTTGCCTAGCGCTGAATCGGCCGAGGCTGCCAAAGCCCTGTGTTCTCCATTCTTCGACCTCTGGCCAATCTGAGAACAATCCAATTGGGTTTTGGATCTTCTACATGGTCAAAGATTGGTAGTGGTAAGCAACAGGTACAATTTTTATTTGTGTTTGCTATTAATCAGTCAACTGGAAAAAATTCTCGCGTTCAGTTGATTCCCACATGCGAGAGCAAGGCAATGCTGAGACAGAGACATGCTCAACACGGCGTCCTCGATGTGGCTTTGGCTGAATCACGCAGGAGAACAGAACATCGAGTGTGGCAACGGGGTCGCTGGCAGGGGTGAGGAAGCAGATTGACCGGTGCGGGTAGGGGACTTCTACTTCTGACCGCCTCTCAGATTGGCCATCCGGTCTAGTTTGAAATGCACCACATCTATTAGTTTACTGTCAATGTCATCCATTTTCTGACCTCCTAGACTCACGTGTAAGATAGCCAATATGAGAAGAATCTGATAGGGTTCTAGATCTATGAATCTTTTAGACAAAATATTAGCATATGGGAAGCTTGCAGTGGCATGTATGGAAAATTCTCAATTATGTGTAGACAGTACATGTTATAGAAATGAAGAAACTAAAATCACACTTGAAAGTGAAAGACATAACACTCTCTCCTTATTTCCACAAACAATTATAAATGATGTTGCACATGTCAAGCATGAATCCACGCATCCACAAGCCCATCCAATGTCGCCACTGATTCTCCATCCTCGAGCAGAGCCTCTTTTGCCTGCCGCATCACCGCTAGAGTCCGCTCTCGAAGCATCTTCCCGCCTTCTGAATCAATCATCCACTTGACCTTCTTGGCAACCTCCTTAGCCTCCACCATGTCCTTGTCGTACCCTTTCATCGGGACGGCCAGCTCCATCTCTTGTCCGCCATGACCGCCTGAGCAAAGGATTTGGATCCGCCCCCAATTCCCTCCCTGATGATCTTAAGCTGTGTCGGAGGAGGATCAAACAGGCGGAGATGCTTGACAGGGAATAGATCAGATGGAGAGAAATATCCGGAGCGAGCCAGATCTTTCCGGAGCCATCCTAGAGTGGTAGTGGGTTTGCTTGGTGGAAGAGGACGAGGCTGGCGACGGCGGGGGGAGGGAATGGACCAGAGCTGTCCAAAAACCCTAGAAATAGTCTCATCCGTGCCGTCATGAGCAGTAGGCGTATTCGCCAAAGGCGTTTTCACCCTCTCGCACCTGATTGGTGGGAGCGATGTGGCAACGGGGCCCACACCAATCCGACTGGGTGATCTCTCGCATCACAGGGGAAAAATCCCCCAACTTCCGGCGATTTGGACCTCGCCGCCAACGGCAAATCCTGATTCTCCAAGCACAAGCTTTGCCTAATCCCCACTGGTTTTAACACCATCGTTGACTGTGAGATCATAAGACAAACCTGTTTCCTTGGGATACAAATCCCCTCACGAAACCTCGAACGAGCGCCCGGTGGAACCTCGCCACGTTCTACGAACCACGGCGGCTCCAGCATGTCGCGGCGAGGCAGTGATGTCGCCTCACCCGCCACCATCCTCACGCGCTCGGCGGAATCACGCCAAGGATGCATTCCCAGCGGAGGGCTCGCAGTGGCTCTTCTGATTTTGCTTCCGCCCTCGCCCAAACCACGAATTCGGCCGGCGGGGAGGACGGAAACGGGGGCATCCTTGCCCTCTCCTCCAGCGTGGCCTCCTCGTAGATTTGCCGCACCAGCTTCCTCTGCTCCACATCCGCCCTCCTTCGATGAATCTCGGCAACCTTCGCGGCCGCAGATCTCGCCTCCGGTTCGGTCGCCGCCGCAACCGCCCAGTCCGCCCCCTTCCACTCTTGCACGCACCGGATCCACTCGAATGTGGCGTCCCGGATCCTGGTCGCGCACTCCGTCCACCCCATGGCCCTAGTCGCCATAAGCACCACCTGTGGGACTGGAGAAATCGGTCACAAGATCTCTGGGAATCTCTCGCGTATGGCCGGCGCAAGCTGATAAGTCTCCAACGTATCTATAATTTTTGACTGTTCCATGCTATTATATTATCTGTTTTGGATGTTTATGGGCTTTATTAAACACTTTTATATTATTTTTGGGACTAACCTATTAACCCAGAGCCCAGTGCTAGTTTCTATTTTTTCCCTTATTTCAGTGTTTCGCAGAAAAGGAATATCAAACAGAGTCCAAACGGAATGAAACCTTCGGGAGAGTTATTTTTGGAACGGAAGCAATCCAGGGGACTTGGGGTACATGTCAGGGAATCAACGAGGAGAGCACGAGGCAGGGGGCGCGCCTACCCCCCCTCCCCAGGCGTGCCCTCCACCCTCGTGGGCCCCTCGTGGCTCCCCTGACCGACTTCTTTCGCCTATATATATCCATATACCCTAAAACCATCGGGGAACAGAATAGATCGGGAGTTCCGCTGCCGCAAGCCTATGTAGCCACCAAAAACCAATCGGGACCCTGTTCCGGCACCCTGCCGGAGGGGGGAACCCTCACCGGTGGCCATCTTCATCATCCCGGCGCTCTCCATGACGAGGAGGGAGTAGTTCACCCTCGGGGCTGAGGGTATGTACCAGTAGCTATGTGTTTGATCTCTCTCTCCCGTGTTCTTGAGGTGATACGATCTTAAGAATGAAATTCTCATCATGCTAATGAGCATTGTGCAATTGTGGGTGCTCTCATGTTGTAAATGTACACGTGCAGAGGGTACATGTTCATCCATTTTATAATGCCCAGTTCAAAACTTGTTCATGGTTTGCATATTGAATCGACTTCTTACATCTCTATGTTATGCAGCAACACCGGGTTGTCGTCGATGGATTGCGCCGAAGACGAGGAACCTTGTGGCGGCAGGCTGGCTGCCTGATGGAGTTCGTCTTAGGGCCGGGTGTACCACTACAACATGGCTTGAGCTATAGATCATGTTCAATTTTTCAAAAAAGTGTACGTGTTTTCAGTGTATACTAACCTGACACCTATGGGATGAAGGTGGCTGCATCGTAACCTCCATGTCCGGCTACAGGGATTCTGGTGAGTGCCTCTCTTTCCTCTCTCCCTGTGCCTTGAGATGAGGTTATGGCTCCTGATCATAAGCATGATTGTTTATTCATGTATGTCCTTTGGTCCCATGCGGTTTTTTTGGCCCATGAACAGTGGATATGTTGGCTTGTGAGCATGTAAACTGCCAGTTTTTCCGGTCTTTGAAATTCAGACTATACTAATAGATGTCGATCGTTTCTTGTTCTATGAAACATTAGCCTCCATTTACTTGGTTAGAGCAGTGTCAAGTTTCTGTGCTTTTGTTTGATTTTCTGTTAGTCTTGGAACCGAACACCTGGTTCTGTTCAGGACGGCTGAAATATGTTGCTATGAAGAACTTCTGGTTTGGCAATTTTGTTGTGTAATGTGTGATGTGCACTAGAAGAAACGAAGCTATCTTTGAGCGCAAAAAATCCATCCAGCATCATACTGACCCTGCGTCATGTTTTGGGAGATTTTACGGTGCATTATAATACACCAGAGCACATGTATTATATGGCCGATCTAACGAATGAGAATAATTGGGCCTTTTTAAGCCCAAGGATATTTTCGACCTATTTTTTTACCTTTAATCGGCCCAATTTGGTCCTGGGGTATTCTTGTCCTAAATTTTTTGATTAAATTAATTGCATTAATAAAGCACTTCATTATAGAGGTCCCATCATCGTGCGTACTCTTTTGAATTTCGGTTCGAGCGGTTCGTCCTCTCTCCTCCTCTCGAGCCCTAACCTCGGGCGCCCTCGATCGCCGCCGATCGCCTCCGGCGCCCTCTCGATCGCCGCCGATCGCCTCCGGCGCCCTTGATCGCCGCCGATCGCCCCCGACGCCCTCGATCGCCGTCGATCGCACTCGCCGTGTCTACCCCTCCTGCTCCTACTCCCCCTCACTCCCTCCATCGCAAGTCACCCCAGTCGGGTCGCGGCGCCAGATCCTTCCCCGAGCGGACGCCACCTTCCCCGACCCGAGAGGCCACATCATCCTCATCGACGTGCATCAACTTTTTCACGCCGGATCTTCGCTATAAGTGCCTAGCCATCTCAAATCTTTTCTGGTCCCTTCTGCATATAGAACCAATAGGGGTCGGATTTGATTCGGGTTTAGGATATGTCATGTGAGGTTTATGGTTTATTGTTTCAGAAAGTTGCGAGGAGCTTTCGGTCGGATTTGGTTAGGATTTAGGATATGTCATCTGAGGATTAGGGTTTATGTTTTCAGAAAGTTGTGATGAGATTAAGATTGAAAGGAAGTGTAAGTCAGATGTAGCTATGACATATTGAAGGACTTAGTTAGGATTATGTGGCATGAGAAAGTTGTCAGCAGATTTGGATTCTAAGAAAGTTATTTTGGATTTAGTTAGGAGATACTTTTGAATTGAGTTTCGAGATATTTTGGATTTAGTTAGGAGATAATTATTTTGTATGGAGTTTGGACTTATTTTGGATTTAGTTAGGAGATAATTTGGATTTAGTTAGGACATACTTTTGGATTTTGTTACGAGATAATTTGGATTTAGTTAGGATATAATTTTGAATGGAGTTTGGAGATAATTGATCTATCAGGGTGGATCTATCAAGGCATTTGAAGGACTCGTGGACTTTGGATTTAGTTAGGAGATCATCAGTTAGAGCTAGTACAATCAATTACAAATTTCTGGATTTAGTCAGGGCATATTTACTTACAGCTTTTGAAGGACTGAGTTAGGTACATGAATCCGATATGAAAAATTAAACCAATTATTTAAGCAGAGTAGTGCATAATTTCGGTAACATATGCTATTCATCCGTACCATTAACTATCTGTTTCTGCTGGCAGCATAACGACATGGATGATAAAGGCAACGATGGCAAAAACATGGGTGATACAGGCAAGGACGACAAGGACATGGGTCATAGAGGGAACAAATGCAAAGGCATGGACCCCAAAGGAACGGATGGTATGTGCATGGATGATAAGGATAATGAGGATGCAGGCAAGGATGGCATAGACATGGATGATGTACACATACAAGGTAAAGGAATTGATAATAAAGGCATGGCTAGTTCAGACCTGAATGAGTGTATGGAATACTTAGAGATTGTGAAGAAGACATTCAGGACTAAGGAAGAAGCCTACATGTTCTACGTAGGCTATGCGAGAAAAAAAGGATTTGGTGTTAGAAAGGATGATCTGAAGTACAGGGGTCCGGGTCCGAAATAAAATGCATACAGAAGGACATACAAGTGCTGCAAACAAGGATGGCGGGCCCTTAAGCACTTTAACAGAACTGAAAGAAAAAGAACACCGAGGGGTCTTTCCCGGTGTGGGTGTCCCGCTCTTTTTCAGGTTGAGCTACAAGATAGCAGTGGCCTCTGGTTCGTCAAGAATTTTGTGGACCATCTGTTTGTCCCTACTGACCTGACTCCGTACTTGTCGGCTCATCGTGGAATGACTGACGCACAAAAGGCCGATGTCATCGAGTATGCTGTCGGTGGACTTCGAACACATCAGATTATGAATGTAATGGAGAAGAATGCCGAAGGTCCCGACAATCTTGGATTTATAGATCGAGATCTATACAACCATGTTTCAGTCCAGAAGAAGTGCAAGATAGAAGGCAGTGACGCTAGATATTTGTTCACCTATATGATTGCACAGAAAAAAGCAGACCCGGAATTCTTTTTCAAATACACAAAAGACAGCGAAGGCCATTTGAGGAACATATTCTGGGCTGACTCACAATCCCGCATTGACTATGTTGCCTTTGGTGGTGTCGTGGTGTTCGACAGTACATATCGGTCTAACAAGTACATGCTTCCGTTTGTTCCATTTGTTGGTCTGAACCATCACTGCAGCACAGTTTTGTTTGGGGTCAGTCTAGTGTCAGACGAGACAGTTGCATCATACCAGTGGCTTCTTCATGTATTTTTGGAGGCAATGTCCCAGACGGCACCAATTTCAGCAATCACCGATGGGGACGGTGCAATGGCTAAAGCAATAGCTACTGTCTGGACCGGAACAGATCATCGTTTGTGCACGTGGCATATCGAGGAGAATATGGTGATGCACCTCCGCGAGGAAAAGCTGGAGCAATTTAGGGAATTCATTTATCGTCGTTGGGATGTTGATGAGTTTGAGAAAAGATGGGAGGCTTATAAGGTTCGGTTCAAAATAAAACCAACGGGCAAGAGGTCGTCATGGGTTAACAGGATGTACGAGCTGCGACACAAATGGGCTGCTGCGTACACAAAGGGTAGATATTTCCTAGGCATGATGAGTAATTAGAGGAGTGAGTCTCTCAACTCAAGGCTTCATGTGCACCTGAACAGGAAGATGCAGCTTGTTGATTTGTTGCAGCATGTTGAGCACTGTGTATCCATAATGCGTAAGACTGAAGCAGCATTAGACGCAGTAGCAACACATACGATACCCTTCACTAAGCTGAATGCACACCCTCTGGAGATTGCTGCCTCTTATATTTATACAACTGTGATGTTTCCAAAGGTAAAGCGTCAGATTGTCGAAGGGACAAATTGGCAGGTCACGGACCGGGTAGCATGTGATGGTTGGTCGTGTTTGGAGTTTTGCACAAAGCCCCATATGATAAAGTCCCTTATGGCAGGGATGCTAGAGAATTGCAAGGTAAGGAAGGTAAGTATGCTGAGGACTTGCATGCAAAAAAATTGGATGCTGAGGATCCCAATGACTTGGAAGGTAAGGATGCTGAGGACTTGCATGCAAAAAACTTAGATGCTGAGGATCCCAATGACTTGGAAGGTAAGGATGCTGAGGACTTGCATGCAAAAAACTTGGATGCTGAGGATCCCAATGACTTGGAAGGTAAGGATGCTGAGGACTTGCATGCAAAAAACTTGGATGCTGAGGATCTCAATGACTTGGAAGGCAAGGATGGCGTGGACTTGCATGCCAAAAACCTGGATGCTAAGGATCCCAATCACTTGGAAGGTAAGGACAGTGAGGAGTTGGAGGCAAAAAAGTTGGATGCACAAGGCATGGATGCTAAGCCTGTGGATTTTATATATCACGTGACTTGTCTGTTTACAGGAGCAAGACTGGATGATGCAGCTTGTAAATGTAAAAAGTTGGAAAGTTAGGATTACCCATGTGCACATATATTCTGCGTTCTGGATCATCTTGGTGTACGCACATTTCCAAAAAAAAATTGTCAAGAAAAGATGGACAATGTAGGCCAAGCCAGCGTTCCCTTCTCCGAGGACTGCGAATACTCATGTATGGTCTGATCACATGAATAAGTATCATCAACTACGCAACATGGCTAGTGACGCTTTATTCATAGCCGCAGCTAGCGATTCACAGTCAGAACAGGTGATGGAGTTCCTCCGGAGTATATTGGTTGATGGAGAAAAAACTGATTTGGATGAAGGCCATAAATTGTTTGTTCCTTTGCCGGCATACTTCTCTGCTGCTCGCGAATGCTGCACTGATGACGTGGAAAATCCAATCAAAATAGTTCCAAAAGGGAGACCAACTACCGAAGAATCGAACAAGAGGATTAAATCCAGGCGCGAGCGGATGAGAGGGAAAAAAAGCAACGAAGTTAGTGCACATGTTTATCTCATTGTTCATTTCCATACATGCTTACAATGTTAATATGTTCTCTCTTTTTCTTCAATTTACTCAGGAACAAATCAGGGAAATCAAAGGTCACAAGGAGGAAGAAGTGAAAAGACAAAGACTCAGAGATAGAAGAAGACACAGATTCAGATATAGAAGAAGAGGAAGATTCAAAAAAAGCAACAAAGTTAGTGCACATGTTTATCTCATTGTTCATTTCCATACATGCTTACAGTGTTAATATGTTCTCCCGGAGAGTGTTCACATGTTTTTATTCAATTTACGCAGGAAAAAATCGGGGAAATAAAATAGCACAAGGAGGAAGAAGTGAAAAGACAAAGACTCAGAGACAGAAGAAGACACAGATTCAGACATAGAAGATGAGGAAGATTTAAAAAAAGCAACAAAGTTTGTGCACATGTTTATCTCATTGTTCATTTCCATACATGCTTACAATGTTAATATGTTCTCCCGGAGAGTGTTCACATGTTTTTCTTCAATTTATGCAGGAAAAAATCGGGGAAATCAAATAGCACAAGGAGGAAGAAGCGAAAAGACAAAGACTCAGAGACAGAAGAAGACACAGATTCAGACATAGAAGATGAGGAAGATTCAAAAAAAGCAACAAAGTTTGTGCACATGTTTATCTCATTGTTCATTTCCATACATGCTTACAGTGTTAATATGTTCTCCCGGAGAGTGTTCACATGTTGTTCTTCAATTTACGCAGGAAAAAATCGGGGAAATCAAATAGCACAAGGAGGAAGAAGCGAAAAGACAAAGACTCAGAGACAGAAGAAGACACAGATTCAGATATAGAAGAAGAGGAAGATTCAAAAAAGCAACAAAGTTAGTGCACATGTTTATCTCATTGTTCATTTCCATACATGCTTACAGTGTTAATATGTTCTCCCGGAGAGTGTTCACATGTTTTTCTTCAATTTACGCAGGAAAAAATCGGGGAAATCAAATAGCACAAGGAGGAAGAAGCAAAAAGAAGAGACAGAATCAGATACAGAAGAAGAGACAAAGGCAGATACAGAAGAAGAGACAGAGGCAGATACAGAAGAAGAGGAAGATTCAGGTACAGAAGAAGAGGAATATTCAGGTACAGAAGAAGAGGAATATTCAGGTACAAAAGAAGAGGAAGATTCAGGTACAGAAGAAGAGGAAGATTCAGATGCAGAAGAAGAGGGAGATTCAGATGCAGAAGAAGAGGGAGATTCAGATGAGGAAGAAGAGGAAGATTCAGATGCAGAAGATGGTGGGCTGAGGAGGGCTAGAAAGAGACCATTGGAGGTTGCAGAAGAGGATTACACAAAACCAAACAAGTGGGCATTAGCACAATTGTGCGTACTTAAACATGTTTTCGAATGCTCGCTGCAGATTCATCTATTTCATTTTTTGCAGGAAATGCAAGGGAGCTCCAAATGTCAATGCTGGGAGGACGAAAAAGAACGATGACAAGGGTGCGCAAGGAAAACCAGTGAAGTTAGTGTCTGTACTTACATGTCCGCTCTATAAGTCGGGTATTTGCTAGTACTGTGTTGACGTTTCTTAACTTTTCCAGGAAAGACTCTAGTAAGGGCGGTAAAGAACACGCCAAAGGGGTGATGAAGACAAAAAGGCCTGATAGGAATGTACCACAGGCTGAGCAAATAAGAGCTGTCAAGTTATCTTCTGTAGCTATGAAGAGAAAATCAGTGAAGTTAGTGTTTTTTTTTCTGTTATAGTGTACTGTACATGCTCAAATTTTCTTTGCTATCCTATTAACAAACGTTGTTTCATGTAGGAAAGCTAAAGTGAAGTCGAGACAGGATGTTTAGATGCATAGGGTCAAGCAGAGAAAACAAAAGGATTTCAGGGGTCGAAAAATTGAGAACAAACTAAAGTAGACAGTTTTCCATGCCGTGATCCACCTTGTTTCTCATGTATTAAACCTATTTGATGGACTGCCACTATTTTTCTGAATTCCTCTTTTGATTGGTACACCCTCATTTTATTATGGACGGGTCGACATGGTAGGCTAGTTATGATTTATCAACATCAATGAAACAATGCATTTTTAGTGCAGTTGGTTTTTTATATTTTTTTCATTTTTTACATAAATATATTGCTGAAATTTGTTCAAAGTGTAGTCAAATTTCATACTTGAAATATAAAATAGAAACAGAAAATTTTTATATATAAGAAAATAGAACGTTAATAGAAACCTCGTTTTCAAATAACATTGAAAATTGTTTATTTTCAAATAGAACATAAGCATACTGATATTTTAAAAATAGCATGCTCCTTTGAAAAAAACATGTTCAATTGAAAATAAAATATAATAAATATACTAATTTAAAAATATCATGCTGATTTTAAAAATAGCATGCTGATTTTAAAATTATGCTACTTTTAAAATAACATGCTAATTTCAAAAATAGCATGCTAATTTTAAAAATAGTATGGTACTTTTAAAAAGATAATGCTCTTTTCAATATGCTACTTTTAAAATAACATGCTGTTTTTGAAATCAGCATGATATTTTTAAAAAATAGCATGCTTATTTTAAAAATATAATGCTTTCAATATGCTACTTTTAAAATAGCATGCTGATTTCAAAAATAGCATGCTGATTTCAAAAAAATCATGTTATTTTGAATATGTTGTTTTTAAAAATAGCATGCTGATTTCAAAATAACAGCCTCATTCTAAAAATACAACGCTGTTTTTAAAAATATAACGCTGTTTTTAAAATATAACGCTATTTTAAAACTGATTTCAAAAAATACATGCTTTTTAAAATATGCTGTTTTGAAAGCAGCGTGCTGATTTTGAAAACAACATATTTTTAATTATGCTTTTCAAAAGATAGCATGTTTTTTAGTATATATTGTTTTTCAAATCAAAAGAAACATCATTTTGAAAATAGCATGCCATCTCGAAAGTAACAGAAACAGGCCCCGCTCTTTGTTTTGCATCCCATTTTTTGTGCGACACACATACAAACCGCATTTTCAAAATAACTCGTACTAGCCAACACACAAACCTCGTTCAAAAATGAAAGTAGTGTCTAATCCATTTGAAGCCCGGTTAGATTTGATTCTAAAAATACTAGCATCACTGTGGCAAAAAAAGGAAATATAATTGCAGTCCATAAAGGTAATTATATCAAGGAGGGTACTAGGGTGCGTTATATATATAGACTTGCATAGCAAGTACATTACGCCACATAGGGTTCATACTACCACCAAGTTACTGCCAAGTTCCACTTACTGGACGATCTTCATATCCAATCGGACCCAAAAGTTATACCACCAAAGTACCAGTTACTACCAAGTACCAATTACTACTAAGTTGCACTTACTCGACCCTAAAGCTGATACTACAAACTTGCAGTTACTGGCTAGAACATACAGATTATAAAACTAGCGTCAAACTACTGCGGCGGGTGAACGAATCCTCATGCCACTAACCATGTTCACCCTAAGCCCACCTCCACTCCTTTCCATGAACTCGAAGATAGCCATTTGATCTTCTTTCATTCTGGCGCCCTCAACGACTTCTCTCCAGTTCTTCGTCATGATCGCTCGCCGTGTCCTTCTTGCCCATCTTGAACAAGACCTTTTTATTACCTTCAAAATGTTCGTTGGTGACACGCACAACCATGGGCTTTCGCAAATAATCTTTGAGGTAGGCCTGACTGTACTCCTTTGAGAAGCACTGATTGCATAGGGAAATAAATAATGTTACATAAAAAATGAAGTATGATTTGCACACAAAAAAGTAAGTATGATTTGCACAATCACACCCGTCCTCCTCTTTGTCTCTACATGATGGCATTTTCACTAGTGAAGTATGATTTGCAAAAAGAAAAGTCCAAGTGTTTACCATCTTGCTCTTCCCTCTGATGACTGTCGAGTGAGTGATGGTGCTGACATAGTATGGTATGGGAGGTTGGCACTGCTTTACTATGGATTTGAGACATTCCCACCGATCCTCGTTTAGCAATACATGGTTGCCGTAGAAGATGTGATCCTCGAAAGTTCCTTTTCTCACATGGTATCCCGGACCTGTATAAAAAAAATTAAGATGACAGAGTAGTAAATAATTTCATATGTAAGATCTAGAACATCAGCAATGGGTTAACGATCAATGCCTACTCCAATGATCAAGAAATGAAGGACATAGATAACCCAATCACATCCACCGAGCAATATCTCGTAGAAACATGGGCGAATTGAATATTTGATTTATTTAAACTAACAACTAAACACTGCTCTATGTAAGCTCTAGTTCAGTCAATGTTGATTTGGAAGGTCATTTAGAACCCAAACAGAGTAATGTGTGGTAATCAAGTGTCACTCAAACATCAACTTTCGATATTTCACGGTTCATTTAATATCTGACCAGCCAAATAGAACTTTACCCCGTAGTGCCAAGATAGGATCGTGGTCCACATCTCCATCTCCATCAGAACTATCATCAGTGTCATAGTCGCTAGAGGTGTCGTCATCACCGCTATAGCCGTCACTCCCACGTGAAGTGCCATCTGAAGCATCATCTGAGGTGGTTCGGTGATCACTCTCTTCACTGCTGATGAGGATGGTTTTCCTTGCCATTCAAACTTGTTGCATGCATTGCAATGAACAAATGTTAGTTATTGACATATGAAATCAGTCTTCCATTATGACTTGGTAGCACCATATACAATGTGAATAATCTTTTCGCATACTTCTTGCTAAGTACGTAGTTCATGTATAAACATCTACACGAAAAAGCTAGTCGACAACTATTCGCACGACTAGTCAAGACTAGTGGTTAGACTCATAATCATTGGGCAGACATAACCAATTAGGATATTTCAAGGTTACAATTTTGTGAGCTGGACAAGAAAACTTGGTAACCAACCAATTAGTAACCATGTAAAAATGAACCATGATTGACTGCTCTCATAGAGCAATATGTGAAACTATAACTGATCCGCCTTTGATCACTGCAAATTTCCTGATGGGCTGTTGTGTGGTACCATCAGGTAATAAATATAAAGTCTTTAAATTGTCCCAACAAAACAAATAATGCATTTGCTGCTGTACATAACATTTTTAGAGGTAGTTGTGGAGGTTAATTTTCCAATTTCCAGTGAGAATAAGGACATGGTAGAATCTCTCAAGCAAGATGACAGCATAGTGAAGGCTATGAGAACGAGCAAGGTATGCTGACCAATTGTCATCCTTTTGTATACTTGCTATTTATTTACTCATTACTACCCATACCAACAAGTAAAATCATGATTATGAAGTATAATGTTAGAAAATCCAACAGTGAGGATTTTGTTGCAATGTGTACTACTAGCTCACATGAAATTTTCATTGACCCCAACAAGCCCATACCATATCTTGGAGATAGGCTGACATAATTCAAGTAAGCAGTAACAAAAATCAGCAAAAATATGCACCAACCAAAAATATTACATGTGTGCACATATCATCAAAAACATGCACCAATCAAGAGCAGTCTATACTTGACAAATCCTTCAAAATATGCACTAATCATCATACTACCATCGAGTAATACATGAAACTATAACTGATCCTCATTCCATCATTACAAATTTCCTCATGGACTGCTTCTGTGCTCGCCTTTTTAGTTTTTAATAACTAAGCATCAGCAAATACATATACACAGTCTTCAAACTATCCCAACAAACCAAAACATGTGTATGCTCCTGTGAATATACTTTTTCTATATCTAGCAGTGGGGGGCCATTTTCCAGGGGAAAAAGTACTTGATAGCATCTGTCAAGCAAGATGATAGCATAGTGAAGGCTATGTCAACGAGCAAGGTATGCTGGCCAACACCCACCTTTTTCTCTTACTTGCATGAAAGTGTTTACCCATTACTACCCATACGAACAAGTAAAACCATGATTACGCAGTACATTGTCAGATTATCTTGCTATAAAATTAGTTGTTGCAATATGACCTACTAGTTGATAGTAAATCTGCGAATACCCGAAACATGCACACAAGCAAGTGTTAGATTTTAACTTGGGCGGTGCTGCTAGATCGCAAAATTAAGGTCAGATCGACATTAGAAGGGCAGGGAAGATCAATACCTCCGAAGTGGTACCAGATGGGGCTGGAGTAGACTTGTTCGAAGCTGGCACCACCGGAGCTTCGGGCGGCGCGACAAAGATTGGGGAGAAGAGGTGCCATTGTCGGACCTTGCTGTCGATGAAGCAGTGGAGAATCGTGGCCAGAGCAGGGAGGAGTGGGTGGCCTCGTGGTTCCGGCCGATTTGACAACGACGGGGGCGACCAAGGTGACGGCTTGGCAAACCCTAGCCATCGCCCTCCGCGTCACCTCTCTGTCTCTGCAAAGAACGAAGTGTGGTGGGATTGGGAATGGGGTTGGGGTTGGGGTTGGGGCCATCGCTAGCTTTTCTCTCTGCCTCCCACTTGTGCAGACCCACAAAAGGAACAAAGTGTTGGGCCGGATCAGATGCAGATTTGGCAGCTTTACCAATTCTGGCCAAACACAAAAGATCAGCATGACCAGAGGTGTTCTTTTAAAGAAACCCTAAAAATACACTGCTATTTATATTGCATGTGGATGAGTCTTTCAGTACCAATTGATCTTGAATATTTTTAAGCACTCCACAGTGTATATATATATATATATATATATATATATATATATATATGAAAATAATGGTTAACCAATAAAATGGTAAACTATTAGATGCAAGGTTGCAAATATTTGAAAAAATCAATAATTGAATTGTATGCATTTTTATGATTAAATTTAATAAATGTAAAATTTTTGCAAAAACTATGATAAATTAAAATATTCATTGGTATTTAAAAAAAAACCACGAATGCCTACTTATGCCAACCAGAACTTCTTCATGGTTTCGTTTATTCATCTATTCTTTGGCATGCTGGTTCTCATAACGCCTTCTTCGGACCTTCTCTTTGTCCGACAAATTCCTGAGATATTGGGCTAGCGCCTTGTGTTTCGCCCTCACACCATGCTTCATTTGGTATCCTTTGGCAAGTCCTTCGGCGTGCTCAAGAATACTAACGAAAGCCGGATCCAGATATTTGCCACAGAACGCGCAACGATATGCCATACGCTTAAGCACGTTGCACTGTCCATTCTGCAATTCTTCAAGGGTTTTCTGAGTGTGTGCATCCATCTATCCTTCGGAAATGTCCGCATAATCATGAGAATATGGCTGCAAGTTTAAATTATGTATGATATAAGCTGCACCATTGTTTACAGTACCTAATATTCCCTAAGTTTCATACAGTAGTGCCTATAAATTATTTTTAAAGTAAATATTTATTAACTTTGAAAATTTAAGGAGAAAAAAGCAATATCAAATCCATATGAAAGCATAAATCATATGATGTACTTTAAAAAAAATTGTCAATAAACATGCACAACCTTTATGATGTTTGACTTTTAGCATAAAACCAAAACGCACTAAATTGTGGAGTGGATGAACCATTAATTTCTCAAAGATTGATTGAATAAATAATGATCATTATGTACTGATGATCAACACTATATTTAGAGCTAGATTCCATTATGCCAATTCAACAATGTATGGATGGTTTAATGATTAACCTCTAACCTTAAACTTGAAGACAGATCTAGGGTTAAAAAATTAAAATTACCGTAACGAAATTCCAGTCCATGCCGTGCATGTGCTGCTGCTTGTGATCGATGACGGAGTACTGCACCTCGTTGACACGATGCTTCTCTGGGTCGGACACCGAGTAGTCCAAAGCTTTCTCGTGGGGATCCTCATCCATGCGATGGACGACGACGTCGGTGGTTAGCTCCGCAAGTCCACGATCTGTCACGACGGCGTCCATGACAGGCCCCCCACGTCCATGGCCCTGCTCTGTCACGACGGCCAGTCGACCTCCATGAGTGGATTTCATATCCGGCGGCAACGAGGAGGGCGTGTGAGCGGAGGCGATCGTTTTAGAGCGTGCCCTAGGGGGAGAGATGCGGGGAGTAATTGGTAGTTACCTACTATAGCGGAAATACTTCGGCGTTGGGCACCTACAATGCAGCCGGCTTATTTAGGCACTTAATTAGTATCCTGGAAAAAAATCACAATCGTAGGCGCTTGGGGCAGGCGCTAGGAATTGGATTTTGTACATCTACGTGATGCAATCGAAAGTTCGTGTCCGGGGTGGATGGGTTGGGGATTGAAAATTTTGTACATAAACCCTGGTGCTCAATACTTGTGAAACATCGTATCAAATTGTCATCAATTGATCTAGAAATTTCAAACTGAGAAAGAAATGTACGCAGAGGCCACTATAGTATTACTTGTATCGAGACTTTGTGATCATCATGTAGCCACGCCACAACCAACACGATGGTCTCCGTGGCCATGTTGACATCACACCATGCATCGTTGGCCGCCTAGAACCTCTAGCCATGCATTGATAGTCGTCACGTCTCGCATGCATTTGTGATGCTAGCAATGTCATCACGTGATGTCATAAACTAAAAGGCGTGTGACAATAATTTGAAAAACAACAAGAAAATACTCCGTCCCAAAATTTTGACTAAAACATGATTTGATACGTTGGTATTTACACAAATCAAAGACAAGAATTTTGGGACGGATGGAGTACTAAAGCATCATTATTCCAATCCTAGGTTGCTATAAGAGAAGCTTGGATTTCCATCTACCAAGCTGAATGTAGCTCAAGGCTACAATTCCATTGCACTGGTACGTTAGATATGTAGTCGGCACACAACTTAACATGCATAGTTGTAGCATAGTTGAACAGTAAGCATACGGTACTTCTTAACATAGTTCATCCATAAACATACGGTACTTCTTAACTAGTGCATTTCCTTTTTGAGTCACCATCTTCCTTCTTGAAAACCACATGTACACACTCATCATGTATACCATAACACATCAGAATCTGTTAACGAGCGCTCACAAGCTTAACTAGCTTCAAACGAACCTAGCTAATCAGGGTTTTATGCTACTTAATCTAAATGAGCCGATGATTAATGAGCACGAGTTTAACAAGCAGAGATGCCAAACCACACACCAATTAACATAGTTCCACCTTAGTTCAACACTTCCATATATACAAAACCAAGCACCACTTAGTAGTACTGGTGCACATAGTTCGACCATAGACGTTCACAAACAAAGCATAGCATAGGGTAGTACTTAGCATAGTTAAAACCAAAAGAGCATCAGTTCTAGCTGCGAGGGTGCGCACTTCCCTAAAGCCTCAAAGAAGCCTCATCAAGTACTCGGCATACGCGGCGTGCTTCACCCTGAAAGCATAGCCATTCTTGATGCTGCCTTGGGATGTTCCGACTGCATGGTTGAAGGTACTTCTCTGGTCGCTTTTCATCAGCTTGTTGCAGTAAGGGCATCCGTAGCCCCCCTTCTGATTCTTGGCCTGACACGTTTCTCGAGCACACCACTGTTCAGCTCCCTCGCCTTCTGCCTCCTGTAGATCCTCTGGGTTTCTTGGTCGCTGTCGACGTTGTCACTTAGGACCTACATGTAGTACCAAATGTTGCGTAAGTATATCTAATATGAGAATTCAGCAGGCACAGAGTCTATGAAACATAATGTAATTGATGACAGCGTAAAATATCTTCAAATGATGTTGAAAAAATAAATGCATAACTTATTAGTTGGTACATAAGCAACTAAATGGGATAGTACCATATAGTAAAAAAATGAAGGATCAATCATACATGTCGAAGAGAGCACTAGCATTGCCACATTTTGCCAACTAACCTTAGGCAAGTTTGGGAAAAATGTGTGGCAAAATGTGGGACCCAAGTGTGGCTTGCCTAAGGTGTGGCTGGAACCAAACACTCACTTAAGTTGGTCAAACTTGCCTAACCTTAGATATGGCAATCTTTGGCAAAGTCACTAACCGAACAGCCTTTAGTGCAACAAAATTCACTTGTTACGTAAAAATGCATGAACTAATGATGTAACATGGCAGAGCAGCATACAGATGTACTAATGCAAAAAAAAGACTTATAACTTACATGCATGACTAGATAAAATAGCTCGTGAGCTGTATCTATTTAGGGTTAGAATTTTGTGTGTTTATGATGATGGATATTGAAAGTCCACATGTTATCGTCGTGGAAGTTTCCCCTGTTGATCGATACCCCACCCATCAATGTTCCTGAACCATTCAACATTCTAGGTAAAGTAGTTAATTATTATGAATTCTGACAATAAGTGATCCCAAATGTTGTATTAACAAAAAAAAGTTTTTATCATTTATGCCACCAGTTGTGTCCCACAATTAAGTATCACCACTAGGAATTTCTACTGCTAAAAAAAGCCATCGCTTCTTTAGACACATGCTCAAAAATGCCACTGCACATCATTATTGTGATATCAAATCTATCTTGACATGCTATAATGGCATCAATACCTATGGACCAACATGCCAGCTCTCCTTCTATCCCACTACAATAAAGTGTGGGCCCACTTGATCCCAACAGCATTCTTATTTTTCTGTAAAATTATTCGCTTACTTACTCCTCACAAGTGGGGCCATACTTATCATTGTGAGATAGAGAGAACTGAAATGTGGGCCTGGGCATTTTTTTGTCATATTGGATGGTCAACAAGTTTTAAATGAAAATAACAATGTCTAATGGCATTATTGAGCAAACATCTAAGGAAGGATGGCATTTTTCATACATCTAATGGCATTTCTGAGTAAGCATGTCACGAATCGATGGCATTTTTGAGTGGCTGTAACTTCTAAGGGAAAAATTGAGTACTGGGATACAACTGGTGGCATAAATGATAAAAACCCTACAAAAGAACTAATTAAAACAACTCAAGTAAAACATTGATGATATCAAATTTGATTCTAAAATAGCCATTTCTTAGAGATAATCAATGTTTAAAATCATTGCCACAGCCACTTATGGAACATTTAAACCAAAGATCGATCAAGTGCAACCAAACATGTACTCAACATTTTAATACCTTATTTGCCTTGTACAGACCAGAGAAAACCTAGGATATTACAAAATAAATAAATAAATAAATAAAGGGGATAGATGACTAACCTCTTCTTCGTTCTCGTAGGCGATGACCACAGGTGGGGGCAGGGGAGGCAACATCCGCGGCAGACGAACACCCGACTGAGGCTGAGGAGCCACCACCTGCTCCGGCAGAGGAGCCAGAGGAGCTACCTGTTCCAGATTATTAGCAGAATAATTTATATAGGTCAAAAACTGACATATACATGCCTCAATAAATGTAATATAGCTACACAGCTGCGGATCCAGGATTTCATACTTGGGTGTTCAAAAATTTATATTGCAAACTAAAACCACAACAATATTTTTCAAATGGAGGGAGTACAAACAACAACAACAACAAAGCCTTTAGTCCCAAACAAGTTGGGGTAGGCTAGAGGTGAAACCCATAAGATCTCGCAACCAACTCATGGCTCTGGCACATGGATAGCAAGCTTCCACGCACCCCTGTCCATAGCTAGCTCTTTGTCGATACTCCAATCCTTCAGGTCTCTCTTAACGGACTCCTACCATGTCAAAATCGGTCGACCCCGCCCTCTCTTGACATTCTCCGCACGCTTTAGCCGTCCGCTATGCACTGGGGCTTCTGGAGGCCTGCGCTGAATATGCCCAAATCATCTCAAACGATGTTGGACAAGCTTCTCCTCAATTGGTGCTACCCCAACTCTATCTCGTATATCATCATTCCAGACTCGATCCTTCCTCGTGTGGCCACACATCCATCTCAACATACGCATCTCCGCCACACCTAACTGTTGAACATGTCGCCTTTTAGTCGGCCAACACTCCGCGCCATACAACATTGTGGGTCGAACCGCCGTCCTTTAGAACTTGCCTTTTAGCTTTTGTGGCACTCTCTTGTCACAGAGAATGCCAGAAGCTTGGCGCCACTTCATCCATCCGGCTTTGACTCGATGGTTCACATCTTCATCAATACCCTCATCCTCCTGCAACATTGACCCCAAATACCGAAAGGTGTCCTTCCGAGGTACCACCTGGCCATCAAGGCTAACCTCCTCCTCCTCCTCACAGCTAGTAGTACTTAATATCTAAAATTTTCATGTGAAAGATTCTTAGTCCATCGTAATGACAATAGTGACATGAATGACATGAAATGAAGATTATTTACTTCATGACCATAAAATATGACATTTTCATAAACAAGGCATGGTGTTGTTATCCTTAAGTTGCAGAAAATATTTTCACAATCACCTACGTAGGCAATTCAATTCCAAGGTCAAGCTACGTATTTGTATTAGCACAGTCACCAAACCTAGGTGGCTTTATTAGCAGAATAATTTATCTACATCAAAATATTGCCTATACAGGGCTCAACACATGTAACCTAGCTAGTTACCTAACAAATCTACAGAATATTGATATGGAGTCCATCGATCAAAGATAAAAAGAAACCCTGACCTTCCCCAAAAATAGAGAAAATGACTGACCAGAGCACACCTAGGATTTTACAAAAAACTAAAGGAGATAGATGACTAACATCGTCTTTGTTGACGTCGCCAGCGACCACAGGCTCGGGCACCGGAGGCGTCACCCGCGGCAGAGGAGACACCTGCTCCGTCTGAGGAGCCAGAGCAGCTACCGAGGCCCACATAAATGGCTGTGCAAGGACAGTTTCATGCCGGTCAAGTACCATATATAAGAAATTTCGGCCAAAAAAAATTCGGGTGCAGTACTGTACATCTGTACCGGTGCTGCTGCTATCAAAATTTGGCATCAACACATTTTGGATGCACGAGAACCATGAGATCCGAGTGGTTCGTAGATCTTAAATAAAGATAACCTATATAATGAGGAGCCGACCCCCACACCCATGCACCCATGTGGATCCGCCCTGAAACCTAACGGATCTAACGAATCTACGTTGACACCTAGGATTGACCAGAGCACACCTAAGATTTTACAAAAAATTAAAGGAGATAGATGACTAACGTCTTCTTTGTTGACATCGCCGACGACCACAGGCTCGAGAACAGGAGGCGTCACCTCACTACTAGGAAAAGGCCTACTAATGACGCACCTAATTTGGCCATTAATGGTGCATTAGTGGTGCGCCATTAGTATCTGGTATACTTATGGCGCACCCCTGATGCACCATTAGTATATACAATAGTGCGCCATTAGTATGCCTCCCAGGGGGCCATGTATACCCAGGTGCTTTGGCATACTAATGGTGCGCGACAGCAAGATGCGCCATTAGTAACTTCGGCATACTAATGGCGCACTCTTTAATGATGCGCCATCAGTATCCTTTGGCATACTAATGGCGCACTATGATGTGATGCGCCATTAGTATGAATATTAGGTTTTTTTAATTTTTTAATTTTTTGTTTTTTGCACAGGTTACAAAATGTATAATTGGACAAAATATAGACATCATACATCAACAACAGATTCATCGAATACAATAGAAGATTAGTCTGTGAATACAATTCATCATTTTAGTCTCCGAATACAAGTCATCATATTAGTCTCCGAATTGAAAAGATCGAACAAAGATAGAACATTATATTACAAGTCTCGAGACCGCGAGTTTGTCTTCACATTACAAGTCGATATTGATCATCTAAACTACCATCACATAGAAGAGAGCTGCGGTCATCACGATGAGCATCATCATGATGAAACTCGTCTTCATCCGGTTCCTCCAACGTTCCCTCCCCTCTCCTGCTAGATAGCGGGCATATCTAGATTTGGCCTCGGCGCTAGTGGCGTACCCTTTGTAACTGTTACCGCTGAATCGGTGAACCTATCTCCGACACTCCTCCTAGTCGTCGTAGACTCCGGGAACCTTACCCTTGTACACGACATACCACGGCATCGCTATGCAGTAGCCAAACGAAACGTTAGTACCAATTCACAGACAATACATAAGCAATATATAAGTATGCAACAGAACGATCGGAAGAGAAAAGCAAGACATTAATAGCATCGATTACATCTAAAGTTGAACGACTCTCGAAACCAAAGAGACATACTACAAGTTCATTAAAGTTTAATTACAACATGAGACTCAAGGGACCGGAGCGTGGATGAAGCCGCCGTCTATCGTGGGAGTCATGAAAGAACGGGCGTTGTCAGCCTGCATTTGTAGGATTGTGTCGATGTCACTGTTGGACGGTTGATTTCTGAGGTAGAACTGCCCCGCGGTACGAAGGACATCTTGATGGATGATTTCCGCAAACTCCGACTGGATGCGAAAGAATTCTTGTCTGATGTCCGCGTCCTGGATTGCCGACACGCTCGCGGCCCAATCTTTGAGTCTACTCGGTAGCAGAAGTTGATGATGGTCCCGTACGATCGCCCGCATGTGATGGATGGCGTAGTAGGCACCCTTCTGACCGCCAGGCGGCTGCTTGACGCAGCAGAACGTCGTATTGTGGGAGAACACGTGCTTGCCGTACTTACGAATAGGCCTGGTGAAGGTGCCTCCAGATTTGACGTAGCCGGGGAGAACATCATCAAGAACCTTCTTGACATTTGTGTAGTCTACGTTCGACTGACGGTCCGGGTCGAAATACGTGGCCATGGAATATTTGGGGCTTAGGAGGATGAGCGTGCAACGTGTGTCACTGCAGAAAACACGGAATGTTAAAAGAAAAACGATCGAAATCTAAGAATTCATATGTTACGGGGCGGTTGAGGGGAGGACTTACTCGGGAAAGTAAGGCACGAGGAAGTTATCCTTATCTTGGTTTGCCAGAATGACGCCTTCGAGGTAAGAACTCGCGACTTGCCGGTCCCCAGCGCTGCCCAAGATCTTGGCACGCATGTAGAAGGGGTCGACTATCACGATGTCCGGGGTCTTGTCGCGAATGATCCGCATCTCCATACTCAGCGAAAATAGCCGAACGAAGGTGTAGTGCAGCGGATGAAGGTTCAACATAGCGTGGATGTCATCAAACCGCAGGACGATCGTACCCCCGATGGAGTTATCCACAAAGCCCTTGCCCTCTGGCACCTTGGCCGCGAAAACCGGGTATGCCACATCCTTCTCTCCGAGACGCCGCTTCTCCAAAGAAAGAACACTGTCATGCAGACTCCGCATAGCACCGGTTGCAGCATCGAGCATATTTCTCGGTAGCATCGGCCTACCCGCCACATGCACCCTCCTCGAGATATCCTCAGGTGAAGGTGGCCCGTCCTGAGCACGGATCGTACTCGGTGCCGGCTGGCCCGCACCCTTGTTAGTCTTTCTTTTGCGTGCCTTCTTCTTCTCCTGTAATGGGACCGAGTTCTGCTCACAGACCGCCTTCTTGAGTGTGTTGGGGCTGATCATATTTCGCACCTCGCCTATCTGAGGCTCGGTGAAGTCGGCAGCTGGAGGCGTCTCCTGAGAGCTGAACTGCAGACGACGCCTGTTGCAACTTGGCTTCTCCGCGGTACCAGCTAGATCGCGCACGTCTTTTGTTGGGTTGGGTTCTTGAGAAGGAGGCCCCATGAAGTCGCCACCGTACCCATGATCGGCAAAGTACTGATCGACGTTGGCAAATGTATCGTCGTCGTCGTCGTTCTGATCCTGTGCCATATGCATGTTTGGATCCAGTGGCATAGGGATGTCCGGCACCGTTGCGGCGGTCTTGCCATGGGGCCGACTTGGCGCCGGCACGACTGGCGGTGTTGTCTTTGGGGTGGTGTCCCCCGCCCCCAAACGAATCTGGCTCTTCGGCCAAAGCAGGGGCCAGCTCAGGCAGGCGCTGAGGGTCATCACGTCATCATCGTCGGCCCCGACGGGTCGAATCGGAGGTAACAACTCGTCGCAGCCTGGCAGCACCCGAACCAGTTGAACCCTAAACAAGTTGGGTGGCATCTGGGTACCGTGGAACAAGGGGTTGCCCGGTTGAACGATTTTGCCCTTGGCGACATCGACCAACTCGTTGTTCACGAAGTGCAGGAGAGTGCACGGAACGTCGGCGGCGCCCTGCGAAAACATGTAGGGCGTCAGGGATGCCCAGTCAAAGGCAAGGAGATGAAGTCCTCGGCCGAGAGAGGCTTAATTAGTTACCGTGATGATGGCGTCGAGCTCGGCTAATGTCGAGGCACCGCCAACGGCGGGCGTGCAGTTGACGGAGGGGCCGCTTGCTGCAGAGGTGCCGGCCGACGTACACCCGGGTGCATTAAGCTCCCGTGCCGGCGTCGGAGACACCAATGCCGCCTCCGCCGGAGACACCAATGGCCCCGCCATCGCGTTCTGCGAGTTGCTGGCCGTGAAGCTAGGAATCGGGGGCGGCCCCTGTTGGCCGCCCGCAATCCACGCACTAATCCCCTGGATCAAGGTAGGCACAATGGCGGTGATCGTCGCTCCGAGTTGTTGTTGCACTTGCTCTTGGACAATCTCCGGAATCCGCGCCACCTGTGCCCTGAGTTCTTGAACCTCGCGCGCCTGGCTTTCCGAGCTGGTCTTTTTCTCCTTTCGCCCACCAGTGTTATAGTATGACGACCATTTTGTCGACAAGCCTTTGCCGGCCACACGACCAGCTGACGTCGGCTTACTGAGCTTATCCTTGTTCTTCATTACATTCAACGCCCTATTTAGAGTGGTGTCCCAAGGGTTGCTCTTAGTCGACCCCGCGCTACTGCTTTCAGTCGCCTGCGGAAGGAATGTGAACCATTTAGAAATTTGGCTTCATTAATTAGAATGCAACCATATGGAGCTAATTACGCGGGGGTGTATTCCTTACCAGAACAAGCTCAAGCGCCCTGGTCTTCGGATCCGTGGTAAGCTCCTTTGTTTTCGGGTCCTTCTTGTACCGGGCCCTGACAAAGTTCCTGGTCTGCTTGTCACCGTATTTATCGAAGAGGGGCGGTAGGCCTTGCTCGGCACGGTCCGCCTCCTCCTTGTCCCATATAGGCTCCGCCACTCTGTAACCGCCGGGACCGAGTGTGTGTTCCCCTAAGTTCAGCTCCCGCATTTCTTTCCCCCACTTACTTGATTCGGAGCTTGCGGTGCTCGAGCAATTGATCTTGAAGTCGTTGTAGTCATCTTCGGTGATCGAAGGATTTTTCTCCTTGATCTTCTCATAACTCTCACCTTTCTCGATCATTCTCTTCACATTGCTTTTCCAAGTAGACAGGGCCGTGCTCATCTTCGTGAGGGCAGCATTGTTCACTTTATTCCCTTTGAGGCTTGTGTTTTCAAATTCAGCGGGGAACTTGTATCGTTCGTGCAGCTTCGTGAAGAGGAGGTTGCGCAAATTCCCTCGGTCAGGATGCCTGAGGTTCTCGGTGTTGATCGAGACGGTGCTCCGGAGAATGCACCCGAGCTGAAGCGAGTACCCCTTGACTATTCGTTCGGGCGCCGTTGGATTCCCGTTGGAGTCCACTTCAGTAACTTCCTCCTTGAGGGTGCGGAGCACGGTCGGGCGCCGGTCCTTCCGTTGCCTCTTCGGTTGGCTGCCATCTGTGCGTGCGCCGCCATCATCAGTGGTGGCATCCTCGGCGGCACCATCAGTGGTGGCATCAGTGGGGTCATCCTCGGCGGTACCATCAGTGGTCTCAGGATCGGTGGGGAAGGCGGCGTCCTCATACAAGTGAGGTTGTTCCTCCATCTCCTGGGACAGCTCCCAGAATGCCTTGACGCCCGAACCCCCGGCCTCATCGTTGTTGGCCATGTTTCTCTCTAAATAGGAACAAAGTTTGGTCAAAAAGTTGGTTATTGTCAAGGAACAAGATCTCTAAGTTGACCAAATAACCTAATTCTCGAGGAATGTCGCCAAAAAGTTGGTTATTGTCAAGGAACAATTGAGAGATGTTTGTGATATTGCCTAGGTGTTTTGGGATAGAACCTGTTAGTGTGTTGTTGCTAAGGTCCAAGTCCACGTTCTCAGGGTAACCTAGTTCTTGAGGGGTGTGTCTAGAAAGTTGGTTGCTGCAAAGATACAAGGTTGTGAGTTTGGTCAAATTGCCTATGATGTTTGTGATATTGCCTTGGATCTTGAAGGCACTGTTGCATGATGCAGTGGTACAGCCAGCATGGGACCTCATCTTTGCAGGCTAATTTTCTAGATTGTAACACTGGGATTTGTGCACAAGCTAAGCTAGCTAAGACAGTAGCTTCCTTGCAACCCACAAAAGACAAAGGAAAAGGGGTGAAAAGGGGGAGATGGTTAGCTTTGATGAGCAGGCAACATCTTCCTAACCCCCTTCTTCTTGTCTCCTCTCACTATCTCTCTCACACACATGGCAAGCAAGGGTGTCTGAGTGTGTGAAAAAAATACTAAACTAATCCAACCACTAAAGCAAATTAATTTTTATTTCGGTTGAGAATCGGGCACCTTCTAGGTCAAGAAAATTGGGCATGACCTTTGCTAATTTTCTTGACCTTGGAGTGCCCCATTTCTCAACCGAAACGGAAATTAATCAACGTTTCAGGAGAAAGGGGTCATTTTAGAAGATCACAAGTAGCAGCAGCATCACTTGACAAAATCACAACTAGCAGCAGCAACTCGCAGATAGCAGCAGCAGCATCACTTGACAAGTAGTACAGCAGCAGCAGCAGCATGCATGCACTGGTCCATGGCACAAAGTCCATGACCCAGAACAGAGCACTTTACTAAAAATGAAGAAGAAAAAAGGCATGCATGCACTGGTTGTAGCAAATCATCACTTCTGAATCAAAACACCATGCTGGTGTAGCCATAGGCCCACATTAGTCTAAAATCCTGCTTTATTTTTCACAACAGAAAGGTCAAAACAACAATAAAAAGGAGAGCCCAATCTGGTCTAATTGATCCTTGGAAATTATAGAATGTTCATCTATGCATGGAAAAACAACAATTAGGATAGGGAAATTACTATGCAGCTAATAGTCTTTAAGCATTGAAACACAGCTAAGGTTACAACCCAGAAGTGATGGTTAACACTTCTAATAAACATGGCAATTTTAAATTATGACACACAATGCCATAATTAATCAAGAGTTACTACTACAGTACTCATGTACTCCATCTTACAGAGTTACTCCATCACAGCAACAACAACCTTGCAGATCAAAAATGATTTGTGTAATCTGGTTGGTACTCTTACAGTTGCATAAATTGAAAAAAAATTGATCTGTGTGATCTGGGTTACAGTAGCAGCAACCTTGCATTTCATTTTATACAAAATTGTACTCCATCACCAAATTCATTGATGTTTCTAAGCAAAATTCACAAGTTCAGAAGATCACAAGTTCACAAGATCTACAGTAGCAGCAGCATCACAAGTTGACAAAGTTCAGTGGACTTAGAAGTTAGAGCTAGAGCAGCATCACTAGAGTGCAACTACAAGAACAAGCACCGGCATCACTTAAGCAGCAGCAGCAACAACATCGAGCAGATTACACATCGCGGGTCACTAGAGCGGATTAAGTGATGACAGCCTACTCCTCGGATCTTTGGACAAGTAGCTGACCACCACCAGATGGAGTGGTCACTAGAGAAGATTACACATCACAAACCGGAACTCACTAGAGCAGATTACACATCCAAGCATCACTTAAGCTGTACTCCCGACAAACCGAAGGGGAAAGGGAGGGGATCGACAGAGGAGCTCACCGTCACCTGCAGGTGAGCAAAGCGGGCTCGGGGGAGAGCTCGCCGGAGCGAATTGTCGACGGAGTCCGCCGGGCCGAAGAGGAAGCCGGTGGCGGGGAAGGTGTCGCGGCGGCATCCGGAGTCCTGCGGCTTGTCCGGGGAGACGTGGTCGAGGGAGGTGGAGTGCTTGGGCACGTCAGTGTGGCATGAGGTGGCCGGCGACGGGCGCGTCGTGTGCGGGTTGCCGATGCAGATCTGGGGGAGAGGAGAAGGCGAGAGGGCGAGGGGAAGGGCGAGGGGAAGCGTGAGGGGTCAAGTGGGGAGGCGGCGAGGGCGGTGGGGGTCGGCGGCGACGGGGGCGGCTCGGGCACGAGGACGGCGCAGTGAGGGAAGAGAGACAGAGGGGAGAGAAAGAGGATGGCGTGGGCGCTGACGTTTTTTGTTACTAATGGCACAATACTAATGGCGCACCACCCCTCGGTGCGCCATAAGTACATCCATACTAATGGCGCACCCCACTATGGTGCGCCATTAGTATTTTTTTTATTTCTGCCCGAGCCAACAGGTTATCTTCCACCTGACCTGATCCACACCAAGTTCCCTCTACTAGCTCGACTGGTCAGCAGCTAGTTCTCACACTAGGAGGTCCTGGGTTCGATTCCCAGGCCCCACAATTTTTTTATGCATTTAAAATGCTGTTTGATACTTATTTGTGTTTAAATATGTTCAAACTTGTTTAAATCATAACAGTAATATATTTTTTATAAGACAGTAATAATTTTTTTAAAAATATCATCAAACAGTAATGCCGGTGGAGCGGGGGAGGGTGCGCGGGGTGCGGGGGGTCGGCGGCGGCGGTTGAGTAGGGGAGGGGTGCGGGGGGTCGGCGGCGGCGGTTGAGTAGGGGAATCGAGGGTGCGGGGGGTCGGCGGCGGCGGCCGGTGGACCGGGGGGTGCTCGGCGGCGAGGGGGACCGGATCTGGCGAGGTGGGATAGCGATCGAGATGGAGGGGGATCGAGATCGAGTGTCCATGAAATTTAAAAATATTCATGATAGTTCAAAAAGTGCCCATGAAATACAATCGAGAAATGAAGGCTACGATTTAAATACAATCGATCTTAGCTAGCTATCTGTTCACAATCTTCTTGCCCTTCTTTTTCGCAAATGGAGTTCTTCTGTGGAACGGACGTCCTTTAGGTAGGGTGGTCCTGCTTCTTCTTGTGGTGTATGCTGCTACTTCATCATCGTCGTCATGTTCGATCCTCGGGTCGCCGTACTTGTCGAAGTCTTGCTCATTGGCTACTCCATCCATTCCGATGATCTTCCTTTTGCCTCTCCTCACGACAACACGACTGGGCTTTGACGGGTCGGTAATGAAGAAGCATTGGTCCACTTGGGAAGCCAGTACCCATGGCTCATTTTTCGCGGTGACGTTTGCGCCCGCGGTCTTGGATTTGGCTTCGGGTATAACCATGGTGGTGAAATACCGGTCTTCTTTTAGGACGCTCTTGGCCCATCTGACACGGAACATCGGGACCTTCTCTCCAGCGTAGCTCAGCTCCCAGATCTCCTCGATCCTTCCGTAGTATCTGTCCTTGTCGTTACCGGTGTAGGATTCCATCGTTACCCCGGAGTTCTGATAACCATCGCTCTTCATGTCCTTGGCCTCGGTGTAGAATGTGTAGCCGTTGATATCGTACGCCTCATAGGTCATCAGGTTGTGCTCGGCGCCCTGTGACAAGGCGAATATGAGTTGTTCTTCCGCGGAAGAATCCTCATGTAAAGGGTACGACAGAAGCTTCTGCTTGAACCAACGCGTGAAACATGAGTTGTGCTCTTTGAGTATATCTCCGTCCGTCCTCTGTTGGCCTCGGTCATTGTACGTCTTCTTAATAAAGGTTTTGTGCTGTACCACCCAAGGATCGACCACGTCTATGTGTTGTAGCGCGACTAGGTTTGCTCTTTCAAAGTCGGCGAGTCGACCCTCGAAGTCGACATGCATTTCGCGACGACCCTCACGGTGACCCCATCCAGCGAGCCTGCCGAGGTGCCTGTTGACGGGCAGACCAACGGGGTTCTCGATGCCTAGATAATTCGTGCAGTAGGAGATGCACTCTTCGGTCAGAAAGCCCCTGGCTATGCTTCCCTCTGGACGTGACATGTTGCGAACGTATCCTTTGATGACACCATTCATCCTTTCGAACGGCATCATGCTGTGCAGGAACGTCGGCCCGAGTTGGATGATATCGTCCATGATATGGACCAGCAGATGCACCATAACGTCGAAGAATGCGGGCGGGAAGTACATCTCAAGCTCGCATAGTATCACCACGATCTCTTCCTGTAGCCTTCTGAGTTGCCTCACGCCAACAGACTTCCGAGAGATGACGTCGAAAAAGTTGCATAGGCCAAATAGGGTTTCACGGACGTGCGCGTCCATGATCCCACGGATTGCAACTGGAAGTATCTGCGTCATCAGCACGTGACAGTCGTGAGACTTCATCCCGCTGAACTTCAGCTTCGCTGGGTCTAGGTATCTGCTTATCTTCCCCGCGTAACCGTAAGGAAGTTTTACTCCTACGAGGCAGGTGAAAAACTGCTCGATCTCCTCCTGACTTAGAGTGAAGCACGCGGGAGGGTAGTCATTTCCGGTCTTCTTGGCCTTCTTGCCTTTGCGACGACTTTCCGTGTCCTGCTTCGCCTCATCATCATCATCATCATCATGATCATCATATATAGCGTGAAGCTCCTGCCTGATGCCCATTGATTTCAAGTCTGCCCTTGCTTTCGGCCCATCTTTGGTCCTCTCTGGCATGTTGAGCAGGGTACCAAGCAGACTCTCGCACACGTTCTTCGTGATATGCATGACATCAAGGCTGTGAGGCACACGGTGGATCTTCCAGTACGGCAAGTCCCAGAAAACAGACCTCGTTTTCCATACCTTCAGCAGCGGCTCTGGCGCCTTTCGCTTCTTTCCCGGCTCTGGCGCCTTTTGCTTCTTTCCCGGCAGTGGGCAGTCTTTCCAATTTTTCAACAGCTCGTCTATTTCCTCGCCGCTCCTCGTACGCGGGCGTCCTCGGGGTTCGGTTTCACCATCGAACAGATCCTTGCGTTTTCTCCACGGGTCATCGTCGCGAAGCCACCTTCGATGTCCCATGAACACGGTTTTCGAAGACCCGGGATCTCTATCTAGCTGGCGATACGTTGTGTCATCCATGCACCTGACGCATCCAGAAAATCCGTGGACCACCTGCCCCGCGACATATCCGTAACCGAGATAGTCGTGCACCGTCGTGAGCAGCGCGGCTCTCATAGGGAAATATTCTTTCTCTGCGGCGTCCCACGTATTGGCTGGCGTTTTCCACAGCGTGTCAAGCTCCTCTTTCAGCAGCCCCAGATACAGATTGATGTCGTTCCCTGGTTGTTTCGGTCCTTCAATTAGCATACTCATGTGAATGTACTTCCTCTTCATGCACAACCAGGGGGGAAGGTTGTACATCCACACAAACACAGGCCAGGTGCTATGTGTGCTTCTCTGGCTGCCAAACGGATTGACTCCATCGGTGCTCGCGCCCAGCACGATGTTCCTTGGATCGTTCCCAAATTCTGGGTCTTCGAAGTTCAACGCTTGCCACTGGCTCGCATCCTTAGGGTGACTCAGCATCTTGTCTTTTTTATCTATCTCCGGATCATTTGCGTCATCTTCTCGCTTCTTCTCCTCCCTATCCGCGTGCCAACGCAGGAGCTTTGCTACCTTAGGGTCCGCGAAATACCGCTGCAGACGAGGAGTGATCGGAAAGTACCACACCACTTTTCGAGGAGCTTTCTTCCTCTTCTTGTATCGAGTGACGCCGCACACCGGACATATGGTAGACTCCGCGTGCTCGTCCCGATAAATGATGCAATTGTTCATGCACACATGGTATTTCACGTGCGGTAAATCCAGAGGACACACGATTTTCTTCGCCTCCTCCAAACTGGTCGGGCACTTGTTCCCCTCGGGAAGACGTTCGTGCCAGAATGACATGTTCTCGTCGAAGCATGCGTCGGTCATTTTGTGTTTTACCTTCATCTCCAGAGCCATGAGCGTTACTTTCAGGCGGGTATCCTCGGGCCTGCATCCTTCATACAATGGAGTAACCGCGTCTAACTCAAGTTGATCCATCTTGGCTTTCTCTCGGGCGGCAGCTCTTGCGTTATCCGTCTGCTTGAGAAGCAGCTCTTGAATATGAGGGTCCTGCACCCAGCCCATCGATGGTCCAGCGTCGTCTGCTCCGCCGGCATCATCATCTTCATGATCATGCCCGTCGACTGCTCCGGCATCTTCCTCATCATCATGTCCTGCATCTTCTACATGATGACTGTGTACAGCATCACCGTCGTGATCATCTCCTGGGGATTCTTCGTCTTCTCGCCCGCCCGAGCCGCGGTGGTTGTCTTGCTGCCCTTCCTCATTTCTTGCCCGGCCCCCATGGACGACTTCGTAGTCATCTTCATCACCTTGCCACCGATAGCCATCCATGAAACCACGCAAGAGCAGGTGGTCCCGCACCTGCCCGGATTCCGGGTCCGCAATAAGGCTCTTCAGCTTGCATCTTCGACACGGACATCTTATCTCCGTCTCGTTCTTTTGAAGCATCTCGGCCTTCGCGGACCTCAAAAACCTATTCACGATGCCTTCGGTCATCATGCGGACCATGGTCGCCTGCGGGGTAGAGCAAAACGATATTTTAGAACCAAGAAAAAATTTGGCATGACTTTCCCTAAAAATAGGACCAAAAAGAATGCTTAATGCCAAAATTCTCGCCGAAACGGAAATGAATCAACATTCCGGCAAAATATTGGCAACTATCGAATTTCAAATACCGGTACACCTCCAAACACAAACACATATGCAACACCACAAACATATGCAACACCACGAACATACATAGATCTAGCTAGGCCATAAAAAGTGCATGTGCACATTGTTGTAGGGAGAACAACATAAATATAGCTTCCCCCCTTACTTACCTATCAAAACAAGGTAATTTAACCACTTAAATTGAATGAATCTATGGTGGAAATGAGGTGAAAAAGAGGAGGCACCCGAGACAAGGAGGAGGTGGAGAGAATGAAGTGGGGAGAAAGTGAGTGTGGGTAGGAGAGGCTGTCCAAAATATCTTGTTGCTGCCCACTTACTAATGGCGCACCAACTCTAAATGCGCCATTAGTAATCCAGGTTACTAATGGCGCACCTCCTGGTGGTGCGCCATTAGTAGTTTTGCAAAAAAAAATACTAATGGCGCACTGTCCCACAGTGCGCCATTACTAGTTTAAACTAGTAATGGCGCACGGTGGAACAGTGCGCCATTAGTAGTTTTGCAAAAAAGGGAATAAAAAATATAATAAAAAAACAACATTAGTGGCGCACTTTCCGGCTGGTGCGCCATTACTAGTTACAACTAGTAATGGCGCACTGTGTCTGGATGCGCCATTAGTATGTTTGGACAGGCGCACTAGTTAAAATTTTTTTGATACTAATGGCGCACCCGGGGCCAGGTGCGCCATTAGTAGTTTCAACTCTAATGGCGTATCAGTAGGTGGTGCGCCATTAGTATATACTAATGGCGCACCGCTTGTCTGGTGCGCCATTAGTATCAATCCCATCTATAGCCCTTTTTCTAGTAGTGCCTGCTCCGTCTGAGGAGCCAGAGCAGCTACCTGGTCCCACATAAATAGCAGAATATTTTATATAGATCAAAAAATGTCATATACATGCCTAAACTAATGCAACCTAGCAACACAGCTTCGGATCCAAGATTTCAAAGTTGGGTGTTCAAAAATTAATATTTCAAACCAAAACCACAACAATATTTTTCAAACGGCTGAGATCAAGTTGGCTTTTGAGTCCAGAAGGAATTCTTCTGCCTCTGCTTCTGTTACTCAAGAAATTAAAGAGTTAGGAGTAATAGCTAAAATGTTCATGTGAAAATATTATTTTTTCATCATACTGATAGTACAGACATGAATGACAGAAAATGAAGATTATTTAGTATGACATTTTCGTAAATAAGGCATGGTGTTGTTATCCTTTACTTGTAGAAAATATTATGCTAAAAATAAGCAACCAAATAATATATTTCAAATAGGGATGATAACAAGTCAATAATATTACAGTCTATGGTAATTGGACTCCGGGAATCAAGCAATTGGTGTTGAGCAAATTGAACAACAAAAAATGTGTCTGCTGGATTAAGCGTAAGAGGCTAGTTTTATACAAATTGACATGAAGTTTAGTGCATAAACTACACCACTTTTAGTACATTTAAAATAAAAGAACCATATATAAGAAATTTGGGGCAAATAATTTCGGGTGGTTGGTAGATCTATCTTAAAATTTGGCATCAACACATTTTGGATGCACGAGAGCCATGGATCGGAGTGGTTGGTAGATCTTGAAAACAAGATAACCTATACAATGAGGAGCCGACCCCCACACCCATGCACCCATGTGGATCAAACCTACCAGATCTAACGAATCTAGGTACGGATTTCATATATGGAAGAAAAGCAGAAACTCTATCCATGCCCAAAAATAGATAAGGGACTGAACAAGGAAACCTAGGATATTTCCTAAAATAGGACTGACCTCTTCTTCGTCGTTGTCGCCGTCGACATTGACCACGGGCTGCGCCAGAGGAGGCAGATGGCGTGGCAGAGGAGTCACCTGCTCCGGCGTAGGTGACACCTGCACCGGAGCCTGGACGTGGTCGACGACGTCACGGCCGCCCTGCTGCCGGCTGGACCCCTCGCCGGCGGGGAGGGGTTTCTCCATGTGCAGCTTCGCACGATGCTTGGATGCTTCGTGCGCCATGGTGTCGGCCCCGGCATCGGCCCTCCCTCCCATGGTGCGCTTGGGCATCTCGATGGCGGAGGTGCAGCGGCGGGAAGGGAGCAGCGGCGGGAAGGGAGCAACGGCGGGGTGGGCAGGCGAGTGGTGAGGCGTGGGAGGAGAAAACCCTCGAATTTGTAGATGGGTAAGAGGACGGGAAGAGGGCGGCGGCAATGTGATAAATGCTAATGGGGAAGCGGAGCCGCCGATTTAGTCGTGGGCAGTCAAAAGGAGTTGTTGCCACGTTCACACCTCCCCGTGCATTGTTCACACCACCACGTCTTGCCACGTCAAAACGCAACTTCTCACTTATCACTAAAATGAATAGCCCGATCGTGCACAGCCATGATTTAGGAGTAATGCAACCTCCCTTCAAAAAATTGTGTAATGCAACTGCTCCCTCATTACACAGAACAAATTCATACAGTGGGACAACTGAATTTGTAGGCTTGTTTCATCTGCACGTGTCATGTTTTATATTTGTCCTAAAATATGTTGTAAAACTTTACAAACAATGGAATGGAAAATGGATGTGACAAAACTTAATCAGCAACCACGCGGATTTGTCTGCCATATATCCGATGTCCGGTACCAAGGAGGGGAATGTTGATCCACGCGATGCCATGTGTTTCGTCTGGACCCATATCATGCACCCCGAGCCAACCGGGCCAAAACATGCGCCGCTAGCCTTCTCGATCCAAACAACAAGCTAGTGTCCACCATGCGCAGAGATGCTCATGCGAACAGGTTTGCTAGCACTAGTGAATGACGTCGGATCTCGGTGTGCAATATGTGTAGCCGCGTGTCTCTTTGGCGTGCCTAGCATACCGAAGGGACTCGTCGAAGGTCCAACGAACCGCGGTGGGGTCAATGCTGGATGTATGGTGTGGGTCAACCTGGCTAACGGTGCATGGTTTGAGTTTAGGTGGCTAGGTTTGCATGGTTGGGGGGCTAGATGGCTAATGAGTGCGCATGCATCATTTGTACATTGTCAAGGTTGAATGGTGGTTGTCTACGTGGCCATGCATGCATGCATGCTGTGGGTCGAGTTTGCGTTCGGCGTACGGGATGTGCCTTGGTGGGTAGGGCCCAAAACTTGCGACACAGAGTTCTGAAGCAGATGAAGGGGCGGGCTCCGGTCTTCGTCCACAAGCAGGACTTGTTCCCTCTCGATGGCTAGCTCCGGGATGTGTTTTGGTCTCGTTTACACACAACCTATGTGAAGGCTTATGCGTGCTGCTCTCGATGTTCGACCACACCCACACCGTGAAAGGTCCCAAGAAATTTGGATCCCTCATGAATTTGCACGGATTATAGCGGCGGCAGACGAGACCCGGCACTTTTTGCCCTTAACAATGGCTCTGAGGCGGCCCTGCCCATTGGTCGCACATGGCACATATATGGACCAGAGCTTAGCATGGAACTGTAACCCCCAATCCCTTCTGTGATTTCATGTGGCCGCGGTATAGATTCTGAATTTCCGAGGATACTGCCCTAGAAATGCGGCAAATGTCCCGAATATGGCAAGCGCGGGCTCCAAGAAAGGCCGGGACCTTGCATGCGCTTTTGGATTGTTCTCCGTTGACCCAAGAGAGAGCATCGACGAAAATGGAGGAACGGGTCCGCATTCATTGCGCAAACCGGACACGTTACCTCAAGGTAGCTATATCCAAACCATGCACCCCCGCCGTCTAGACCCACGTGGTGCACCACTTAGACACTAGACCCACATCACTTACGCCGGCCCCCAAGCCAACCATTCCCCGTGTAGACTCATATGCCGCACCCCGCAAAATAGCTTAGCACAAGACTTCCACCCCGATTTCCACAACATGCAGCACTACACGTAAGTGTCCAAAAAATGGACTATCGCATTATCAACATTTTTTTGCCAAAACAAGTAAGTTGTTTTTAAATTGCTTGAAAATAGCAAGGTTTCTGTTAAATTATAATTTAATTAATTACACATTATAACGTGCATTTGTTGTCCCTCAAAAAGGGGCGCATTCCTTTTTGTAAACCCACAAAATTACTTCCTTTCCCTCGAAAGAACGAATCCTTCTTCACCCTCTCACGATCACGTTCACGGTGGCCTCGCCCTATAATCTAGGAGTGGTCGTTCCAATCTCCCCACGGGGGACAACTTCCATGCACTATCTATCTTGGTTGGTTGCAACCATCTCGCCATCACGGTTTTTTATGGGAAAATCACATTCTTTTGTTTTTCCTTCCAAAGATATGTGGCGAAAAAATATGGAACAAAAATTGTAGAAGGCATGGTGGGATACGTGCACATGTTGTCTTTTTGTACTACAAGTGCACTTGTTGGCAAGTTGCATGTGCACGTGTCATGTTTCATTTTTTATTGAAAATTATGTTGTACACCTTTACATAGGCGCTTGAATTATTGTTTTCGTATGTTAATAATTCCTAAATATTGAAATTCAGCATGCACATAACACATGGTTTCCAAGCTTCGTCAGCGACCGCTTGGATTCGTCTGGTATATGCCCGCTGTCTGGTATTGGGCAGGGGAATGTGGATCCATGCGATGCCATGCGTTTCATCTGGACCCATGTCATGCACCCCCAACCAATCGGGCCGACATCATGTGCCGCTAGGCTTCTCGATCCTAACCATGCGCTAGTGTACATCATTTTGGCTGGCACTAGTGAATGACGTCGTATCTCGGTGTGCAATATGTGTAGTCGTGTGTTGCTTTGACATACCTGAAATGCCGAGGGAAGGGACTCATGTCTGAGGTCCAACGAACCGAGGAGGGGTCAATAATGGATGGATGGTGTGGGTGAACCTGGAAAACGGTTCACGGTTTGAGTGAAGCTGGCTAGGTGTGCATGGCTGGGTGCTAGAATGAGTGCGCATGCGTCTTGTGTACATTGTCAAGGTTCACCGGTGAGTGTCTACTTGGCCATGCATGCATGCATGGTATGGGTCCAGTTGGTGTGCGGCGTACGGGGCGAGCCTTGGTTGCTAGGGTCCACATCTTGCGGCACGGAGTTCTGAAGCAGATGAAGGGGCAGGCCCCGCACACCGTTCATAGGCCAGACACCGTTCATAAGCTCTTTGGTCCATATATACACTACATGCACCTAGAGCTACCTGGGCCCATAGCATGCACCACTACACGTACGTGTCCACAAAATGAACTAACCCATAATCAACTTTTTTTGCCAAAACAATTTAGTTATTTTTATAATAGCTTGAAAATAGCAAGGTTTCTGTTAAATAATAATTTCCTTAATTACAATAAGGTCCATTTTGTAACCACACAAAATTCCTACCTTCCCTCGAAAAAAGATTTCTTCTCTGACGATCACGATGGCCTCACCCTATGATCTAGGAGTCGATCCAATCTCCCCACTGGGGCCAAGTTGCACGCAGTAGATATTTTTGGTTGGTTGCAAATTTCTCTCCAAAACGGTTTATTAGAAAATCACCTTATATTTGTTTACTTCCAAAGACATGTGGCGACAAAAGCATGGAACAAAATCGTAGGAGGCACGGTTGGATACGTGCACATGCTGTCTTTTTCTACTACAACTGGACCTGTTGGCAAATTGCATGTGCACGTGTTATGTTTCAATTTATCTTGAAAATTATGTTGTACACATTTACATAGGCGATCGAATTGTTGTTTTCATATGTTAATAATCCCTATATATTGACCACGTGACACATGTGGTAAGCAATCCAAACAATTCAAAAAAAATCCCTAAATATTGAATTTAAGCATGCTCCTAGAAATTCAGTCATAGAACCAACATCTCTTTCGTAGAGATTAAGGTACTTCACATTAAATCTAATACAATAAATTCAAAGGATCAACTTAATACATTAACAGCACATAGGGATGTAGCCCAGGAATCCAACGAGTAGAGATAAAAGAAGGAACAAAAGCTGGAAGAAGAAGGATCAGCCAGCAGCAGCGCCAGCAGCAGAGCCATCAGCCTCCTAGCCTCACAACTCCAGGTCTCCAGCCTTGTGAACTCCAGTTTTTTTCCTGCGAAACACGAATGGCAAAGTTGCTGTTACAGGTTAGGAATTAGTGAAAATTACAGTTATGTTGAAACAGTTATAATGAGAAACAGTGTTGACATGATGATTACAACAAGCAAACAAAACCAAGCTCACAAGTGCAACTTACTTTTAACATCAAACAATTATATTAACATGGCCACTTTAGAGCAAGATTTTACCATGCAACATAAACTTGTCATGGCAAAAAAAGGCATGGCATGAAAGTATTGACAACATAATGCAAATAAATTTTAGGAAGCATGGCCATAGAAGTTATATTTTTAGTGGCAACCTTCAAGCAAAGTTGCATAGTTTTATAACAGAAAGGGTTGTTGTTATTGGTAGAGGCACACTGAGGTTGGCTAGCCATCGAGGATGACCAGTGGGCCAGGGGCCACATGACTGGGAGCATTTGTGTGTGCGTGACTGTCGTGGGACCCAGATGTCAGTGGCTTACTTTGAAAACAAAAGGGGGGTTTATAGTTTAGTGGGAACCATCAAGCAAATTCGCAAAGTTTTATAGCTGACAGATTTATAGTTGCTGAGATGCACAGAGTAAAATGATGGCATGTTGGAGGCAATAAATAAATATGCTACATGGCTTGTCATGGCATTTATATGCATAGAATGCTAAGTACAAATAATGGAGAACAAGACATACAACATGAGCATCTCCATAAGAGCTGGTAGCTCTACCAAAAAGAAATCAACAACTCAAAAAAAAGGTTCAAATATAGTATCAAGCACTTAATAATAGAAAGACACATAACAAATTTTTGGAGTAGAAGTGCAGGTGAACATCAAATACTACCACTACAATAGTACAAATTTAGCCTAGGGTTCATATACATCATAATCCAGCCCCCAAAAGCATGCACTCAATCACTACCACCGCAACTGTAAGCACGAGCAGTAGGAAGATTAGGAGTGGGGAAGCTTACCCTAAACAACAGTACCGCCGCCGTTCAGACGAGGGGAGCGGCGAGGGAAGCGTGGAGAACGGCGGGGAAGCGATGTCGCGACCACTGTCCTCCTCCTCTTGCACTTCGGAGTCATCTCCGACTCGGTTGGAGGCTCCACAATCTGCAATGGCACCTCGTGCACCGTGGGTTCCTGATCCAGTGGATGTTCTACCCTGGATCTGAACGCCCACCACCTGTGCCTGTCCCACGATCTGGACGAATTGGCCTGCTCCATCGCCCACAGGAGGATCTCGACGTCGTGCCTCGGTTGTGCGGGCGGGGGAAAAAGCTTTTTCTTATCCCTGGATGTCATTTCCCTCAAAGTGGCCCTTGTCGTCCAGTGCAACTGCCTTATGTTGTTAAAGCAAGAACGGATCTCCATCAACCTGGCCATCTTTACCTGGTCGCCGCCGGCGATCTCCACGAAGTCGGCGTTCTCGCCGCTGGCGATCTGCTCCTCCATCGAGGTTCTTGCGTGGATGGAAGAAGGGGGTGGGATGTGGAAGAGGAGACGAGAAAAGTTGCGGCCGCTAGAAGGAGGAGAAGGAGAGGGAGAAGATGTCGCGGTTATAATGGCGATGGGTGAGGGGAAGGACGATGGCGGCGGGGGTTCTGCATTGGATGAGAGGGGCGGCGGTTCTGCATTGGATGAGAGGGGCGGCGCGTGATTGTTTTCTTCCTATGACTTTTTTTTGAGACAATTTTTTACTATGACTAAAATGCCAGAGATTAAAACGGCTCCAAAAAAGCCCAACCACTATAAAACTTTGTATAATAAATATAGATAATTCGGGCCAACCAAAGCCCACAACATGAATTAATAGTACGCTTCCAACTTAAATAACACCAAGTCAAATATAGATAGATAGATTTTTTAGCTAAAAAGATAGATAGATAGATAGATGGCCGCCGCTTCTCCACCAGGCTCCTCCTTGCTCCTCCTCCGGGCGCCCTTCACTGCTCCTCCGCGGTGTTGTTGATGGGGTATGGCAGAGTGTGCATGCGCTTGTCGGTGGGGAAGACGTTGTCGTAGTCCATGAAGATGTTATGGGTGGTGAAAGCTATGAACTCGTAGCCACACTAGAACACGTGGCCGAGGAGGTAGAATGCGTCAAAGGGGTTAGTGAAGTGGGCAAGGATAGCAACCACAACCCCGTTGTGGATGACCTCCTCGACTCGGTACATCCTTGGAGATCCCCAAGGGAGGTGCCCGTAGCCGGTCCGAAGGAAGAAGTCGGTGAGCCCCCTTGCGCCCCTCCACCTTGACATCGCCCACACACGAAGGGTGCTCTCGACGTACACCCCGGCGGGGTAGAGCATCTCCGGCACGGTAGGGGGGAAGCGGTAGGTTGGCCCGGTGTACTACATGGCTGCGGTGGGCTGGTTCTTGGGGATGTTTGTCGTCAAGAAGAAGAAGGGCAGGCGCAGAATGCAGGTGGGAGAGTATGGGAGATGGATGAAGGGTGTGAGAGGAAGAGGAACATGATAGGTGGCTTAAATAGCCAGCATGGCAGTAATGGGGTCAAATGTGAACAAATTTTCCACCCACCGCGGCATCGGGAGTGTACACGCGTGGGAAACTGTAGTGTGAATCGAAATGCGAAGTTTAAGTGCTGGCCTATGTGCCGTCGGTCGGGTCAACCGAGGACGGCTCTGCGGCGCGTGCTCCTTCACGTATGTGCACGCATGCAACGTAGGCTGAAGCGGACGCATGCATGCAACCGCATGCAACGTAGGCTCGCTCGGGCGCATGCAACGGCGGCAGGCATCGCTCGGTCCAACGGGTGGGCTTCTTTACACAGCCCAATGACACGATGCATGGCAGCCCACCCTCGAGTGTAGAAAAAAATAGGCGCAGAAAAAAAACTTAGTATTAATATGATTTATCGACGTGAAAGCCCTAGATAATCCTTACAATGTCAAAAAGCTACGAAACTTGGCAATGATGCTAGTCATGTTGGTACAAGGTTGTTGGTCCACTTCAAGGATGTCGACAAAAACATGCTTCGAGACGGACCCTTCCCGTCCCGAAAGGCCTCCCATGGAGCAGGTTCAGAATGACACCAAATTTTGCCAGGATGTAAGTCCAATGAGATCAACACTTGTTCATGTTGGCCAATGTGGGACTGTCACACCCTAGCTAGTCATGCATCAGAATGTGTGCATCATGTTTAAAATTCCATTTAATTTGAAATCGGGATTTGTGAAACCCTCAGAATCATTTTTGAAAATGGTCCAAATAAAAATTTCTCCAAAAAGGTCCAAGAAAATGCTCATGTTGCTCTCTGAAAATATTGGACAGAGATAAAAATCAAACCAATATTTTTAAGAGCTCATAGGTATTTATTTTGGGCATTTGGAATTAATGCATAAATATTTGCTTTGGAAATATATTAGTTATATATATTAATATATGTCCAAATATTATGCCAATTATAAAGGAGCTCTGGAATAAAATATCTAGCTCCTGCAAAATTTGGCATAAGGTAAATAAATGATTTAATATTTTATTTAAATCAAAACAAATGTCAGAAATTAGAAAACAGAAAAATAAATAAAAGGAGGAGCTTACCTGGGCTCCTCCCTGTGCAGCCCAGCCAGCTGGCCGGCCCAGCCAGCAGGCGGCCCAGCCCGCCTCCCTCCTCTGTCGTCTTCGTCCTCGACAGAGGGAGGGGAGTGTGGCCGGCGCGCGCGCGCGCCACCGCGCCACGCCACCTGCTCGCCTGCCTGCCTGCCCTCCCCTCCTCGTCTCGATGCCCCGGACGACGCCACGCCCTCCCCCCTGCTCTCTCTCACTCTCCCTCGGTTCCTCCCTCCTCTCCCTCGCTCCCTCTCTCACGGCCGAACACCACCATCGCCGCCGTTCGCCATAGCAGCCGTCACCGGCCACCCCTCGCCCCTCCGCTGAGCTCAGGAGCTCCGCCTCGATCCCCTCTTCCTCCCCACCAAGTCAAGCCCCTCCGGAAGCCCTGCATCGCCGCCCACGTCGCCGTTCCCCTCCTCGGCCACCGGAGATCGTCGCCGTCGAATCGGGAGCTACCGGACGTCCCCGAGCCCGCTAACCATCCCTGCAGCTCCGCGGTGAGCCACTGACCCGATTCCCCCTTGCCCCGTCGTCCCTAGCATCCCGTAGCTGCCGCCCCCTTGAGCTCCGAAGCTCGCCGCCGCCGTGCCTCGTCGCCGTCGTGGCCACAGTCACCGTAGCGCCCAACCGAGCACACCCACGTCCTCACCGCACCGCGTAGAAGCCGTAGGTGCCAACCCCGCATCTCCGCAGCCGTTGTAGCCTCGACCCCGAGCTCAACCGAGCTCCGGCAGCCGCCACGGTCGTCGCCGTCGTCGGTACCGGCCACCACAGGCACGGCCACCACCACCGTTCGACGCGCGGGAGCAAGGGCTCTCCAACGAGCCCAAGCACGGCCTCGCCCGTGCCCTGTAGCGCGTTTCCGCATCGCGCCGCCGTCTCGGGCCCCGCCGGCGTCATGTCGCCGGTGGGTTTGACCTGTTTGACCTGGGGTTTGACCCCCCCAGGGTCACTGACGCGTGGGCCCCGTCGGCCAGGTGGTCAGATTAGTGCTAATCACCGCTTAATTAACCCCCCTGACACTGACAGTGGGCCCCAGCGCCACTAACCCCTAATTAGGAATAAATTAACCCTGTTAAACCCCCCCTGTCACTGACGTGTGGACCCCACACGTCAGGTTTGACCCCAGCCAGCCGCAGTTGACCACTGACGTCATGCTGACGTCATGCTGGCGCAATATATATATTTCTGGATTTAATTTAAATCAGGAAATTCCAGAATATTATTTAAACTTCAAAAATTCATAACTTTTATTCTGTAACTCCAAATCAGACAAATTATATATGAAAAATGATCAGAAAAATCCAATCTATCCACCTGTACTATTTTCATGCATGATCAAACAAGTTAAATTGATGTTTTAAGCAGAACAAGGAAAAGCACTTTAAAAGGCCATGTTTGAGTTTGAAATTTGAATCTTTGATTCAAATTTGTTCAAACCCTTCTGGTTTTAGTTGCATTAGCCCAACACACTCATATTGCCATGTTTCATGCATGCATCATATTGTTGCACATTGTTTGGTGATGGTTGTGTATCGGTGTCCTTTGCGACAGGTTCTGCCTCCGAGGAGTACCGTGATTACCCTAACGAAGAACCGTACCGGTGCATCGAACCATCAGGCAAGCAACCAACCATTTGATCATATCGATACAATCCCATGTTCTCGCTCCTGCTCTCTTTTACTGCATTAAGACAACGCGTTTCAAACTGCTGTGTGCTACGGTAGTTGAACCCATTTCCTCTGCATGACCTGTCATTGCCACAGTAACTAGATGAAACCCACTAGCATGTGTAGGAGTTGATTGAGCCATATGTATGTGTTGTTCCTACCTTGCTATGCCTGCTATGCTTAGAGTCGTGTCAGGTCTGGTTCATCTGGGTGATGGGCTAGAGTGAAATGATTATGTCGGTAATGAGAGTGGTGTGGTGAACACGATTTGGTAAAGGTATCGATGAGAGGCCATGTAGGAGTACATGGTGGGTTGTTTCATTGAAGCCGACCTTAAGCACTGAGATCTGTATGTGTGATTTGAGAATCAGCTACTACCATGCATTGGGCCCGAAACCAATGGACCCCCTCGGCTTCTTATTCACCCTAGTTCTCCGTCCAGGAGTTGCAAGTAGTTTCTGGTGTTTGTAGCCTACTGGAGGCCGTGGACAGCGCTGACCGTAGGGGTGGGCTGTGATGCGGTAGGTACGTGGCCGGGTGTACCGAATACCCGTTAGGTATATCGGGAACCCTGTTCACATCGTTCGGGGCCGTATGGGAAACCTCGGCCGGACTCCCTGCGGATGGAACCTGGATAGGCGATAAACCTGGACTGGAGGCTTAGGTGATTAGGTAGGTCGTGGCCGACACCCACATTGGGCTTCCGCTTGAAGGTTGCCGAGTACATGTCGTGTAAGCGACGGTAAGTGGTGAGAGCGTGTATGAAGAAGTACACCCCTGCAGGGTTATCATAATCTATTCGAATAGCCGCGTCCGCGGTAAAGGACTACTTGGTTGCCTATACAGTTCATAGACAAGTAAATGGAAACTGCTAAAAGCCTCAAGATAAGTGTGAGTGCCGAGGATGGCTCTTCCGTAGGAAGACGGAGGCGGATCCTCGGTAGTGTATTGAAGTGGTGAGTAGTGGACTCGTGTGCGCAAAACCATTTCAAGTTGAAGTATCGTAGGATAGTCTAGCCAAGAGTCAAAGCTGGCTTGCTGCAATAACTCCACCAACCCTTCTTGAGAATATGCATGTATGTAGGATCTGATGTAAGTCCTGCTGAGTACCTTTGTACTCATGTTGCTATAATTTACTTTTTTTACAGAAGACGCTGCAACCCCTTCTGATGGGTTCTATGTAGACATTGACATCAACGAGTAGGCTAAAGGCCCAGGTGGTGATCCTGAGCTTGTGAAGGACCATGTAGTATAGCTAGGCTTTCCAAGCCTCTTTACTTTACTAGTTGTCTGTACTCAGACAAGTTACTTCCGCTGCTGGTTTGTATGACTGTATGACTTGAATGCTGGGTCGTGAGACCCGTTCCTTTGTGTATGTTATGTATGGCTCCCTGAGCCTTAAATAAAGTACTTGTATCGTAGAGTCATGTTGTGATGCTTCGTTGTATTTGCACATATCGAGCCTATTGTGTGTATGATTGAAATGCTTGGTATGTGTGGGATCTGACTATCTAGTTGTTTATCTTTAGTAGCCTCTCTTACCGGGAAATGTCTCCTAGTGTTACCGCTGAGCCATGGTAGCTTGCTACTGCTCTGGAACACTTAGGCTGGCCGGCATGTGTCCTTCTTCGTTCCTGTGTCTGTCCCTTCGGGGAAATGTCACGCTTTGAGTACCGGAGTCCTGTTAGCCCGCTACAGCCCGGTTTACCGGAGTCCTGCTAGCCCAGTGCTACAGCCCGGACCCACTTGCTGATGACCGACACGTTCGAAGCTGGGTCATGGATGCCTGTCCCTGTAAGTCTGTGCCACTTTGGGTTTACGACTAGTCATGTCAGCCCGGGCTCTTTATCATATGGATGCTAGCGACACTATCATATACGTGAGCCAAAAGGCGCAAACGGTCCCGGGCAAAGGTAAGGCGACACCCGTGGGGATACCGTGCGTGAGGCCGCAAAGTGATATGAGGTGTTACCGGCTAGATCGATGTGACATCGAGTCGGGGTCCTGACAGGGACTGACCGTCGAAGGAGATAAAGATTGATACTTGTTCATGTGGGCCCATATTTTTTTACATTTGGTGTCAATAGAACACAAAAAACAAACATGACTATATGCTTTTAGGTCTTCACCCTCCCCAATTTGTTGGCCAACTCAGCAGGTTTTGCCTTAAGATGCCACCTCTTTCTGTAAGCTGCAATTGCTGTGGTTTTGAAATGCTGGTTCTCTTTCCTGCAGAACGGGCATTTATAGAGACCATTACGCCGGTACACAACCTTTGCAGCCATGAGCCACTTGAAGATTTTCTTTCTGAAAGCTTCCCTCAGCTGTAGGTAGTTCTCCCATTCTTCCAAATCTGCAATCTGGTATTAGAAGAAAAAAAAATCTCATGCCAGCGAATTGTACATTATATCAAAGGCAGGTAATAGATTTTTTTTCTTTGTATTGGTTTCCTAAAACTTTGGTTATGTGAAAGACATGCATAAAATGGAATACAAATGACCCATTCATCTAAATTTGCAAACCCTAGGACTGATAACCGTATGATTAATCAAAAAAAAGGCGAATAGTACGATTGTCTATACAAATAGCAAGGAATAACAAGAGAGCAATTTCTAGGGTTAACCTCGACAAGGCAAATTCTAGGGTTAATATCTGTAGACACTAACCGATTCGTCGTCGTTGGTGCTATGTTGTACCAGCTGCGGCTGTGAATCGGCGGCGACGACGTCCTTGTCGACCAGTTCCTTCATGGGGTCCACATCCGCCGCACGGAGCGCACCAGCCACGCACCCTCTCCCGGTAGGTAGGATCATCCTCGCCGGCAAGAATGTGGGCTTTTTGGCGGCGGCGAGTAGTGGGCGGCGACGAAGACGTGGGTGGATAGGCAGAGGCGATCGAGCGCTGGAGGTGGGAGCGAGATTTGGGGAGTGAAAATTCAATTTGATTGGGAGAGAGAGGTCGAGGCCGCGCACAATTCATCACTTTTGAAATTTAGGTACAAACATGCACGTATACGGCATCGTGCACACCCAGAGATTTGCCCGAACCAACCAATCAACCAACCAAGTAAAAGAAAAAGTGCACAATGTCAGTCCACAAACGTGGCAACATAAACCGAACACCAAAATAGTGTGTTAAAAAAACAGCAAAATAGGAGGGACGTTTTTTTTGTTTTGCGCAGTACTACTAAATACTAGAAGGGAGAACTACTGAAAAAAAATACTGGAAGGGACAGTTGGCACATTTAATTTCACATGGCATCTACCAGCTTTTTTATTCATCGCTAGCTATGTTGTACCGATTAGGTAAAATGAATGGATAATTATTAAACCCTAGCTATTGTCAAGGTTTATCGGTGTGTGTCTACATGGCCAAGTGTGCTTGCATGGTGTGGGTCCAGGTGAGTGTGATATACGGGACGGTCCTTTGTGGTTAGGGCCCACATGAAGCGGCACCGAAGTTTGAGGAACGAGCCCCACACACCGTCCGCATGCCGGACTTGTTACCTCCCATTGGCTATATCCAACATGTGATATGGCCTCGTTTACACTTACCCCGCGTGAGGGTTTATGCATGCCCCTCTCGGTGTTTGACCATACCCTTCATGGGTCATATGATGAGACCACGCCAGCCCCGTGATGCACCGCCTAGGCACAAACCGGGCGCGTTACCTCTCGGTAGCTAGATCCAAACCATGCACCCCCGCTGTTTAGACCCAAGTGGAGTAGCACCTAGACACATGACCCGCGACACTTGTGCCAGCCCCCGAACCATGCATCCCCGCCGTGTAGACTCACACGTGGACATGTGTGCATGCATGTTGTGGGTCCAGCTGAGTGCGATGCACGGGACGGGCCTTGGTTACTAGGTCTAACATCACGCGGCACCGAGATTTGAGGCAAATGAAGGAACGGGCCCCGCACTCCCTTCACAGGACGGACGCATTCCCACTCTGTGGCTTGATCCAGCATGGGATATGGCCCCAGTTGCCCACAGCCTACGTGAGGGCCTACGCATGCCGCTCTCGATGTTTTAGCACACCCTCTAGGGGTTGTATGATTACACTTGCGCTAGGTCCCATGAATTTTCGGCCCCTCGATAATTTGCATGGATTATAACGGCAGATGATGAGCATCATAGCCTAGAGAACGGCGTCGAGGCCACCCCTCCCTTTGGTAGCATATGGTGCATATATGGACCAAAGAGCTTAACATGGGGCTTTCATCCCAATCCTTGCTATGATTTCATGTGGCCGCCGTAGATCTTGAACTTTCGATGTTACAACCCTAGAAATGCGGTAAATGTCCCGAATATGGGAGGGAGGGGGGGAGGGGGAAGGCCACACAATAAATGATCCACATAATTTTATGTTTGTTTTATCTGGCAAAACAAACAAGTATTTTTAAAATAAGGGTTTTTAGCATGTTTTAATAAGGATTTTATAATTTCACATTATAAGGTGCTTGTTTTTTCCTAAAACAAATGTGTTGTAAACGCACAAAGCTCCACATTGAGCCTCTCACCATCACGTTCACGTTGAACACACCCTAAAATGAAGGAGAGGTAGATCGAATCTCCCCACGGGGGGCAACCTCCAGCTAGTAGCTAAATATGGTTAGTTGAGAATTTCTCCCCAAGTCGTTTTTTGAGGCAAAATCACTTTCTTTTTTTCCTCCAATATTGTGGCGAAATACATGGAAGAAAAATCATGGGAGGCACGGTGGAACGAGTGCACCTGTTTTTCCCCTCCAAAAGTGCACTAGTTGCCATATTGCATGTGAACGTGTCACCTGTACAAACAATTGAATTGTCGTTTTTATTTTGTTAACAATTCCTAAATATTGAATTTCAGCATGCACCTACCCCATGTCAGTTAGGTCAAATTTGTTTTATCCAAGCTCCGCCATCGACCGTGCAGATTCTTGTACCATGCACGTGCTGCTCTGGGCCTCTGGCGTCCGGTACCGGACAGGGGAATCTAGATGTGATGCAATACAATTCATGTTGACCCATATCATGCACCCTTAGCCAACCAAGCTGACAACATGCACCACTAGCCACCTCGATGTAGACCATGCGGTAGTGTCCACGATGGGCAAAGATGCTCTAACGTCCGGTACAAGAGAGGGGAATCTTGATCCGATGTGATGCGATTCATGTCTACCCATAGCATGCACCACTAGGCAACCGGGCCGACAACATGCACCGCTAGCCGCCTCGATCCAGATAATGGGCGAAGATGCTCAGCTGGACATGTTTGCTGGCACTAGTGCATGATGCCCAATCTCGGTGTGCAAGATGGTAGCCGTGTGTCGCTTTGACATGCTTGGCTTACGGAGGGAGGGACTAGTTGGAGAACTAACGAACCGAGGTGGGGTCAAGGGTGGATGGATGGTGTGGGTCAACTTGGGTAAAGAGGAACAGTTTCAGTCCATTTGAACAATGGATGCCATGGCTATGGTCATGAGCTACCTCACTTGCCTTACCACGAAAATTTTCATAAGGGGACAGTGTAAACCTAAAAATTTTGAGTTTTATTTTTGGATATCCTGTTTGTTACATTTATGGCATCGTGTACAACAAATTTGGGGTTATTTTGGAGATGGTCAAAAAAATCACTTCATTACAAACGGACCGTTTGGTCTCACTTAAGCGAGTTTTTCTAACAAGGTGGTTTTTTCGACCACATCCAAATCACCTGAAATTTTGTACACATGATCTTTTCATAAACATAGACGGAATTTGAAAGTTTTCCATTTCTTAGAATTTTATATAATTTATAGTGGCTCAGTGAAACTCAGGTACATACCTCTGACTTTACCCTAAGGGGACAGTGTAAACTTCATTATTGCTGAATTTTCTTTGATAATCATGTTTATTACATGGATGTGACTGTGTTAAAAAATTGGGTGATTTGGAAAAGAAAAATCCCACCAACTAACAGGAGATATCAAACCCGACGGCCTGCATACGACTAGAAACCCGACAACCATATGGGCCAGGATGCAGGCCCGTGGGACGTTGATTTCTCCTGCTAGTAGGCCCCACAGGGCATACACAGAAGTGGATAGGGAACTTGTTGTTTCAGTGAGAGAGGCTCATGCAATTGGTGTCTCAGCCACGTATATAAGTAGGTGCGTGCGCGTCTCGCTTGGCGAGGTGGGCCTAAACTCCCACCACCCGTCAGTTGCGCCCGGTGCGTCTCAGCGTTGGGCCAAATTTTGTTGGGCTGTCCCAGGCGAACCTCACCCACGTGCTGGACCACGCGTCCCTGTAGATGGTTGGGCTGGCCCATCATGTAAGCATATCCTTTTTCTTTTTTGTTTTTCACATATTCTCTTTCATTTATTATTATACAGTTCTAAAACAAAGGTTGTTATAAACGCACAAAACTCCTTCTTCGGCCTCTCACCATCACGTTCACGTTGAACTCACCCTAAAATCAAGGAGAGGTAGATTGAATCTCCCCGCGGGGGACAACCTCCACGGAGTAGCTAAATATGGTTACTTCAGATTTTCTTCCCAAGTCATTTTTTGAGGGGAAAATACATTTTTATTTTTTCCTCCAATATTTGTGGCGAAATACATGGAACAAAAATCGTGGGAGGCATGGGGCTACCTGTTTTTTCCCATGGCGTCTCATCCAAGCTCCCACATCAACCACGCAGATTCTTCTACCATGCATGTGTGCTGCTCTGACGTCCGGTACAAGAGAGGGGAATCTTGATCCGATGTGATGCGATTCATGTCTACCCATAGCATGCACCACTAGGCAACCGGGCCGACAACATGCACCGCTAGCTGCCTCGATCCAGATAATGGGCGAAGATGCTCAGCTGGACATGTTTGTTGGCACTAGTGCATGATGCGCCAATCTTGGTGTGCAAGACGTGTAGCCGTGTGTCGTTTTAACATGCTTGGCATACCGAGGGAAGGGACTCGTCGGAGATCCAACGAACCGAGGTGGGGTCAAGGGTGGATGGATGGTGTGGGTCAACTTGGCTAAAGGTTTACGGTGGGTGTCTACGTGGCAAGTGTGCATGCATGGTGTGAATCCAGCTGTGTGTGATGCACTGGACAAGCCTTTTTGGATAGGGCCCACATGAAGCGGCAACGAATTTTGAGGAAAATGAAGGAATGGGCCCCACACTCCGTCTGCATGCCGAACTCGTTCCCTCCATTGGCTACATCCAGCATGCGATATGGCATGCCTTCCACATAGCCCGCGTTAGGGCTTATGCGTGCTGCTCTCGGTGTTTGACCACACCCTTCATGGGTCATACGACGACCACGCCAGGCCCCGTGAAACACAGCCTAGAAACAAACCGGACGCGTTACCTTTTGGTAGCTATATCCAAAGCACATGCAGACCCGCCGTCTAGACCCACGTGTGGAGCATCACGTAGACGTTTAGACTCATACGTGGACATGCATCCTCTTGGTAGACATTTAGACTCATGCGTTACCTCTTGGTAGCTAGATCCAAACTGGACTCACACCACTTACGCCAGTCCCTGAACCATGCATCCCCGCCGTTTAGACTCACACGTGGACATGTGTGCATGCATGTTGTGGGTCCAGTTGAGTGCGATGCACGAGACATGCCTTGGTTACTAGGTCTAACATCACGTGGCATCAAGATTTGAGGCAAATGAAGGAACGGGCCCCGCACTCCTTTCACAGGCCGGACGCATTCTCTCTCGATGGCACCACACCCGGTCCGGTGAATTTTTAGCCCCTCACGAATTTGCATTGATTATAACGACAGCAGACGGGCATCATAGCCGTAGAGAACGGCTTCGAGGCCACGCCGCCCGTTGGTAGCATATGGCACATATATGGACCAAAGAGCTTAACATGGGGCACTCATCCCATTCCCTGCTATGATTTTATGGTGGCCGCATAAGATGTTGAACTTTCGAGGTAACAACCATAGAAATGCGGTAAATGGCCCGAATATGCGAGGGGGGGGGGAGATAAAGGCGACGCAATTACCTACCCCCATTATTGAAGTTTGTTTTTTCTGGAAAGAAACAATTTTTATAAATAAGGAATTTTCAGCACTTATTAATAACGATTTTATAATTTCACATTGTAAGGTGCATTTTTTCTCTCTAAAACAAAGGTGTTGTAAACGCACAAAACTCCTCCTTGATCCTCTCACCATCACCTTCATGTTGAACTCACCCAAAATGGATTTCCCTCTTTTTACGATTTTCCTTTGTTTTTGTTTTTTAGACAAAAGGATTTTGCTTTGTGTTTTTTTTATTAGTAACATAGGGTTTTACTTTGTGACTGGTAAGCGGCCTGTGGGCCTGTTTGGTTGTTTCTTTACGAACTGGACCCACGGGCCGTTATTTTCTGTGCTTGACACGGATAGGGTCCGTGTCATCACCCCCATCGCCCACACACCCCCGCCCCCTCACCCCCACCCTCCCCACAAACCACCCCGTCGCAACCCCGCCGCCTACTCGCTTGGCCGCTCTCGACGGTTGGAGCAGAAGAGCGCGGAGTGAGATTGGGAGGCCGTCAGTAAGCACCTAGCGACTACCGGCGACTAGTTGAAGTGAGAAACCCTAACTTGTAATCTTCGACTTCTTTGTTCCTTGTTGTGTTGCCGTTTCGGGAGTTGGATATGGTTTTCAAAGTCAGAGATTAGATAGTTAGGATTTTTAAATCGGAGGTTAGGTGGAAGGCGATGCAGAGATTGAAGGAAGTTTTCTACATCGGTGGCTAGCTGGGTATTTTTCTTTTAGGGTTTCGGTATTCCAGGGTTTTCATAACAATGAACAAGTGCAGATGCGTAACACAATAGCAGCAAATTTCAGCAAACAGTCCTTTAAAAACTTTAAAAAATATTGGCCTTGTGCAGTGGTGAATCCAGGAAGAAACCAGTGGGTGGGCTCAAAACTTATAAGCTGGGCTAGTGGATTAAATTTCTTTTTAGGCCGAAATTAGGTTGGGTTTAGTAAGGCAGCCATTAACCTGTAGTCCTAGATTGCAAGTCAACTAAACATTTCTCAAAATAATACTTACTACAGTGTTTTTTTTGCAGAATATGAAATTTTGATCCAAATATTTGTATCTTTGTAGGGAAATAACAATAAACTCTTAATTCTGTTGCCCAATTAGTTCATATTTTAAAGATTATAAATGTGAGGGCGTACAATATATCAGAGTTTTTAGGAATTATTTTAGTCTTTATTTTGTGTGGTTATGTAGTACCAGGAAAAAGTGAAGTAAGTTCATTTTCTCCAACATGACAGACAAGTGGCTAATTGAGTTGGTTACCCTGACGATCCTTCGTCCGTCCAGAACAGATTTTATTTTCTTTTTCAAGGACCATATTGTTGGATGCGGATGTATGTAGATGGGCTGTATGTTGAAGGTGTGCGTGTGTACATTCGGGTGGGCCGAGTAACAGCAGTAGTAAGATTTATGTTTTCATAGGACTTTTCTCAGAGATTACTGCTCAGTCTCAGACACTACCTCAGTTGTGCTGCAGAGGAGGAGGGGCCAATGCCGCGCGTTGATGCTCGGGGTGAGCCCATGCTGCCGGTCGAGGATGAAGAGAAGGACATGTCTAAACAAGCTGTGGTGCGGCGGGCACGCGCTGCGTTGCGGGGTTATGAGGAGTGGAGGGCGAGCCACCCGCTCAGTTCAAGTGTATGATTGTTGATTACTGATGCAGTACCTTTGTTGATTATACTGTATGATTATTGCCTAGTGTGTTTACATGCATACGCCCTTTTCTTAAATTCTCATCCTTTGCTTTTCTTCATTTTTTTTACACAGGTGGTGTGCATAACCTGTCGACAGGACTGCAACAGGCCCAATGAAGATGGGTTGACATTTACCATCAGGCTAGATGGGGACACTTCAGCTCTGGTATAAATAATCATGTCAATTTTACTTGTACTGTGTTTGTTCCCCTCTACTTTGAAGATTAACAATATGTAGGAAATAAATAGCAATTAAATTCTACATCTACAGATCGTGCCATGCTACGCAAGGCACCAGTTCAGCGCCATCCTAGACAGTTCATTGCTTTTTCAAGCGAGAGGGAGCCGCATGTATGATTTTGGCATGTACAAAGGGAATTCAAGGGCGATCATCTGTGGTGAAAACTGGTGCAGGTTTATTGAACACTTCGACCTGCGAGAAGGCGGCCTTGTCTCCTTCGATTTGACTGAAGACATTCCTATGGTGTACTGCTGCAACCTGCCAAGGACATGCGATCAAAACGAAGAGCGTAAAGATCCTCTAGAATTAGCTGTCATAACAAAGGGAATTAATCTTACGAAGCAAGAGGAGCGTAACCTACATGACCTTTTGGCGATGAAGAAAGGTTATATAGGTGCATTTTTTGTCCACCGCTTCACCAAGTCGAACATAGGAGGAAAGACGATGGTATGTTTTTGGTGTACTAGTATTTTCTATTTGGTATGCAATTTTCTTTGTTTTTTCATGGAGAGAAAGTTTAATGATATGCTATTGTAGCTGAAACCAGTGAATACACTGATGTGTGTTTTTGCATATCCTTTTGTTTCCCATAACTGAAGATCCTTATGTAATATATGTAGATGTAGATGAAGATCCTTTTGTTTACTGCTCCTTCACATATTTGATAATTTTTCTTCCTATGACGGTGCATACAGAGATTACCGGTGAAAGTTGTCGACGCCCTGAAGACCCCAGGAGATGGGGAGATACCGGGAGATGGGCTTGCTGGCATTCGGCTGTGCAAGGACAGTTTGATGCCGGTCAAGTACCACAAGTGTGATGATGGCCACATCATCTTCAGCAAGGGATGGAGTGATTTTGTTGACAGTGAAGAGCTTAAGGTTCATAAAGCCGTTCTTTTCGGTTTCAAGACCACCACCCGTGAAGATCTTCAGATCGAGGTGGTTATGAACATGCTGACCAAGGAGCCACAAATGTAGCACGACAACGCAAGAGTGTCCTTTACACTAGGTATAGTGCGAAAACTATTTTGATAACAATTATGCATCTATGGGGTTATGTCTTCATTATGTCTTGGGTAATGATGACTATGAGACGAGGACATGTTGCAGTTAGAGTAAATGCTAGGATTTGGCCCTATTCAGGACTCAAAATAGGTCTTTCATAGGTGGTTGCTTTATTGGTTGATGTTTCCCTGGCTATAATCATGAACGATGGTAATGCAAATGGAATCGTTAAGGGGGTTTTATTAATATTTTAAATCATGGAGTTAAGATGGTAGAACTACCTATGAGTGTTTGCATAGGAGATGCGGGAAGGGCATCAGTTGTGTTCTTGACTCTTTGGCAATGCAGGAATAATGTGAGATTACAAAATAAATGGTATAGTGATCTTATGATTCTTGTTTAGCTAATTTGCTTGTGGATCATGGGATGGTCTATATTGTAGATGAAGGTGGTAAACAAAGAGGTGCTGATGTTGGGAGCAAAGAGGTGATGATGGTCTATATGCGCACGCTAGAGCATGTAGCAGGTGAATTGTACAGTTCATCGCAAGTGTGGAGTCACAGGGTACTGCGGTGTCGCCTGCGCATCTCTGCCGTAGTTTTATTTTTTTGACCTTCATGTTAAGTCTGGCTGGGCTTGCTACCATGTATGATTTGTGCTGCTAGTTGATTACTTTAGTTTCTAGCTGTAGTTTGTATCAGGGGGTTGAAAGACCATGTGCTTTCTGTTAATGGAAAATCAGAGGGGGTGACCCTTCTTTTGATTAAAAAAATGAACTTTCTCTATGCAATAAAAAAATAAAATTTCTCTATTCAAACCCAGTTGAGAACAGTATTCATTATAAATCTGAAATAATCTTTTGGAAAAAATGGCTATCGCATTCTGTGTATTCATTATAAATCTGAAATAATCTTTTGGTAAAAATGGCTATCGCATTCTGTATCATAGCTAGTGAAACCGAAACAAAATAAACGTCTTAAGTATAATATCTCATGAACGTGGATCAAATTAGGCAAGACAGCTAGAATAAAGGTTGATTCAACTTGCGGGAAATTTGAACTTACGACTTACTAGCAGTATAATAAAGTTTACAGACTATCAGCTAGATAAATAGAAGAAACATTTTATGTTGATTCATTCTTCCTTCCGGACTTCTTTGACCGCCTAGACGATGGTTTGGCGAGATGCTGGCGCTAACTCTCGAACCCCTTCTGGAAGTTCACCAACCGTCTGCGCGTCCATGGAAGCATAATAGATGTTCTTCAAGGGCAAGGGCGCTTCTGCCCATATATGGTGGTCATCTTCTGTGAGAATGTCCTTCATCTTGGTGTAGCTGTGGTGGATGATGGAACCAGCATAGTCAGCCAAGCCATACTTTGGCTTAATCGTCACTGGATCAGGCACTCTCCACATATTCTGGATATCCACAAAGTTTTGTACCACCAGACCAACATGCTTGAGTTTTTTCTTGTCATTCTCGATGTCCACCCCAACAAAGGTGTACTCCTCGTCGAGCAGGAAGGTGGCAAGCAGGCCGCAGTGCTCATCAGCAACGCTTATGTGGTACACGAGGACGTAGATGCCAACGCATAACTAGACCACGGCCGCCATCTGTGTCGGACCACGAGGCCAGGTGTACTCCACATCCAGTGCAACTATCTTCTGGTCGTCGTTCCGCAGCCAGTATTTGAATCTGCCAATATAGTACTCAACAGAGCTAGCCTTGTTCGTGTACTTCACACAAATTTCGGTATTTCCATCTGCCCTAGCATCATAATCATTCTCGAACGCCATGCCGAAGGAATGTAATTGATGAAACCAGTATAAGACATGAAGCATGACAATAACATGATAACAATAAGCCGAGATGAATATGACGGCAGATAGTATAGGAATTCTGACGCTTTTGAAAGTTTATGTAAACAAGTGCATGAACAATTTAAACTAAACAAGTACTCCCTCTGTAAAGAAATCACTAAAGCAGTGAACCAAAAGTTGTTATATTTCCTTGCAGAGGAAGTATATGCGAATTAACAATATAAATTTACGCTCTTGAAATATTTATCTAAACAACTACATCAACAATCAAGAATAAACATGTATCTATGAATTGTTCATCGCCCATGCAGATGAAATTGTGTGTACAAACTAAAGAAGCAGGAGAAAAACAAGAAATTGACAAGACAACGGACTAGATGTTGCATGCAGATGAATCTGTGTGCAAAATTCTCATAAGGCAACGGACTACATGTTGCAGGCAGATGAATCTGTGCGCACAAAATAAAGAAGAAGGAGAACAAGAAATTGACAAGAAGAAGGCCATCGTATGTGCTGCTACTGGAGAACTACTAACAAAATTGACAGGAAGGAGAACTCACCGTTCCAGAAGCCAGATTGTTGGGAGAGTGGGCGACGCAGAGGAAGAGGGAATCAAGAGGACGCAGAGGCAGAGGAACCGTTTTTGGAGAATCATGGCAGTGAGGACGAAGCGCCCTCGCGCATGCCCGTCCTAAATAATTGGGACGGGGCTCGTCCCGCCTGTTGGAGTCCTCGCTTCCTTTTTCATGTTCACATTTAAAATGGGCTCACCCATAGGCCCGTATAAGAAAGCACAAGAAGCCCAAACGCTTCACGGTTGAGATTACTGATCTAAACTTGCTAAAAAATTCTCAAAATAAAAATATAGCTAAAAAAACTTTACGTGATCTAAAACTACCTCTTCGTGAGATCCCAAATTCCCAATATTTCCTTGTGGTGGGTTGTTAGAGAATCCCCTATACATAAGCATTACGTGATCTAAAACTACCTCTTCGTGAGATCCCAAATTCCCAATATTTCCTTGTGATCGGTTGTTAGAGAATGCCCTATAAATACGAAGCTTTTTACAGCATATATCGTATACTTCCACCCCACGCCGCCCATACCTAGCCTTCCATGACTACACCGAATTACCACCCCACGCCGCCCAAAGTAGCTCCCAGGTCGGTGAAGCCGACGGAGCCGTCATCTTCAAAGCCTGCGTCGGCGAATCCTGAGATGAAAGAGAAGGGCACGTCAGAGAAGCCGACGAAAGAGAAGGGCACGTCGGAGAAGCCGACGAATCAAAAGATGAAAGCGAACGGGAATGGAGCCGGTCGCCATCGAGAGAATCCTCCGGTAACGATCGAGATCCTTGTATTGTGTATACACCCTCCTTCCCAAGTCTGCATGCAATCCCATTATTTACGGCGCACTTCTTTTTGATCTCGTTTAGTTACAGCCATAACGAACTATCCCTATTTTACCGAAGGGAGATTGGTGTGTCTAGAAAGGCTTGCACGAATCTTAGCATAAAATCAATGACATAGGACTTAGATAAGCAATACTTAGAGCACATCTACATGTGCTTTAGCAAAACTTAAGGGAGATCGTGGATACCTTCCTCTCTTAGTTTTTAGTCGTGAATGCCTCTCTCTGTAATGAAACTTGCGCTAATTTTCATGCTGGAAAGTTCTACGTGCAATGATATGGAAAGGAAGGACTAGTAATTCAACTTTGTTTAAAACCAGCAACCGAATCAACAAAATAATCGTAGTACTCCTAAATGCCTGATCAAATACGCAGTAGACAGAATACAAAGTAGTTTTGTACGTAAGTTGCACGCCTCACTTATTTGGCATTGAGAACATCAAATGTATGTACTATATTAAATTTTAGGTTGACGAGAAATAAAGGAGAAAACTAAAGAGAAAGATGGACAGTAGGATCACATGTTACATTCCTAGTATGGTGATTATCTATAAACTATTGATCTTGTGATCATGTATGCAATTATTTTCGTAAGCGTGACGCCTGAAACTTTATTAGTGTACACAGAACAAAGTCTGCTCTTTGTACTAAAAATCTATACTATTATCAGTCAATTTGCGGACAGAGATAGCTTGTTTTTCTATGTCTGGTGTTCATTATATGGCCTAGAAGCTCTATAATTTCATGCAGTAATGTAGAGCACAATTTTGATATTGGCATAGATTACATCTAGTCGGTTCTATGCGTGTTTAAATGAATACCATACAGAATCTAATCACACTATTTGTACATTCAGGGAACTCAGGTTGCTTCATTGCTGCAATACGAGAAGTTCATAAAAGATTTAAACGCACAGCAACTGACGTACATCAAGTTGATTGGACTGGGTGAACTTCTCAAGACTCCTGGCATGAGAATGAGACGTCTACTGTGCCAGGCCATCGCTTATTCATATGATGCAGAGCAGGATGCCTTTATAATTAGTGGGAGACCATGTAGGATCACACTAAAAGATGTGGAGCATATAACAGGCATGCCCTGCATGGGGAAGAATCACGTGTCTTCAAATCACAACGATACTTTGGAGTTGTGGAAGGAACAGAAAGACCCCAATGACACAAAAGTAACTTTGAAAGGATTGCTAGCCAAGATGAAAGGCAACAACACACCTAATTTTGTCAGGCCATTTGTCTTGTACACCATAGGCAAATATGTATGCCCGACAACACAGCAGTATGTGGACAACAGTTACCTTGGGATTGTTAGAAACGTTGAGACAATAAAGAGCACCAATTTTGGACAGCTTACACTTGACCATCTTATGACTAGCGTGAGGAAATTTGTAAATGGTGGAGCAAATCTGGAGGGCAACCTACCATTGCTGCAAGTAATACAATCATTATTAACATACAATACATTTCATTTTATGGAAAATTTTCTAAGCTATTTTTATTGTAATGCAGACGTGGTACTACGAGAAGTGGAGGGTGCACCAATTGGACTCTACCATCTCGTATGCATCAAGGTTAAGGCCGCTGATCCAAAACTGGAGTGACGAGAAGGCACAGAAGGTTGACAACATAATCAACAAAAAATATATAGGGGTTGGAGAGGTAAAGTGTTAGTACTGTGTGCCTGGATTATCTACCATATGTTTTGAATGATACTAACGACACTAACATACAGTATGTCGATGATCTGCTGCAGCCTTTCAATCCGCCACCAGTTGGGACGCCGGTCAAACCAAAGACTGACGGTCAGGTAAATGATGAACATCAGACACAAATATATATTGTAACTTTGCAAGTACAATCGAAGTCATATGCTTCTAACTGCTTGTAATTTGCAGGATAAGGCACTCATGGGCTGTGTATTGGCTGATTTGAAAGAAGTTGCCTCCATTGTGCGGGAAGCCAGTGCATAACAATTTGATAGATTGAGCACCCTAGAAAAAAATGGACGAGTGCCTTAGGCGTACACTTGCGAACGGCAGACGCACGGACGACCTCATCACAAAATTCAATGTAAGTATACCATTATGAGTTTCTATAAATATTTTTACTATCAATACTCTCCACACTAACACATTTGTTTTAAAGAACCACCGCTATGGAATATTTGATGCTGATCGCCCAGGAGTAGAGGGCATACAACTATCTAACCTGGGAGTACCTACGGACCCAATGGAGGTCCCAGGAGAGAATACTACTCACCAGCAAAAACAAAAAAAGACATAGAGGTCATTGCCAAAGACATTTCTGCTAAGGGAATACAAAAAGATAACATGGATGCCCCCATGAAGAACGTAGCTGAAGATTTGCAGCCTGCTCCTAGCTTGCAATCGCGAAAGCATTCAAAAACCACCACAAGCCTTGAAGCTTTCATGGTGATACACATTTCACATCTAACTGATTTTGTTTTAAGTTAATGAAGATTTGTAGCTAACATATGATCTTCCACGTTCAGGATGAAGAAGACAGAGTTGTTGCTGCAGCTTGCAAGGAGAGTCTCAAGAATGTTTCACAGCTTTATAAAGAGCTGGATGCTTCGCAGGGTGCTCCGAGTTTGGATTCACGAAAGCATTCCAAAGCCACCACAAGCCTTGAAGCTTTCCTGGTGATGCACATTTTACAGTTAACTGGTTTTGTTTTTTTATTTCGCGCAGATTGCAAGCTAACAAGTGCTTTATTTCGAATCACAGGATCCTCTGAATTTGAGGCACAATGAGAATGTGCGAAAGGCTGAAGAAAGAAGAGATCAAGATGAAGATGTCAGTATTGAGGTGGGGGAGAGGCAGGTACCAAAAGCAAACACCGGTCTGCCAAGGCTAAGGCAATAAGGGAGCCGGAAGAGACCCATGTCTTCCCAGTTGATGAGGACAACTATGATGATTCTTTAGCAAAGCAGCGACAAGATAGCGTGGTTGATTCCATGCTACCAACTCGTACGAGCATCCGGAAAAGAGTGGCATCTTCATTATTGTGCAATGAAGATTATGTTCTGTACGATAGTGATAAGAAGAGAAAGAGAAACAGGACTCCATCGGAGTCTACCAACGATTCCAAGGACACAAAGAATACAAAGAGGAAAAACCGTGCAAGCATTTTTAAAGATACAGACACAGGTGCTTCGAGGCTGGAGACCGACCTTGACAAGTTTCGACAGAATCACGTGGCCGAAATTGTCAACACCTCAGATCTTGATAAACAATTGGTGGTAATTGATGACATTGTTCTGCTACAGAAGCATTTGCAATGCCTCACCATGACAGATGGAGTTTTAGATGACAAATGGTTGGGTGACGAAGTAAGATATTTGCCAAATTATTTTATCAATTTTCTTTTGCACAGTACAATTAACTTGAATTTTGTTTTAGTTGGTTGATGCTGTGATTCAGATCATGCGTCATGATCATCCTGAGGACATAAGGGACGGGCAACTGGTTTACATTGAGAGGGTGGCCGGCGTCGCTATGCTCGAAAGAGATGGTAAGGTAGAGAACTGCCACGAGGCCGCTTTGGCGGGCAGTCATGGAACAACAAAAGGAGACAACTACCTCAGACATGATCTGGTACCATCTAACCATGACATAAACACATTTATTTTTGTAATCATTATGCATGTTGATGTAATCATCTTTGCTGTCCAGGTTTTTCTACCTACGAACATGGCGAACACCCACTGGTTCCTTGTGGTCGTAAACCCCAGAAGGAGGGAGATTCAGATTCTTGATTCACTTTTCAGCTACGTAGTAACACAAGTGGTTCACGTGGTGAGATTTTAAACGTCTTTCAATATAACACAGCATTTAGCATCATACCTAACCTTGAACCGTGAGCAACTTCTCATACCATGGACTTTGGCAGATACGTGGGGTGGAAGCACATCTGAGAGCATCGCTGCGAATCAATGGACCACAAAGCCATGCATGGCAAGACATTAACGTGACCCAATGGACAGTAAAGCATGTTCCTGTGCCAAGACAAGATGACAAGTCAGTCAACAGTATTAGCTTCTCAATATGTTTTGAATTTTTAATACGTGAAATGGTGCTAACAGAATTAATTGTTGTAGTTCTTCTTGTGCACTCTACATGCTGAAGAACATCGAATTCTTTACGGGAGAAGATCTTACGCTGCGTTATGACCAAGTACGTAGAGTAACACCTAAAATTCTGTCAATTTTGTAAACATATGGAACGATACTAACATATCCTCCCATGCAGGCATACATTGACAATTATAGAAGAGAGCCGCCTGTTGCCCTTCTTACTTTGCCCTACAACAAATTGAAGTCCATGAAAAGGCTGAAGACGTACATTGCTAGCCTATCGAATGCAGCTGCGATTGAAGATCATGAAGATGCAAGCAGTTAGTCCAGCAGTGGTTGATTCTTAGATCTGGAGTGTACACTTGGTTAAGAAGCGGTAGAGTAGGGTGTGGTTTGGTTTTAGTCCCGAAGAAGCTTTCCTAGCCATGTTCATAGTCCAGTGCGGATTAATCAAGTTGTAATATTTCACAGTACTGGTTCCAAATACTATTCTTGAAATAAATTTGGTCTGCATGGGAGACGCTGAAACATATATTTGCTTTTTACAACCAGAACTTTTGAAGCTTTTTTAACATTGCTAGTTAGAAGTTTCAGAAAAATTTCAGTTAGTGCTGAAATATTTTGGCTGAAAGGCAAATATTGCAGTGAGTGCTTAAATGAATGAAGTTCAGTTATTTCATCGAAATCTCACCGAAGTGAAAACCATGGTGTCGTGCCATCTTGAGCAGCAACAAAAATGATTCAGCGTTATTAACAAAATTTAGTCTCACAGATACGAGGAAAAAAGGCATGATTTTGAGCATGCAAGATCGGATGGGCAATAAAATAACTTCACAAGAGAGTAAAATACTTCACAAATAATTAGGAGGGGGCTCGTCGCAGCAGTTGGAGTCCTCGCTTCCTTTCTCATGTTCACATTTCAAATGGGCTCATCCCATTATAATAGGCCCGTATAAGAAAGCACAAGAAGCCCAAACGCTTCACGGTTGAGATTACTGATCCAAACTTGCTAAAAAATTCGAAAAAAAACTAGCTAAAAAACATTACACGATCTAAAACTACCTCTTCGTGAGATCCCAAATTCCCAATATTTCCTTGTGATCGGTTGTTAGAGAATGCCCTATAAATACGAAGCTTTTCACGACATAGATCGTATACTTCCACCCCACGCCGCCCATACCTAGCCTTTCATGACTACACCGAATTACCACCCCACGCCGCCCAAAATAGCTCCCAGGTCGGTGAAGCCGACGGAGCCGTCATCTTCAAAGCCTGCATCGGCGAATCCTGAGATGAAAGAGAAGGGCACGTCAGAGAAGCCGACGAAAGAGAAGGGCGCGTCGGAGAAGTCGGCGAATCAAAAGATGAAAGCGAACGGCAATGGAGCCGGTCGCCATCAAGAGAATCCTCCGGTAACGATCGATATCCTTGTATTGTGTATACACCCTCCTTCTCAAGTCTGCATGCAATCCCATTATTTACGACGCACTTCTTTTTGATCTCATTTAGTTACAGTCATAACCAACTATCCCTATTTTATCGAAGGGAGATTGGTGTGTCTAGATTAGCATGAAATCAATGACATAGGACTTAGATAAGCAATACTTAGAGCACATCTAGATGTGCTTTAGCAAAACTTAAGGGAGATCGTGCATGCCTTCAGTTTTTAGTCATGAATGCCTCTCTTTGTAATGAAACTTGCGCTAATTTTCGTGCTCGAAAGTTCTACGTGCAACGATATGGGAAGGAAGGACTAGTAAATGGTGGAGCAAATCCGGAGGGCAACCTAGCACTGCTGCAAGTAATACAATCATTATTAACATACCATACATTTAATTTTATGGAAAATTTTCTAAGCTGTTTTTGTTGTAATGCAGACGTGGTACTACGAGAAGTGGAGGGTGCACCAATTGGACTATACCATCTCGTATGTATCAAGGTTAAGGACGCTGATCAAAAACTGCCACGAGGCCGCTTTGGCGGGCATTCATGGAACAACAAAAGGAGACAACTACCTCAGACATGATCTGGTACCATCTAACCATGACATAAACACATTTATTTTTGTAATCATTATGCATATTGATGTAATCATCTTTGTTGTCCAGGTTTTTCTACCTATGAACATGGCGAACACCCACTGGTTCCTTGTGGTTGTAAACCCCAGAAGGAGGGAGTTTCAGATTCTTGATTCACTTTTCAGCTACATAGAAGAGAGCTGCCTGTTGTCCTTCTTAATTCGCCCTACAACAAATTTAAGTCCATGAAAAGGCCGAAGAAGTACAATGCTAGCCTATCGGATGCAGCTGCGATTGAAGATCATGAAGATGCAAGCAGTTAGTCCAGCAGTGGTTGATTCTTAGATATGGAGTGTACACTTGGTTATGAAGCGGTAGAGTAGGGTGTGGTTTGGTTTTAGTCCTGAAGAAGGTTTCCTAGCCATGTTCATAGTCCAGTGCGGATTAATCAAGTTGTAATATTTCACAGTACTGGTTCCAAATACTATTCTTGAAATAAATTTGGTCTGCATGTGAGACGCTGAAACATATATTTGCTTTTTTCAACCAGAACTTTTGAAGCTTAGGAAGGTTAACCGAATTCTTAAATTTATACTTAAGTGTCGTCATAGTCTGGACAAGATTCAGAACAATTACATCGCTAGTTAGAAGTTTCTGAATTTTTTAAACATCGCTAGGTAGAAGTTTCAGAATTTTTTAACATCGCTAGTTAGAAGTTTCAGAAAATTTTTAGCGAGTGCTGAAATATTTTGGCATCGCTAGTTAGAAGGTTCAGATTTTCTTAACATCGCTAGTTAGAAGTTTGAGTTCAGAAAAAATTTCAGCGAGTGTTGAAATATTTTGGCCAAAATTCAGTGAGGCTGAAATATTTTGGCTGATTTTCAAAGAAACGGGAACGATATCTTTTTGATGATCGTGATTCTCAGGAGACCTACGTGTTGTTACGCAACTTACCTTGGTTTTTTTAAACCATAACTTACCTTAACCTTACCTTTGCTAAACTCTCCACGCCCCCCCTAATATTCAACCAGGTGGGTCCCCTCCCTTGATTTCCTCCAACCAAAGAAATCTATACGTAGATATATGTCCGGGTTGTTACGATCCCTATAAATAGGGATCCTTTGAAACCTCGTAGATCATAGTTCGTCCTTCTGCGCCGCCCAAACCAGCAAGACAGAAGGACGGAGCAACCCAGGAATCCAGCAAGACCGAACGACGGAGCCAAACATGGATCCTCTGGTAACTCCCCACGATCTCAGCCGCTGCTATTTTTCGTGCCACGATCTTCCTCGCATGATCTCTTGCTGCGACCCCACTCGTTGTTTGCATATTCATGTAACTCAGCACGTTTTTAAACAAATTAAGTTGGGGGCGTTAGGGGAGGGCGCTAGGATTTTTTCCTACCAGATTGACAGTTCATTGATTAATTCCAGGCTAAATCTTAGCGTCTGGTCTTGTCGATGCCAATTAGTGCAGCGGGCGCTTGCCTTCTTTTTTTCCTTCCGCACGAGTCATGGAAGGCATCGATGGCCCATGTTTTAATTCCATACTACTGACCATGATTAGCGCCTAGAGTTGAGGAGACCACGGTTGGATAGTTTTTTATTTTCCAATGTTTATTTTATTTCAGATAAGTGCCTTGCAATGGAGATTACCTTAGATGACCGTTCAAACGTAACCAAGCTGAATCACATGATAGTATTTGCACATACATGGAACTCAGCATGCTTGTACCTCATGCAGTAGCGTAGAGCACAATTTTTATGTTGGTATATATAAGCTGTATTCGTCTGTATGAGTGTTTAAATTGTATACCATGCTGAATCTAATCACACTTGCACATCCATTGAACCCAGGATGCTTCTTTGCCGCCATATGAGGAGTTCATAAACGGATTAAACACGCAGCAAAGGATGTACATCCAGTTGATAGGACTGGGTGGACTTCTCAAGACACCTAGCATCAAAATTAGACGTGTACTCTGCCTGGCCATCGCTAATTCATATGATGCAGAGCAGGATGCCTTTATCATCAATGGGAGACCATGTAGGATCACACTAGAAGATGTAGCGCATATAACAGGCATGCCCTGCCATGGGAAGAAGCACGTCCCTTCAAATCTTGATGATAATATGGAGTTGTGGAAGAAACTGAAAGACCGTAATGACACCAAAATAACTTTCAAAGGATTGCTAGCCAAGATGAAAGTCGACAGCACACCAAATTTTGTCAGGCCATTTGTGTTGTACACCATAGGCAAATATGTATGCCGAACAAAAGAGGAGTATGTGGATAACAAATATATTGGGATTGTTAGAAACGTTGAGACGATAAAGGGCACAAATCTTGGACAGCTAACGCTTGACTATCTTATGGATAGCGTGAAGAATTTTGTAAATGGTGAGGCAATTCTGGAGGGGAATCTACCACTGCTGCAGGTAATTCGTAGTAGTACAATTATCAGTTACCTAACATACATTACATAATGTACGGGAATGTTTGTAAACTGCTTTTGTTGTCATGCAGACATGGTACTACGAGAAGTTCAGAGTGCACCAATTGGACTCTAGCATCTCGTATGAATCAAGGTTAAGGCCGCTGATCCAGAACTGGAGCGAGGAGAAGGCAAAAAAGGTTGACAATATAATCCAGAATAATTATCTGGGAGTTGGAGAGGTAAAATGTCAGCACATTGCCTGGATTATGTAACATATATATTTTCTAAATCATACTAACGACACTAAACTGCAGTATGTTGAGGACCTGATGAGGCCTTTCATTCCAGCACGAGATGGTACGCTGGCCAAACCGAAGACTGGCGCTCAGGTAAATGAGTTACATAAGGCACAAATATATATTGTAACATTCCAACTAGTATGAAGTTATATGATTCTAACTGTTTCAAAGTCTCAGATTAAGGTACTCGTCGGACGTGTATTGACTGATTTGCAAGAAGTTGCCTCCCTCGTGCGGGAGTCCGGTACAGAACAAAACCATAGGATGTGCACCCTTGAAAAGAAAATGGATGAGTGCCTTAGGCGTACCCGTACAAATGGCAAGCTCACGGAGGACCTCATCAAAGAATTGAAGGTAAGCCTAGAATTATGAGATTAGTATATATAATTGGAAATTTACGTGTACAAGTTTTTTTCTAATTTAGTTTACTATCAAAACACCCCAGACTAACATGTATTTTTTAAAGAAAAAACACGATGGAATATTTCCAGGAGTGGACGACATACATCTATCTGACCTCGGGGCACCTTCACACCCAATGGAGGCCTCTGTTGAGAATGCTGAGCAGGCTTCTGACCAGGGGAAACAAAAGGATGTCACGGAGGTCGATGCTAAGCACGATTGTAAGCAGGGAATAAAAAATGATGACATGGAGCCCCCCATGAAGAACCTTGATGAAGATTTTGACATACGCATGTTAACTTAATTATGAAACAATCATTGTCGTTTCAGAAATAACATTTGATCTTCCACGTACAGGATGAAGCATTCGAAAGAGCTGCTGCAAATATCAAACAGGATCTCAGTGGTATTCATAAGCTTTTGAAAGAGGTGGATGATATCCAGGGAGCTCCTAGTTTTGATAAGCAAATGCATTCCAAAGCCACCACAAGCCTTGAAGATTTCCAGGTGATGCACATTTTACCTATAATTGAGCAAGAATCTGCTAAAGGCTAACACGCGGTTTATTTCGTCTGACAGAATCCGTTCAACAGACGGAGTAAGCAGCACTCTGTGAAGGCTACGGGATCGCGAGATCCTGAAGAGCCCCGTGCCTTCACAGATGATGACAGCCATGATGAATCCTTTGAAAAGCAGCAACAAGTAAGTGTGGTTGGATCGACGCCACCAAATCATGGGGGCGAAAAGAAAAGGTGGTATTGCAATTATTTAAGGATGACGAGTATGCTTCGTACGACACTGAGAAGAAAAAAAGGAAAAAAAGACTCCATCAGAGTGTACAAATGATTCCGAGGACACGAACAGTAAAAAGAGGAAAATCGGCTCTAGCAACTTAAAAAAGAGGTCAGAAGTTCCTGAAACCCAGAGGGACCAGCTAGACGTGGTTCGACAGGATTTCGTGGCGTCACTGATCAACACTACAAATCGTGAAAAACAAATGGTGTTAGTTGATGACATTGTCGTGCTATCAAAGCATTTGCAATGCCTCACCCATAAAGATGAATCTGAAGATGGCGTATGGTTGGGTGACGAAGTAAGATAGTATTTCACAAATTTGTTTATGAAGTTTCATTTTTGTACAATACAATTAACTTGATTATTGTTGTAGGTGGTTGATGCTGCGATCCAGCTCATGCGTAATGATCAACCAATTGACACAAGGGACGGCCAACTGGTTTACATTGAGAGGGTGGCCGGCGTCGCTAAGCTCGAAAGAGATGGTAGGATAGAGGAGTGCTACGAGGACGCTTTGGCAGGCATTCCTGGAACAACACAAGGAACCACCTACCTGAAACATGATATGGTATATTAAGCTGACGTAGAACAGATTTTTTTATTACTATGCACGTTGATCTAATTATCTGTGCACTCCAGGTTTTCCTACCTACGAAAAGTTTATACACCCACTGGTTCCTTGTGGTCGTAAACCCCATAAGGAAGGAGATTCAGGTTCTTGATTCACTTTTCCACTGTATGATACCCAAAGAAGTAAATAACGTGGTGAGAATTTCAACATATTTAATTATAAGAAAGGATTTAACATCGTATGTAAGTATTAGTCGTAGGCAACTTCTCATCCCATTGGGCTTGCAGGTACGTGGGATGGAAGCACATCTGAGAGCAGCGATGCGAGTCAATGGGATTGAAAGCAATGCATGGGAAGACATTAACGTGACGCAATGGCCAGTACGGAATATTAATGTGCCAAAATCCGATGAGACGTCAGTCAACAATATTAGCTTTTGTTTTTGTTTTAGATTGTTAATATCTGAAATGCTGATCTAACAACATAAAATGTTGCAGTTCTTGTAGTGCACTGTACATGCTGAAGAACATCGAATTATTTATGGGAGTAAAACTAAGGTTGCAATATGACGAAGTACGTAAAGTAACACCTAAAATTTTGTCATTTTCTGAAACATATGGAACGATACTAACATATCCTCGCATGCAGGCCTACATCGACAAATTCAGAAGAGAGCTACCTGTTGTGCTTGTCGATTCACCCTACAACAAAATGAAATACGGGACTAGGTTCAGGCAGTACCATGCTAGGCAATCGGATGCAGCTGCGGTTGAAGACGACGAGGATGCAAGCAGTTAGTCCAGCATTGTGGTTCATTCTTACATGTGGAGTGTACACTTGGCCATAAAGCGATAGAGTAAGGTGTGGTTGGGTTTTAGTCCCGAAGAAGGTTTCCTAGCCGTGTTATTAGTCCATTGCACATGAGTCAAGTTGTAAAACTTCAATAATATTGGTTACTATATTTTGCTTGAAATAAATTTGGTCTCTACGGGATCTCGTAGAAATCTATATTTGCTTTTTACTACCATGTGACAATAATGGTGCCTGGGGCAACCCTAGAAGAATAATGGATTATGATATGTCTATTTTCATACGAGAGAAAAATTTATTAAAGCATGAGCATAGCCTCACAACAGAAGTCAAAAATACTGCCTGATTCAACACGCAATCCCAGCTATGTCTCGTAGGCAGGCCGCAAAGCCAAAAAAATAGAGCATAGGATAACAAGAGTAAAAGCACGTACCATAGGGGGCCTCTGCAGGTGCTGCAACGCTGAATTGAAGCGATCACCTTCAGGAGCACAGTGGTGTGGCCATGGTACATCCATCCTGCCTCAGGGAATCACATAGCATGTTCTGTCATAGCCCTGCAAAACAGAGGAAAAATTACTACTTGTACTAACCTTGTCAAGTGTGTGCATGTAACAAATGTTGGACATAACTAAACACGGAAGAATGAAATGCAACATATGGAAGAATCGAATGCTCATTCCTTTCTCTCTGCTTTTTGCGAGGACCATTACTCTCCCTTTAACAAGGCTAAAACATCATAATAAGACTTAACAGCAATCTTGAAAAGGTGGATATCCCATGTGAATCTAATTTTTCATATAAAGCACATGCCAAGTCTGTTGATCCCAGTCCAGCAATTGCACAAGAAGAAGCGAGCATCATAAATATTGAGCAACATAAGCTATGAATTGTTTATAGTACATTCCAAAATTAATAGCTTATCATCTCCATTGATCTCCAAATCTCACCTATCAGCCAAATTGAAAGAATACATGTTGAATGCAACAATTGAACGTTCGTAGATCAAGCAGTCGGGGGTGGACGAATGAGGCTAACCGTCGAGGCCGGCGGCCGGCTTCATCTAGTCCCGCAGAACATGATCCATACCCAACCACCTTGCCATCGGACGAGATGCATGGCCAGATCAAAGCTGCAGCCATGGCTGAGAAATGATATGTAAAGGACGCAAACAACCAATTGGGGTGTGGGAAAGAGGTTGCCCTTGTGGCTATAGGCACCATGGAGAACTGGGAGGTGGGATGGCGCCGACTCTTCGCCGGCGGCCGCCGCGGGGAGGGTAGTGGGCCTCCTCTCGTGTTCGTTGAAAATGCGGTGCGAGATCGCGAGGGAATTGGGGTGGAGGAAGGGAAGGGCCGCGACGCGCGGCTAGATCCTGCCGGCGACGAGGGAGGGAGGGGCCGCGACGAGCGGCTAGATCCTGCCGGGGACGAGGGAGGGAGGAGCCGCGACGAGCGGCTAGATCCTGAAAACCGTAGCGGCGGCGAGGCATAAACCCTAGCGAACGGGATAAATATCGAACCGAAAATAGCCCTCAAATTCATACCGAAAATACCCTCGAAATATTTGGGAGGGAAAATCAGATCAGTTCGAAATATTTTTTCTCCCGAAAATGCCCCTCGGGGTCTGATATAATACACGTGACATTGGTGTATTGCATCGGATCTGGACCGTCGATTTCGCTCCGACGGACGGTCCATATCGTCCGGATGCACTGTAAAATGACTCCATGTTTTTAGTGCAGCAATGGAATGGAGCGCCAAGGTGCAAGAAGAACTTTTGAGGCTCTCATCACCAACCGTCTCAATACATATGAAAGCCCTTGGTCTCGGTGTCGCGGCGTTTTGCGGTGTTGTTAGTCAGTTCGTGGTGTTTCTAGCTGTTGTTGCACTAGACTATACTTTTGTCAGTTATCGGTCACTGAGGCGTGGCTGGTTGCCGCATTTGTATTGTTTTGGCTGTGGAGTTATTCGACGTTGTATGACTAGTGGCTATGAGTGGGAGGGCCCTGGACCTTTTGGTATTTGTGTTGTTGTTTGTATCACAATCTTTTGGGCACAAGTCCATGGGGTTTGAACTGAAATCTCCAGGAAATTGATGTGCAAGGCAATGCTGATACTCTCCATTGCCTGTTCAATGGAAAATTTGTTCTTTGAGGTTTACCTGGTATATTGATTGGTCCTATGCTCTTTTTTGCCATTCCATGTTGCCATGTCTTTGATGATGTAAACGACTTGTTGATCCATTTATTCAGTTGATAATCAGTTTGCCCTTGGAGGATCCATGCCGATTGATGGATGGATGTATATGTTACCAGATCCATTCGCTTGTAAACACCCGCCATCGTATACTTCTTGCGTACAATTCTTATGAAATACAAGAGATGTTGCTTGAAATTCTTGTGAAATATAAGAGAAAAGAGACTGCACATAAACATCAACGAAGGCTTGTACATTAGGAACATAAAAATAACGAACTCTAGAACAATCCCTTTTTTTACATCCTCAAGGAAAAAACAGAGTAGCCAGCTTGATTTACTTGGAAAGTTTGCTGAAAGAACAGGGGAACTTGAACTCGGTACAATATTCTATTATTGAGATTATAAAAGCTGTGAGAAACCCGTGCCATGTAATAATTGCCTTTGTTGGAAACGAAGGGGGATCATCATTATCATCGTCATTAAACGCCCTAGAGATGCCCGCCGGCCTTCCATATTGTGCCACCCTACTGATCCGCGGCATCCTTGTTTTCTCGACCATGCCTTCTTCTAAGAGCATCTCTCTATATATACTACAAGGAGTCATTCATCCGCGTGCGGGATGCGCGTGCGACTTAGGACTTGGGCGACGGCGAGGAGAGGAGAGGAGAGGTTGGCGGCCTGCCAGACATTGACGACACAGATGAGGATCCACGCCGCTAGCTAGAGAGGTGCAGGCTTTGATAAGGAGTTCCTGACGTATGTGTACCTTGCAGTGTTTGAACTTGCATGCATCCGTCACTCTCTAATCTAATGGGCACCGAACCCTTCTCAGCTTGCACGTACTCTAGAGCTTCAAGGTGGCAGACAGAAAGAACCTGGACGCTCACTCTATCCGTATATTGTATGCTGATATATGATGATCATCCGATGAAGACGCATTATATTATGCTACAAAAGGGCGACATCATCAGTGACGAACGGAGATTTTAGGCCCCGGCCGTATGTACTAACGTCCATGAGGAGATCAGTTCAACATAGAAATCAGTCACTTATGGTTGATTAGATGGCTTTATATTAAGTTTTGCATGTAATTTAGAGGTGACAAAAAAACATGTCTATAATGGGTCATCTTTTAGCTTTATCTTCAATAACTAGCTATTCCTAAAAATATGATGAGACATATTGTGTTAAGAGATCATCTCTTGTCGAAGACGAGTCTTTTCTTATTTTCTCTCCCCTCCACCTCATTATAGACATATTGCACTGTATTTACCTTTCTCTTTTTTCTTCTGGGAGCTTAAACTCATTTTTATATAGTGCTGCTACAATTTCTTAAACAAAATCAATAATAGAACACGCACTAGGAGAAATCCTACTGTTTTCCGTCAAAAATGAATGGGAAGTAGCCTGTTAATGAAGCCAAACATTGCAGCAGCGTTTCACCCCCATGCAGCCAAGAAGCAGAGCACCGTGCATTCTAGTTTAACTTTGAATCAGTTTATCGTAGAACAGCCCCCAATTTAAAGGGTTCTTACACACTATATCAAACAAGCAACATTATATAGAAATTTCTCTATTGTGTGTTGATAGTATATGTTACAGAGAGGAAGAAACAAAAATCACACTTTTAAGACTCAACGTTCACTGCTTATTTCCATGATCATTTATAAATGATGGTGCAAATGTCAAGCTTTAACCCACGCATCCACAAAGCCCGTCATGGCCGCATCTGATTCTCCACCCTCGAGTAGAGCATCATTCGCCTGCCGCATCACTGCTAGAGTTCTTTCTCGGAGCACCCTCCCGCCCTCCGAATCCATCATCCACCTGACCTTTTTGGCAATCTCCTTTGCCTCCACCATCTCCTTGTCGTACCCTTCCATCACGACAGCCAACTCCATCTCTTTCTCGAGGAACACCGCATTCATCTTTTGCTCCGCGTACAATGGCCAGGCCAGCATAGGCACACCTGCCATAGTAGACTCGAGCACCGAGTTCCACCCGCAGTGTGTCACAAAACTTCCCACAGCATGATGTGCTAGAACGTCACCTTGTGGTGCCCATGACTTCACAACTAGGCCCCTGCCCTTGGTCCGGTCCAGGAAACCCTTCAGAAGCAGCACATCCAGGTCCGGCTCTGTAGTCGTCGTCGCTCGGCGGGCTCCGCACAACCCAGAGGAACCTTTGTCCACTAGCCTCCAGCCCGGTTGCCAGTTCCCTTGTTTGTTTGGCGCTGAACCGGCCGAGGCTGCCAAAGCACAGGAACACCACACTGGCCTTGGGTTGCGTGTCCAACCATGCGAGACACTCGTCTCCACGCTTCATGTCCACCTCCTCTGACTTGACTAGCGGCCCAACGCAGTAGACTGGGGGCGTCGAGAGGCCAGCTGGGGCGGAGAGCCCGGCGAGGATGGTGTCCATGGCACGAGGCTCCAGCGAGCGGAAGGTGTTGATGAAGATGCCCTGTGATCGGAACAGGTTGAGGCTTACATTTAGTAATGCCTGGTAGGACGCACCGTCACGATCCATGAGTGGCTGAATGGAGTGTGTCGCCGGAAACGGGGTGATCCCCGGGACGTGCACGAGTTCTTCGCCCATTTCCCGGAAGCTCCTCGTGGTTTCCCATGCAGAACCGTGAGGTGCATAAAGAAAGCCAGGATCTGGGCGCCGGAGGTGGAGAAGAAGTAGGCGGGGATGTTGAGCTCCGAGGCTACGTCCATAGCGGCACTGCAGAAGAAGTCCACCACGAGGAAGTCCGGAGATGCACCAGCGAGGAAGTCGCGTAGATGCGGGTTGGAGAGGCGGGCGAACGCTAAGGCCGGCATCACGGAGTCGTCGGACTCCAGGAGCTTGACCTGTGGCAGACGATGGAAAGAAATGGAGGGGTTGGCCGCGGAGACACCGGCGAGGAAGGGGCCCGTGGCGCCGGTATCGTACGGCGGGTCCATGAGAACGACGGTGATGGCTAGCCCACGGGCGGCGAAGAGCTTGGCGAGCTCGATCATGGGGACGAGATGCCCCATGAGTGGGGACGAGTAGAGCATCACCCGCGGCTTCCGGGGACTGATCGTGGTGGTGTTGGCTGTGATGCCGTCCATGTCGGCAACAAGAACTTTCGTTGTTGATATGTGGTGTGGGTTGTGGAGTGTAGGCTTGTGTTTGGAATGTCACAAGGTGGTAGGATGGCAAGTGATTGGTGAAGATGACCCAACATGGATTGCAGCCGTGTTGCCCAGGTTATTAGGTGGAGATTGTTTGAACTTGCATCCGTCACTCTAATCTAATGGGCACCGAACCTTCTCAGCCTCAAGGTGGCACACAGAAAGTACCGGGATGCTCACTTTATGTGTATAATATATGGTGATCATCCGATGAAGGCACATTATGCTAGAAAGGGCGACGTCATCAATGACGAACTCAATCAGACTTTACGTCCCGGCCGTGTGTGCTAACGTCCCATGGGGAGATCAGTTCAAGATAGAAACCAATTACTAATTACTAGAATCTGGTACTCCTACTACCTTTGCACGTTAACTAATACAGTAGGGAGTAGTGCTGTCCAAGAAAACAGTATGGAGTAGCAGCAGGCCGGTGAACGTACGTCATTGCTTATTGTGTTAGCCACAGTGCTTTTTTATGATTAAAAAAACAGCAGTACTTCTCTTTTTTTGTTACGAAAGACCTATCTTGATCGACTACCTAAGTATTATCGTCAATCGATCCTTATTCAAAATAATATCAGTGCCATGTTACACAAAACTAGTGTTCTAGCCTTATTCTTAATGTCTGATGATTAATCTTAATATGGGTAGACTAGAGGGTGTGAAGAGTACAAGGCAATACCACTTTAAAGTGGCAAAATGACAGTAATTATTAGAGAAAGATCGGGAAATTGGGGAATCGAAAGGGCAATGAAAACTAGCCGAGAGAGGATGGAAGAGAAAGAGGGGAAAGAAACAAAATACGAAAAGTAAATGTAAATACAATGCAAAACATTTTTTTAGGGGAAAACGTTGTCACTTTATTCAAAGTTAATAGCTCCCTCGGTAGCAATCTCCGAGCTAACACACTCAGGAGAAAGATGGAGCCAAGTTTTACATAGAGATCTAATACAACCTTTCTTAGCAAAGACATGTGCGACTTTATTCACCGAACGTCGCACCCAAGCAACCATGAACTCCTGAAAAGAGCTGAGTAAATCTTTGACCTCCTCAACTAGTTGCCCATTAGTTGAAAGGTCATTTTGGCGTTAAAAAAACAGGCCACGTGTAAGCCGGTTTTGTTTCACGGGATTTGGCTTATATCTTCATACTTTTAAAAATTCCCTAAAGTAAGCTGAGAACCTTCTGGCACCCACTCGGCTTATAGTCTTCTCCGTCATGGGGCTGTCAAGCACCTCTGTGATGGTCACGTGGCAGGAAACATTCCCGAGGCTTGACTGTAAGCTGAGAGCTTTTTTTTCTACTCCCTCTGTATCAAAATATAAGACCTTTTTTAACACTATAATAATGCCAAAAATCATCTTATATTTTGGTACGGAGGGACTATATGCCAAGTGGATTTGATAAGGCAAACACTTCTTTTTCTCATATTTGGCTTATTGGCAATTAAACCGAGTTCTCATTCTTTGCCATGCGTTCTTCACTCAGTACTCGGCTTACGAGAAAGTAAGTCGAGTGCCCGTATTTTTACACTCGGCTTACATCCAATCACATGGTGATGTGTTATTTTCCTGTAGTAGTTGTAATAAATTCTTTAAGATTTCAGAGGCTACTCATCGAATGTGGAGGTCAAATATGCTTTCTGTTCTAAATGAAAAGGTTGTGCGTTGCACTCTTGTACATATACTTTCTTATTTTAAGTTAAGATTTAGAAGAAGGTAAACCCTCCTAGGACAAATAATGTTAAGCAACCAACTTTCTTTCTTGAAATCAAAGAAACCAACTTCATATTAAGAAAATTGGGGTTTTCGGCCTACCCTTTATTCCTCTTCTGTCTCGGTGATGCTGCTCACAATTAAATTTGAGGCTAGTGGGTTAGACCTACTTATACTACTAATTTCAGTCCTCGTTTGTCTGTATGCAGATAACCATCCAAGTTCAAACCAACTTATTTACAAATAGAGTTCAGGTGCGATGAACAACCACAATATAATCCAATTTTGATTGAACACTATTTGTTAGATTCTAGGACATGCACATGTGAGTTGTACGCCATAACTAAACTAAATGGTCAATTATGTAGAGCATAGTCAGAGTTGTAATCTAACCATTGATGATCTAGTTTCTTTCAATTATCAGTGTACCCATATAGTCTTTCCAGTGTACATAGTATATTGTGTTCCACTAATCGAATAGCTTCCTTAAACATATATATAATAGTTAATTACGTTACAACAAGGACTAATTTCATGTTAAACATGCAAAGTATTTCCATGTACAATTTCACAATGGGGCATTCCGAATATTAATAATTTCAAGTAATTTAAATATAGTTATAAGACACATGATCCCAACATCTCCCAGTTGTCCAGAACTATCATTCAAATATCCGTAAACCGTGTTGCCCAGGTCAGGTGGAGATTGTGTTTGAACTTGCATGCATCCGTGTCACTCTAATGGTCACCGAACCTTCTCAGCCTCTGCTGCTCTACTGCTTCAAGGTGGCAGACCGAAAGAACCTGGATGCTCACTTTGTCCGTATATAGTATGCTAATATATGACGATCATCCTATGAACGAAGGCGCATTATGCTACAAATGACAACGTCATCAATGACGAACGGAACCAGACTGTACGTCCCGGCCGTATGTGCTAACGTCACATGAGGAGATCAGATCAACAAGAAACTAGCTCTAATTTATTAATCTGAGTATACTCCTACTACCTTTCCTTTTTTTTTTGCGGGAAGTCATAGGGATTTTATTCCAAGATAATAGAGTTACAATCCTCGGCGACTAAATCACTGGCACACGGAGGAGCTTGCCCCAGCCAGCATGCTGTGCTATCTCCACACCGTCCAAAGTTCGCTAAGCAATCTGCAACCCTATTCTGATAACAAGAAATTTTTACAGGAACAAAAACCCTATCACTTCAGAGAAATTTAATCTCCTGGATCATATGGCCGAGCGCTGATCTATCCATGGATGCATCAGATATAGCTTTAAGTGCCGAAGCACAGTCTGATTGTATGATGACCATTGAATTGGAGTGCTCCACTGTCAGTTTAATTCCTTCTAATATAGCATGTAGCTCCGCTTCAAAGACATCGTTGCAATGGAATAACTTTCGGTACGCAGCAAAGATTACATCCCCGCTTGCGTTCCTCAATATCATACCCGATCCAGCCGAGCCATCTGTGACATTAAATGAACCGTCCACTGACAGCGCCACCGCACCTATCTCAGGGGGTGGCCAAGGCTCACGATGCATGGGGTTTATACTGCCCTCTCTCTCGACAAAAGTTTCAGTGAACACCGGAGACTTGCCCTTGATTATCTCATCCACCCCACGTGAAATCTGACTGAACGTATTATAGTAGCTGAGAAGGAATGAGCATGATACCTCTGGTGGTGGTATGGACTTACCATGTACCAGCTCATTCCGGAGATGCCATACTCTCCATAAGACCATGATAACTCTGCTCCTGATAGACTCATGTGTTTCTGCAAGGAGGTGAAACAGCCATTCAGTCCCAGTCCATTTTATTAATGATCTATTCGGCAGATGCCAATGATTCAGCATTAAGTCCCAAAGATTAGCAGCATTTGGGCAGGATATGAGCGCATGAAATGATGATTCCTGCTCCCGATCACACAGTCTGCAGTACCCACTCAGCTCGAAATGCCTTCTTATCTTTTCAGCATCCGTTGGCAGGGCGCCTGAGGCCACTTGCCAAGCAAAGTTTTTGAGTTTTGGTGGAACCGCAGCGTTCCACACTAAACGCCATAGAGATCTATCACTTGATGGGTGATTGATGGAGGAACCTGGACAAAACTGTTCATAATGGTCCGCCATCGCCACATGATAAGCACTTTTAACTGTCAGCATGCCAGATTTCTCCCAAGGCCAAGAAATAAAGTCCTCTCGTTGCCTCACAGATGTTCTGATCTTGAGGATGGAGTCCACATCCGGCTGCCAAAAGTGTCGCTGTACCAGCTCCATCTTCCAGTTACCCCGATCATCTATGAAATCACTCACTCTGTTAAGGCGACAGTTCCTCTTGGGAGTAATGGGTGTATATGGCGGTCCACGTGGAATCCATGGGTCCCTCCACACGCGAATATTAGCACCATTGCCAACACGCCATAACATGCCTTTCTTCACTAGTTCCAGGCCATACTCTATTCCTTTCCATACTGCCGAGGAGTTTCCCGAAAACACTGTATCGACCAAGCTACCATTGGGAAAGTATTTAGCTCGAAGGAGCCTAGCACATAGAGAATCCGGTGTCATTAGGAGACGCCAAGCTTGCTTAGCAAGCAACGCCTGGTTATAAGCCTTCATGTCTCTGAAACCGAGACCTCCTTTCAACTTGGGTAAAATTAGCTTATCCCAAGCAGTCCATGCCATTTTCCGCCTGCCATTCTCCACCCCCCACCAATATTGTCTCATCATTTTTGTTAGATCATCGCACACAGAGAAAGGGAGTTTAAAAATGCTCATGACATAAACTGGGATGGCTTGTGCAACAGACTTGATTAAAACTTCTTTGTTGGCTTGTGATGAATACCTTTCGCTCCAGTCAATTAACCTCTTGCTCAATCTGGATTGTAATGACTCAAACCGGCCCTTATGCATACGGCCTTCCGGTACAGGGAGGCCAAGGTACTTGGGTTCAAACTCCTGTTGAGTGACTTGCAGAATACCTTTCACTTCTTCAACCACCCGAGGAAGGCAACTGTCAGCAAACATGATGGAACACTTTGAAGGATTGATTAGTTGACCGGTAGCTGAGGCATATGTGTTCAAAACATCCCTGACAATTACCGCTTGATCCGAGGCAGCCCGAAAAAAGAGCAAGGAGTCATCTGCAAACAATAAGTGTGAAATAGCCGGAGCACCCCGGCAGATTTTTATACCTTCAAGACCTCTTTCTTGTACAGCACCATGTAAAAGAGCGGATAAAGCATCAGCAACAAAAAGAAACAGGAAGGGCGATAATGGGTCACCTTGACGCAGACCGCGAGACGGTGAAAACTGTTCCAGAGATTTTCCATTAAACTTTACTGCAAACTTTACCAAGCGCACACACTCCATGACCTGGGTGACCCAATCTCTCGCAAAACCCCACTTAAAAGAGCACGCTCCAGGAAAACCCAATCAACACGATCGTAGGCTTTGGAAAGATCCAACTTGTATGCACAAAAATTATTGCCTCCAGCACTGGATTGTATATGGTGTAAACATTCAAAGGCAATGATGGAATTATCTGAAATAGGTCTTCCCAGGATGAACGCACTTTGATTTTCAGATATGAGCTCCGTAAGGAGTGGTCGAAGACGATTTACCATGCACTTTGAGACTATCTTGTAGATGACATTACATAGAGAAATAGGGCGAAAATCCTTTAGGGAGGAGGGATGTTGAACCTTGGGTATTAACACAATAGACGTGTCGTTTACACCGTCAGGCATCATCCTAGTCATAAAAAACTGTTGTACCGCCTTCACAATTTCCTCTTTCAGCACTCCCCAATTCCTTTGATAGAACCTTGCAGGAAACCCATCAGGCCCGGGTGCCTTCAATGGGCCAATTTGAAAGAGCGCATCCGAGATCTCTTTCTCTGAAACGGGTGCCAGCAACCTTTCATTCATTGCATCTGTAACCTTGGGCGTTATCATATCTAACAAAGCATCCGGAGCTAAGGTAGGATCCTTAGTATACACCTCCTGGAAATAAGAGGCTGCCATGCGTTCCATCTCTGTTGGAACTGAGCACCATGATCCATCCATTCTCTGAAGTCTTCTTATATTGTTCCTCCTCGCACGCCACACTGCCTGACGGTGAAAGTATTGGGTATTGCGGTCCCCTTCCTTCAGCCAGGCGATGCGACTGCTGCGTTGGAGCCACATCATTTCCTCCCGGTATAGCAACTCATCCAAGCACTCCATTTTTTGTCTGATTTGCACTCTGTCGGCATTGTTGATTTGCAGAGCTTCAAGCTCAAGTCGAAGGGTTTCAATCTGTTTTTCAACATGCCCAAAATTTTCCTTACTCCACTTTCGTAGATCAGTCATAACAGACTTCAGCGAGGCAGCGATGTTCCCTAGGTTCCCGGTCGGTCTGACTCGAGCCCAAGACGCCGCGATAACCTGCAATCCCTCTCCCACATGATTTCATACTTGGGTGCTCCTTTCCTGCGTCCATCTTGCGCCTCATCTAAGTGCAAGAACAGCGGACAGTGATCTGACCGAGGAGAAACAAGGTGTTGAACTCTTGCAAAAGGAAAAAGCTCCCTCCAATCCTCTGTCACACACACTCTGTCCAAGCGGACTCTGATATTGCAATGCCCTAACTGGCCATTATCATACGTGTATGGCACTCCCGAGAATCCCAGATCAACGAGCTCACAGACCTCGAGTGTGTCCCTGAAGGCTTCCATTTGACTTTCTCTTCTGTTTGTCCTTGAGAAATGCTCATGTTGCCAAAGGGCCTCATTAAAGTCCCCGCACACAACCCAGGGTAGATGAGGGACGCCTTTTAGCCTAATGAGATGATCCCACATGCGTTGCCGATGCTCGACACGCGGTTCCCCATAGACGAAGGTTGATCTTCACTGCTTCCCTGAACCTTGATCCAATATGCTTACATCAATATATCTGGTACACGAATCTAGCACCGTGACTTGGGATGCTTCATCCCAGAACAAAGCCAGACCACCACCACGGCCTTCACAGTCAACACCACAGAAACCTTTGAGGCCTAGCCTCCAACGCAGACGCTCAATCTTTGCACAGGTTTGTCTTGTTTCAGCAAGGAAGACAAAACTCGGGGAATGGGCTTTTACAAGAGCCCCAACTTCGTGAACTGTCCGGCGGTTCCCCGCCCCCCGGAAGTTCCACACTAGCTGACTCATTGGGACTGGCGGCGCTCCGTCGGGGAGCCCGCCGAAAGGTTTCCAGAATCATCCTGTTCACCATCCTTCTTTGCCCGTTTACTGCCTGAGCTAGTCGTTGGCGACACCCTACCAGGGTCCTCCTGACCATCAGTAAGCAGCAACAGTTCCTTCACCTGGCTAGGCGCCCTCCCTTCTGCGCCATCCACATTTAGTCTCTTACGTGCAGATTTATCCACGTCCATCGCCAACCGGGGAGAGGGGGTCTGCTTGATGGGGCTAGATGCTGTGTCTTTGAGCTCCCCATCCATGCTGGTCTCCCCTTTCCCATCCGATGCTATAGCTACGGGAATCTCAGGGGTATTTTTCTCAGTTCGGTTGGATTCCCTCTCTGACCTGAATTTCACTGGTGGATCAGCATAAAGATAGTCACCAAACTTGAGATCCTTCTCTGAATACACACCATTACCACATTCCTTATGATCATGTCCAATAATGCCACACGCCCGGCAAAATCTTGCTAACTTCTCATATCTGACAGCGTAAACTTTCCAAACCTTCCCCTTGACGATGCTCACGAACTTGGTTAGTGGTTTCCTGATATCATGCCTGACCCAGACACGAACGTAGTCACCTCTGGAATTACCAGCAATTCTCGTTTCCATGATCTCACCAGCCGATCTAAGCAGTTTTGCAATGATATCTTCCTTACAGTAGCCATCTGGCAGCTTGTGGATTTGCAACCAAATAGGCATGAACACCATTGGTACTTCCTCAGCCTCTGAATAGCCATCATAGGGAGCTAGCACTACTGCCTTGTTATGGAACATCCATGGTCCTTGGGACATAATACGATCCCAATCGCCAAGGCATTGAGCTTGAACAACGAACAGATTGGCTCCAATGGGGCGAAAGCGCACGGGCTTAGCCGTGTTCCATGCAGCCCTCGTGTCCTTGAAAAAGGCTGCCTGACTAAAGTTTTTCATTGTCTGAACCCTAGCTAGGGCTAACCATGGGATCTCTTCCATTAGCTCGGGTGCCTCCTCTTCTACCACCACATCCTCAAATTCCTCCTCATGGAGGTCCAACTTCTCAAAGAAATCACCAAGATCATCATCTGCCTTACCCTGAGAACCAAGGTTCGTAGATGAAAACGCATCTGAAGCCGCCGCCATGGGGACGACTCCGGGGGAAACCTACACCAGGACCAGCGTCGTGCGTAGGGAAGTGCCCGGCGCCGCGATTAGAGAGGTAATGAGGTTTTGGCGAGGATCGCCGGACGTGGGTGGACTTACGACGAGGGAATCGCCGCAAGGAGTAAAACCCTATCCGCCGCTAGGGGAACCTTAGTCGTACTAAGTTTCAACATTAGAACTTAACATATTCTTTCTCCTACTACCTTTCCATGTTAACTATAATAGTATAGAGTACTACTCGTGTCAAAAATGAAAGTAAAATACGGTGTACTTACTGTCCAAGGAAAGATTACGGAGTAGTGCACAGCCCCGTGCTCATGGTTGCGTGGCCTATCTCTCAAGAAAAAGAAAGGTGGTTAACACATGTTATCGCTTATGTATTAGAAGTAATTTTCTTAGGAGTTTACTATTCACACAGGTGCAGGGTGCATTTGCACCTTGGAGCAGAATGACACTTCCACTAGACTATCTAAAGTTAAGTGCCAAGCTAGATTATTTGGGAGAGTCCCTCTACATTATGACGAACTAACTATAGATGACGTGCTTCCTACAATAGACAAGAACTTGAAAGTAATTTCTGGTTGGACAGGAAACTTATGAATGAGTACAAAGGAAGGGTTGTTCTCATGGAAGCGAGACTAGCCAGCATTCCTATTTATCTTCGATCTTTCTTTCAATTATCTAAGTGGGATTTGGACCTGATTAATAGGCAAATGACTCATTGCTTCTCGAACGATCTTGAGGGGCATAGGAAATGTTTTTTTTTTACCCAACACCGTAGAACAAAATGTTCTACGGTAAATCAATTAAAGCAAAATAAAGTACAAAAAGTTACAAATTCCAAAAGAATAAAGATTATAAGCTAGCCAATGCCTGCTCTAGGAATGGAACCCATGATTACAGATTATGATCTATCCACTGTGAAAAGCGAACTGTAAACTTTTGCTTGATCTTATGTCGAAGTAGCTTAAGATCATTCTTGAGGTGGTATCTCCAAGACTGAATTGAATGAGGAAGTGCTCTGAACACAAAGTTATTTCGCTGAATCCAAATGTTCCAACAACCCAAAATAAGGATTTCGACAGCAAAATTGTTTTGGAAGGAGCTGCGTGGCCAAGATGGTGTCCTCATAAACAGAAGTTCCTCTTCGTCTGTTTGGAATCAGAGAGTTCCAGCAGTCTTGCGCAAAACTGCAATCCCACAATAAATGCATAGGAGTTTCTTCTGCTTGCTGATTACAGTTAGGGCAAAAGGTATCATCAAGGTGCATGCCTTTCCTTAGAAGAAGAGCCCTAGTGTTGATTCGACAGTGAGCTACCAACCAAAAAAAAAATTATGCTTTAGCCTGCTGGAGCTATCCCAAATGAGACTGAAAAACGGATGCTCCTCATGATTGTCCAGAAGCAAATTATAGATCAGAATTGAAGAGGGCCTGCCAGAAGCACCAATAATGTTCCACCTATCTTTAACTTGTGGGTCTAAGGTCGGAGCCAAAGAGGGGAGCTGGTTGAATTCTTCAAATGCTACTACAGAGAGAGGTAAATGGAACTAATCAATCCAATTTTCCTCCTGAAAGAAACTTAGTACCGATTGATCCTCATGAAGGGCAAAGGAGTGAAGGTGAGGGAGCAAAGATTGGAGCTGCTGTTCCAACCAAGTATCTGACCAACAGAGAATAGATTGTCCTGACCCAATGGAGCATTTGCTGATTTGTTTGAATCTCTCCAGGAGAGCAATATGAGACTTCCACTAGAAAGAGCCTTCAACTTTCCTTCTTGGCAGTTCAGTGTGGTAATATTTCTCCCAGATCAAATTAATCCAAGGTATATCCTCCTTATTGAGAAATGTAAGCAGATTTTTCATTAGTAGTGCCTTGTTGTGAATAGAGATATCAAGTATTCCAAGTCCTCCTTGCTTTTTTGGCCTACAAACCTTGGACCAAGCAATAAGTGCAGTTCCTCTATCCTCCATACCAAATTTCCTCCAAAGGAAATTTCTCAAGTACTTTTTGATTTGCTGTAACACACCAACTGGGAGAGCTAGAGAGCTCATGAAGAAAATTGGCAGAGAAGCAAAAACTGATTTTATAAGCAAAAGCCTGCCATCACAAGATAACATAGTGGAGTAGCCAGAAAGCCTTCTTTCAATTCTTTGCATCATTGGGTTAAAATCTTCAATTTTTGGTTTTGTTGTGCCAAGAGGGAGACCTAAATAGGTGAAAGGAAAATGACCTTGCTGGCAGCCCAAAACATTAAGCAAAGAGTGAAGCTGTGTGATTGGTACATTTAGTGGCACCAAGAAGGATTTCTCATAATTCACTCTCAGACCTGTGAAAGCAGAGTAATGAAGGAGGAGATTTTTGACTTGCTCAATTTGTCTCATATCAGCTGGCAGGACTAAGATGGTATCATCAGCAAACTGAATCATTGGGAAGTCAGGGCAAGCTTGACTAACAATAGGAGGAAGAATCAGCTGATTTTGCATAGCTTCATTGAGGGTGGATTGGAGTAGGTCAGCATCCAACACAAATAGCAAAGGAGAGACAGGGTCACCTTGTCTAACCCCTTGATTGCAATGAAAGAATTTTCCTGGCACCCCATTAAGCAACACTGAAGAAGTACCAGAGGAAAGGAGCATGGAGGTCCAATTCATCCATCTATCTCCAAAACCTCTTGCTTTGAGAATTGCAGAATAGCTTGATGGTTCAGAAGATCAAAAGCCTTTTCAAAGTCTAGCTTGAGGAGAACAATGGGCAATTTAGACTACTGACACTGATGTAAGTACTCATAAGCCCATCCTAGACAGTCATTAATGGTTCTGCTCTTAATAAATCCATACTGATTGACATGAACCAAATTGAGAATAACTGTCTAAAGTCTATTGGCCAGCAACTTGGAAATGATCTTGTTGGAGCAATTGAGAAGTGAAATTGGTCTGAAATCATTTGCTCTAACAGGATTGTCCTTTTTGGGAATTAGAGTGATGAAGGAAGCATTGATACTTTGCAGAGAAATATTTCCATGATAGAAATCATTAATCAGCCTGTAGAAATCTTCAGCAATGATGCTCCAACAAGCTTTAATGAAATCTCCATTGAATCCATCAGGACCAGGTGCTTTATCAGAAGGAAGATCCTTGACCACAGAGTCAATTTCCTGTTTTGAGAAAGGAGCATCTAAATCTTCTAAACCATCAACTCTATGAATAAGTCTTACTAGCAAAAAAGCCAGTGCGTTGCATCGGATATAAAATAAATCTGAGAGTTTGTGTGGTATTCAATAGTTTACCTACCATGATGAATAATATGAATTCCCAATTAAAATTGGTTGTAGGACTTATAAGGGTCCCATTTATGACGACCCCATTCTACCCCAAAAGCTCGTAATCTTCTTCTCTGCTAATAAAACCTACTCCTTCAAATCACCCTAAAGAAATTGGAATATGTGTAATAAATTGTTAATATTCAAAAATCATGTGTAAAAATAGTAACAATAATCTAAACATTTATTGGTTCAGTAGATCAAAAGACTACTCCTTTGATGCGAAAATAAATGTGCATCATTTGTATACGTGTAGCAGATTCAAATAGATCATATATTAATTCCTATATCTCTCAATCCCTATTAACATTTATTCATATTTATACTTTCCCACTTCAAAAAAAAATGATGGCTGGAAAGTAAAGAGTTTATAATGCTTGGCGCTCTTTTGTTGACACATTGCCGACGGTAGTAGGAGCACACCCTTCACGTCAACATGACCATTTACCAAGACATTATCACCTAGCCTCATTGGGGACCAGGATTGGGATATGCAGGCCGCGGGATCAATAGATGGTACAACGGAGGGGAGTGCTTCCCTCCCAGCTGTCGTGCGGGGTGAAGCAGGACACGATCAGGATGCGCCGTCCGTTGTCGTACTCTCGCTATCATCACTCCCTCTCTCCTCCCTATCTCACCAAGACATAGGTGACATCCAGAGTTGAGAAATATCTTGATGGTCAACATATAACGGTGAGCCCCAAATATCTTCCCTGTTCTGTATGTAGTACATATTATAATCTCTAAAAGGAATCTTATTTTTTATTGAAGTAATTATTATATCAGATAATGTGTTTGTAACAACAAATAACAGCAAGTTGCAATCGGCGCACGTCTAGCAACTTTGGGTCTGTGCAGCACAACATCTAGCACCCACTACTGTCTACTACCCACCGCCCACTACGCATTGTGCTGCGTGCCCCTTATCCACAAGGACACATACATCGCGCTCGTCCCCTCATGTTCTCCATCCACCGGACGCGCTTGCTCCCTCGGCCCCCTCACTATCCGGCGCACGCCGAACGGCTTGGCACAAACATTAAACTCATCAGTAACAACAAACAACGGCATGTAATTATAAATCGGTGCTCATATAGAATATTTTCTTTGCAATTGATAGCACACAAAAATTATAATGGCCAACATAAAACAATTCAAGTTCATCAAATTGCGCCAATCTGATGTAAATCCTACAAATCAAATCAATAATTAAGAATAAGCAGATCCTGAGATCAAGGAGACCATGGACGGGAGTATGTGCTCAAGAAAAAGAAGCATCCAAAAACATTTAATATCAGTATAACGGATGCTACATTTTTTTTGTTTTGCATGGTACGTATGCTACATTTTTAGAACGTTGGCAGAGGCTAGAGCTACCATCCCGACAGTCTGTTGCTACATATACTAATATCAACATTTAAGTACAGCAATAATATAACTTACCTGGCATCACCCAAAAAAATACTACAACAAAAGGGCATGGGGTAAAAAAAACATGGTCCACAATCATCGACTGGAAATATAAATCAATCCGGCAGCTTCTGGTCGGTGTGCAATCAATAAAAAAATAGACAAAAATCCCCACCGGAGAGCTCCCTTATCCACACAGCACTGCTCGTCATCAATCCACGCCCCCATCAGTGCTGCTCTCTCCTCTTCTCCGCCCCGCACCAGTTCCGGCCGTGCCACACCCCCCATCTCTCTTCCCTCCTCCTGTCCTCCGCACGCCCTAGGGACCGTGGCGCCAGATCGAGGTAAGGGCCCTGCCTCCTCCAACCGCGCGCAAGCAGGCCAAGCCGATGCCCGCCCCCTCCCTCTCTTCCCCTTCTCTCTCTAATCTCTCTCACACGTTTTCTTCAGGGAGCCCGGCAACGGAGGTCGCCGCCTCTCCGTCTCGATCCGTCGGCTGCTGGATCCGACTGCATGGCCCGCTGGTGCCCTCCAGGGACCCCCCCCCCCCCCAACCCCGCGTCGGTGAGGACAGCCATGGATGGGCGCCCTGGAGCTCTTCTGCCGTCGCCCGATCTGGCCGCCCGCCCAGTCGCCGGACCGTGCTCCGGATCCGGCCAACAGCCTCGTCTCCGACTCGATTCAGACGCCCACAGCCTCCCTCCGCCACCTGCGCCATGCATGCCCCCAGGTCCGACCGATCCTGCGCCGCTCATCCTCACTGCTTTTCTTTTGAGTGAACCTCGCTGCTTCTTTTTGGCTCGCAGCTCGCAAGGAGGCCAGGCACGTCGTCCAACTGATGCACCGGCGGCGCGTATCGGCGTGGGGGTGGGCCGGCGACACACAGCGGCGTGGGGGTGGGCCGGCGGCGCGTGTTATGACCGGCGGCAGGACGTTGAGATGGGATTGTTTTTTTACGGGATTGGGAGGCAGGGACGTGCGGGTGGGTGGGTGGGTTATTTCTTTTTCTCTCTTGTCAGTATCGCTTCAGGTTGACTTATAATAGTACTGCGGGTTAAATAGCCAAAATAGCAGGGGGGTTTCTGTAAAAATGCCGATGACGGACGGGCAGAAGCACTCCGTGCTTTATTAGTAGGGAAAGATTAGATTAAGATGGTCAGACATCTCACTTGAATTACCCAATCTTTCTTTGAAAGCTGACCAAAGAACTGCAGCCTTAGCATGATGCTCTGTTACTTCTACCCCCTGATCATTCATAAGAGTTTGAATGAAGTTATGCCTGTATTTGATGGTAGCTTTAGCCTGAAAGAATTTTGAATTCTCATCTCCAAACTTTACCCATCTAATTGTTGCTCTCTGTCTCCAGTAAATGCTTTGAAAAGACAACAACCTCAAGAGATGCTCTTTCAAGATTTCTCTGCCATTTTGTTCCATATCTGATAGTATTCTAAACTCCTCAAAATAATCCCACATCAAGATTACACTATTTGTGGCCTGAATGCTGAGTGCAAGGTTGGAAATGCCCTTACTCCAAAACTTTAGACTTTTCCTAAGCCTTTTAAACTTTGCAGTGATGAGTTTGGCAGAATTAGTGGCTTGAATGGGTTGGTGCCAGCTGGACTTTACTACTTCTTGGAAATCTGGAAGTTGAAGCCAAAAGTTCTCAAACCTGAATACTTTTGCTTTGGGGATAGAAGTACCAATTTGGATCACAAATGGGCAATGATCAGAAATAGGCTTGGCCAAGGGAAAGGACAAGGTATTTGGGTATTGAGAGGACCAGTTTTCAGATGTGAATACCCAATCAATTTTTTCTAACAAAGGTGCTTGCTGCATGTTACTCCAAGTAAAACTTCTTTCCTTCAAAGGAATTTCTACCAAAGCTAATTGACTGATTGCAGCATTGAAATCCATCATATTGTTTATATTCCCAGCACCATCATTTCTATTGGAAGGATATCTAATATAATTAAAATCCCCAGAAATCAGCCAGTTTGTTTCCACAGGCATCTGAATGTTTTTGAACCAGTCCAGAAATAAATGTCTCCCTTCCTCATCACAGGGACCATAAATATTAGTTAGGATCCATGATTCTCCTGTGTGCACTGAAATAAACCTCATTGAAAGAGAGAAATCATTTTTAAACAGACATTCTCCTTGAAACATAGCATCACTCCAAGCCACAAGCAGACCCCCAGAAGCCCCTATAGAGGGTGAGAACTCAAATTTATTGATTCTTTTTGGGGCAAATTTTCTTAAATAAGAGATGTCAAAAACTTCTCTTTTGGTTTCTTGCAGACAGATAACTGAGCACTGTGATTCTTCAATTTTATTAGAAATTGCAAGCCACTTATCACTGGAGTTTATACCTCTCACATTCCAGTTTAAAATATTCCAGGATCTATTCATTGCAGAAACACGCAGGCATACAGCAGGAACCACCACTGAGCAGGAAGTTTTAAAATGGTCCAAAGACTCAAACTAAGACAGGCCCACAGATTGAAGGTTCTCATAAAAGTCCAGGGAACAGAGATTGAATTTATTACAGTAAAGATGAACTGAAATTTCAGTAGCAAGGACCCTAGACAAAAGGACCTAATTTGATCCAAAAGAAGGGCAGCTTCAAGAACTCCCCACAGTGCTTCCCAAGGCTTCAGTCCTTCCATGCTGATGGCTTCCCCCCTCTTTTAACTTTCTTCTGCAAGAGGATTTCTTCAGAGCAAGCCTTAGGGTCCACCTTGCAGTAAGAAGAGTTCAGATTCTTTATTATTTTTGAATTGCAGACAGGAGGCTTAGCAGTACAAGCCAAACAGTTACTATCATGACATGTTTTCTTCCTATATCCCTTGTTTAAGTGTTGCAATCTCTCACTTCTTCTTACCTCAGATTCCACAATAGGCAACCTGTCCTTCCTTTTTCCCTTAACAGCAGCAGGACTGGAGAAGCTGACCACCTCAGCAGGTAAAGGTTGCATATCCTCCAAGCTAGGAGCCTGCAACTGAGAGCAAGAAGGAGCCACAGTTACAGGGCAAGAAGGAGGAATGAAGAAGGTGAGATGTTGAGATTTCTGAAACTCTTGACAAATAATAGCCCACATAGGAGACAACAAGAACATCTTGGCCCACTCAAATTTATCAGGAGTCAAAAGGGCATAACAAATGAAATCCACCCAGTCATAAGGTACCTGAACTTTAGTGAGGCCTTCAGCACTAACAAGAAATGCTTCTCCCAGGCAGATAAACAAGCCACAGATTGACTGCCAGAATCTGCAACAGTATCATCAATAGATAAATATTTCCCTTTGATAGAAAACCCTGGTGGTGCTGAGGAATGAGAGTTAGAAGAGCATGTAACAGCCCTACATTCAGAGTCAGGCTTGGAAGAACCAACAGAAGAACAGTCAAGGATTTCAATTTCCTCATCAACAAAAGAGCTCTGGTCATCTTCCCTAAGCTGAGCTGCCAAAATTTCTGCATGAGAAGCTAACTGAATAACTGGGTCCTCTCCTTCAGCAAGATTTAAGTTAAATAAGGGGCCATCCTCCTCATCAGGGAACAAGTTATCCTCCAACTGAGAGATTTCCAAAGGAGCATTCACATGAGATTCAATGATTGCAGGTGAAGGAGGCAACTCTTGATTTAAATCAAGTTGAACATTTAATGGTGGCTCCATTTCTGGCAAAATAGGATAGAACTCTAGAGGAGCAGCAATGACAGGCATAGCAGGCTCAGGCTGGGGAAAGTTCGAAATGTCATCTTCTTTTTGAGGGGTGTCACCAGATTTTATCCAATCAAAGCATGGTCCGGGATACATGCAATATCACCGCACTGGGGGTGGGGGTGGGGGTCTAATAGCCAAACATGGCGGCCCAATAGTGACACAATAGCTTTGCTAAATCATGTGCTTTGTAATTTGCTTCTCTACCTTCATGCTTCACATACACACCTCTTCAAACTCTTACATCTTGTCTGCAATGTCTTTGATGATAATGGCAGTTGGCCCCCGATACTCACATTGAAGATGTTTTACCGTTGCCGAGCAGTCCATCACATTATGAATCTTCCAAACATAGTTATGGTCATGGACGCCGCCCTCCTCATCACTCAGCCATCTCATAGCTCCATCACCGATGCATGCGTCGTCTAAGTCCATAGGAACATGCAACCCTAGAAGTGCTTCTAGTGGAAACACATACTCATCATCTGCATTCAAAGCCGTTGCTTTATATGATTCCACGACAAGATCAACATTTAATGGTGCAACCATCATCTCGACAACCATTGCAATAGATGGGCTCTCCTCTTGTGCTGAAGCCATAGCAAGATCATAATCAGGTGGCACAAATGTCCCAGCTATTGTATCCTTGTCGGATGCTTCCATGGCCGGTCCGGTGCTACCAAAGAAGGCCTCTATTTTTGGAACACTTGGTGGTGGTAAACTAGATCAAGAGTACAAGAGAGCCAACACGATAGTGTGAGGTTGCAACTACTTCATCACTGACATATTGTGTAGCTATTGTGTTGGGTAGTTCTGGTTGCATAGTTTTAAATAGCAGGCCATGCTAAATATGGGCAATCCTCCAAATCAACTATAGTGGGGCTATAGCTTTCTATTTTACAACGTCACCGGCTAATTATACATTAATATTATTTAGCGACACCCTGCTCAAAAAACTATAGCCGCGATACAGCGGGGCTATAACCGGCTATTTAGAACTTTCACTGGCGATGATGGGCCTCGGTAGGAAAATAATAGTTCGTTTTGTTTTTTTTCCTTTTTTACTTTCCACTTTTTTCCTTTTGTTTATATTTAAAATATATACATAACATATTTCAAGATTACTTTAGTTAAATGTTTCAAAATATTTGAACAAACATTCGTACTATTCAAAAAAGTGTGTACCATTCAGAAAAAAGATCATGAAATTTAAAAAATGTTTAAATGCTTTGAAATAATATTCATGACATTTAAAAAAATAAAATGTTAAAATGTGTCTGTAATTTTAATTAAAAAGTAAGTGGCATTTAAAAAATGTACGCGGAATTCAAAATAGTTTACGTGGCATTTTAGAAAATTTTCGCATGTTACAAAAATATGCTTGTGCCATTTAAAAATAATTATATATAATTTAGTAAATGTACCCAATATTTCAAAAACCGTTTCATACCAATTAAAATTCTATTTGGTATTTAAAAAAATTCCCATGTTTCACTTAAAAAATGTGCCATTTTAAAAATCTGTTCATAAATATGTGAATAAATTGCAAAAAAAAGTTTCATACTACTCGAATAAAGTTCAAGCGTTTATCGGCAAAATGTATCATTTTTATTTGAAAGAATATTCTAATATTTGAATATACAGTGAACCTTCTGTAATACATGTTTTTCATTTCTAAAATACACATTGAAGATGATGTCAATATATAGAGTTGCTTTTTCTCTATGACCCCATGTGTCGCTCTTTCTTCCTAGCGAAGGAAGAGACGATCTCGCCAGGCGCCAACGCCGCCCGGGAGTTTCCCCGCCGCCATCCTCCGGAGGCCTCACTCCGCTGGCGACCTTAGTCGTCGGTGGTGAGGAGGGTCGCCGGATCTATGCGGGTGGATAGTTTTAGGCCAAATTAGCTTAGTTCTTAGGCTGTTCATCGTCTTGGCTTCGGCGGCGGCGATGGCGGCGCTGAATAAAATTTCTTCAGATCCTACTCCAATGAGGCGATTGGTCCTATGGTTGGGGATGGATTTGGAATTCAGTCTGTTCAAGCAAGGATGGCGTGGCGGCGACGGCATTCTCGTGGTGGACCTGTGTCCTCGGGCTCCACCGTTGTGCCGGCGTCTGCTCCAGCGCCGACGCGGAGCTTGAGAGATAGTCCAGGAGCGGATGCAGATTGTGGTCTGCATCAATGTCATCTGGAAGATGATGGATCGTGTGCTAGGTTCGTGGTACGTGGATGGCAGATAAGATTTCCTCCTTCGACGTCTTAGTCATTTAGGGCTGCTAGATCTGGAGTTTGATGGCGTGTCCGGGGTTTGCCCCGGTCTGATTCATTCAACGATAATGGTTTTGCCTTTGGCCAACCACCTTGGAGGTCCGAAAAGCTTCATGTCAGCGATGAAGCCGCGTCGAGCTCGGGTGTGAAGGTGATCCATCATTTTTTCTTTTGGTGGCTGTTGTGGTGGTGCCAGAGGCATGTGACGGGCGTCGGTGTCAAGCTCAAAGGTTTTTTCAGTCTTGTTTGTAATTTTACTTCTTGGTTGTTGTTCCTTTATGCAAAGGCTAGCATTATGCTATTTGTTCAGATTTGCCAGGTCGGTATGTGCGTGACTTGTATTATGATCATATAAATGAGACACGTATTACCTTAAAAAAGATGATGTCAATATATGTTGAACATTTTTGGATACACAATAAACCTTTAAATACTATACTGTGAATTCTTTTGTAATATATAGTGAAAATTTTGTTAAACTATGAAGAACATTTTTGTAATATACATGAAATTTTTGTGTAGTTTCACTGTTTGTACGGATATTTGTTCTTAATTTGTGAATTTTGAAAAAACAAAAAGAAAAAGAAAAGGAAAAAGAAAGAAAAAACAAAAGACAGACAAAGCTACTTAATTAATACTCTCTTTCAAAAAATAGAATCCGGCCTTCCTAGTATTGGGTCTTCACGCAGCAAATAGAATCCAGCCACTTCGAGCAGGAAAATGTTTCTGGTAGCGAGAACCGGGTGCCCCTGTATCTCACCTTCAGTCTGCCGTTTGACTCGCTGAAGGGGCGAGCGAGATGGGCCGGCCCACTAGCCCCGGCTTTCAGTTCTTTATGTTTTCTGTTTTCGTTATTTTCTTTATTTTTTGCTCATACTTATATGCAAAGAGTAAATTGGTATGAATTATAACATATCAAGGCTGTTAACAGAGGGAAATCGCCTCCGACGTGAATAGTTTTTTTTTGCGAGTGACGCTAAAAGAATTAGAATCAGTTGCTTTTGTGGAACCACCTGCAGGTAGAAGCATTCGAGGCAGTCTCAACCACCTCCTATGTTCTGAGTATCGGCAACACATGCTTTGCGGCAGAATGGAGAACCGCTACAGGCCCACGTATTAAAACCACTTTCAGTTACCGTTTATGTAGAAGTGTACGTGGCTTTCTATTTTTGATTCTTGCTTGTTCTGGACCTTGTTAATCGTGGCGATAATTAATGGATGGTTGCGTGCCGAGGGTCTTTCCCTGTTTTTGAAAAAAAATGTGTATATTTTTGTATTAAAGCAATCCAAACTAATCAAAGAAAATGTACAGAAGGTTAAGTTTTTTGTTTTGCGGGAGTAAAGAAGGTTAACTTAATAACAAAGTTGGAATTTTAACTTTTTTTTAAAAACACAGTACAATTGAAGTCGTTTACATACACAAGTATACACTCACCCGTATAAACACACGCGCGCGCGCGCACACACACTACCTCTATGAGCACCTCCGAGGGACTGAGCCGGCACATGATATTGAGATTGATGAAGACGACTTCGTAGTCGACAGGAACGTTTCCTCCCACTTAACGCACGTCGTCGAAAAGCTAAAAACTCTGATGGGTTGGGAATACCAGTGTCCTCCTAACCATCCACCACAGGCTGGTGCGCAGTTAATTTTTTAACTAATTCAAATAGAAAACAGAAGCACATACGAACAGATCCAGCTTTCAAACTAAATGTCGGCAACAATAAACAGATGGAAAAGGCCCCTTGCATAACTGTAAGCTCCAATTCAGTATCAGTTTGTCTAATTCATATCTAGATATTTTCTAAGGATGTCACATCTAATCTCCCACAAGTAACGTAGCAACAAGGAACAAAAAAAACTGAGACAAAAAAACAGACCACAAATATAATGGACATCAGGTTATATGTGACATAATTATGTCACATCTAGATGTGTTCTAGACAGACCCATTCAATATTATTTTCCGAGTGAATTCCGGCTTTTACTCCCTAATTAACCATTTTGACACTAGTTATCTCATTTCACAAATTTTCATCCAGATTACCCCATTTAGTGACAATCATGTCTGTTCTTACCCCTTTTAAATTTAAGAGTCTTCTTGCAAAGATCGTGTAAATTTTACTCGACTAAGTGCCCAAATGTACATTTTTATTAAAAAAAAGATCCGATCCTGTTATGTTAATACCTGGTAGTACTAATTTTCAATGGACACACATCATTGGAGCCCGCTAAAAAACACATGCACGACAATAGCACTGCAGGCATGTAAAATAGACTGATGTTTTTGTTTGATGATCTCCCAAAGCTTAAAATAAGTAGTTCCCCCGATATGTTCTGCATAAAGGAAGAAAGCTAAAATATCATCACATTAAACCTACAAACCAAGTACGAAAGTGTCACGCGCCGGGCCCGACCTCCTCTGGCGCTCCCGCGAGCGGCAGGGGAGGCAAACCCTGCTGCCGCCAGGCCCCCCTCTTCCCCTCCTCCCTCCCTCGCTGCCGCCAGAGGGCGCGGCCGAGCGAAGCCCCGCCGGCACCGGCGGGAGGCCACGTCTCCTCGCGCAGGGGTCTTGGCGCGGGCCGAGGAATCTTCGCCAGGATGCTGCGCTCCGCGACCGGCGTGGAAGCACGACGTCAGGGCCGGGTCGGTGGTGTGACAACATCGCTATGGAGGTGCTGCCTGGCCAGCTATGGCAACTATAGTGGTCGTCTGAATCTGGATTTAGGGGTTGCGGGCCGGGGGCGGCTGCCCCTGCCGTGGCCTTCCGTCGGCGGGGGTGGTGGCCTGACATGTGGTGGGCTCCCTCTTCCTCCTCTCAATGGCTGCTAGGTTAGGCAAGGTGGCGCAGTGCAGGGTCCCGTTGAGACTGATCAGATCCAGCTGGATCTGGCCCTGGTCGTTGGTGGGCGGCTCAGGGTGATGGCTACGACAACGCCAGCGTGTTGGTGTCGACGGTGGTTGGGTGGGTCACCGCGCGGGGAGGCTCATGGTGATATGCTTGGCAAGTCGGCTGTAGCGGCGGCGGCTGGCATGTTCCGGCGTCGGCTGGTGCATGGGCGGCTTGTGTCAGCCTTCGATTCCTCTCCTTGTTGTCCGGGCACTACTTTCATCGAAGGATTGGATCTCTTCCAGATCCGGTCCATCGCTTGTCTTGCGCCCGGCAGCAAGACCGAGCTCGTCTCGCGCAAGGTAGCATGACCAAGCTCGTTTCGCGCCCGATGAAGCAGGACCGGTCTATGGAGGCCAGTTTTGACCGGCCTATTGGGTCTCGGCGCCGGGGCTGCCTAGGGGTGTGAAAGGCAAGGCCTTTCCACTCGTCTCTTTGGTTGGGGTAGCAGCGGGTCTCGGGTGAGGTGGTGTCAAGGTCTTGGATGCCGGGGCGGCGGCCCTGGTGGTGGTAGCGCGGTGCACATGGGCAGAGCCCGTGGCTCGGTGCTGCCCGGTGGCCATGACCGTGTGGGCAGTGTGGTCGCTGGGGTGTGGTGTTCGGTGGCGGTGAGTGTTGGCCGAGGTGAAAACCTATTCTTCGGACGGACCGGCGATGGCGAAGCTTGTTCCCTTTCAGAAGGCGTCGTCGTGGCTCTCATTGCCCGTCGTGTTGCTCTAGGGGAAACTCTGATCCTCGGGTCGGGCAGTGGCAGCGCTCCGGTGTTGTAAGCTTCCTGAAGGCGCCACCTTGGAGCCCACGTTTCATCGTATGCGGCTTCATCTCTTCGCAATGGTTTGTTCACGGTTGGGGAGCTTGGTTGCTCTTGTAGTGCTAGGGGTGGTGTTGTTCCGCTCAGCGCCTATGTATTCTGCCTTGGTTATGTGCGTGTGCTGCGGTGACGTGCATTTGTACCGTGTTATGGATAATCGTTGCTTTATATATAAAGCCGGGCGAAAGCCTTTTTGGGTAACCTACAAACCACAACCCACAATGCAAAATTGAACGTACTTTACCGTCGAAGATAATTGTTCCTCTTTCCCTCGATGTGGTGCGCACGTACGTGACAACCATGAGAAAAAAAACCGGGTGCGGCTAAACTAATTGACCGGGTTGGGCATTGGAAAAAAATGCCAAGAAATCTGATGACAAGGAGTTAGCTGGCAAATCGCTCTCAAAAATCTTACTGGGGTAAGAACTGGCAAGACTTTTGCTAAATGGGGTAATTGGGATGAAAAAATGTTAAATGAGGTAATTAGTGCCAAAATGTGAAGGGTAAAAACTGAAATTCACTCTTATTTTCCCTTGCCAGTTGCCACGGCAGATCGAATGCGGTTGCGTTGTCCATCACGGGTGCCAACTCTGCAAAGTTCGTTCGCTAGCTTAATTGACCGAAAGCAGCACGGCACCACCGCTTTCTCTTCAATTTTCTGGGCTTAATTCGAGTCAGCCATTACCTTCTAACCACCAGCACATGCATCCATGCCCGGTAATCAAAAGAAACCATTATTGCCGAGCTCTAAATCTCCTTGGATGTGCCTATATATGGCCATGGAGGCAGAGATCGATCACCCAGTCCATCCACCACGCCAAATCGTCACACGCATAACAACCTAGTACGCCACAAGAATTAGGCACTCAATATCGATCACATCGACAATTAATCGGGCAGCCCAGCTAGGCCAGCTCAATCTCAATGAGCTCGCTGCGATCCCAGCTCGTGGTTGTCACCGTCTTCCGGCCCGAGCAGCCGAGGTCACGCCGTTGTCACCGTCTCGCCGGACGAGGAGGAGAAGAACCAGGGTCCCGCCCAAAACATTGGTCCATCAGTGCCATGACCAACGCACGTATGTACTATATGATTATGAAATATGAATACGGTCGATAACGTGAATCGCCTATATGTATATATGATGTACGCATGAACGCATGCATCTAAAGACTCATGCATGCATTGCATGAGCTGGAGTATGTATTGTGTATACCGACGGTCTCCTTATATGTATACAAGGTAATGTGCAACGAGCAATCCATTAGTATTTTATGTAATTTATTTAGTCTCACAATTTTGTACCATCTTGTGAATTAGACTTTGTATTTGTTTGTGTTTGACTACACGTAAAACCGATGATGGAGACAACGATAGAGAAATATAAGGCGAAGCCGGTCGATTAGTTTAGCAGGCTGGGAAGCTAAGCAAGCACAGGCATACTTTGGTGCGGTGCTAATGCTACTAGGGCTCTTTTTTTCTTCTTGAGATGATGTACTAGGCTACTAGCTAGCATTCTGTATGCTACCAGATATGATGACATATTATTGCATGCAAGCGAGGTAATTTGTTTTCATTCGAAATATGGTACCACAGTTCATAACCGAGCTTGTATATCCAGGTCACTGCCACCGTGCATTGCTCCACTGCACATCTAGTCTAAAGAAGAGGCGCACGTCACCAAACACCTAACAGGAACTAAATGCCATGTGTAGAATCCGTGTGATCAAATGATGTACCTGATCCATCAGAAAAGCAAAAGCGGGCGACATGTCACTCTTCTCTTGATATCCGTACGCTGATTTTAGATGGGTAGTTTCGCTGTTTAAACTACTATCTCTGTACCAAAATACTTGTAATTGGGAGAACTTGTACAGAGGGAGTACCAGTTGTGTAAACACGTGCTAAAGTAGATAACCTGATGTCGTGGATAAATCAAGGAAGTTAACCATGATGAACTGTCATGCTGATGACGTGACAAACATGCAAAACTTATTGATGTATAGATGACTTGCATGGATTTAAAAATATAGTGTGTTGCAGCTATCCAAAAAAAAGGTAGAAGACATTTTTTTTTATTTGCGCGGGAAATAGAAGATGTATTACATGTCGTCCATCAATCCCATCCCTTCCCATCCATTAGTCGGTAGCTGCCATATACACTCGAACTTGTACTCCATCTGTCCCAGAGAGATCCCTCGCAACAATTCCTTAAGCGTTTTTACATGTTTTTTTTTTGTTTTCAAGCATCCACAAATAGGCACCATGCCTATTCATCTGCGGTTGAAAATTTAAGAATGCGATAAGTAGAACACATGTTTTCTTGAGATCATGAGAAAACTAGACAAGATAGAATCCTAGTGTCATCGGTGTGCATGACATAGGCGACGACATGATCCAGTTTCTTTGGTGGCATGTTCCTCGAGCATCTTCCCCTGAGGCCACCAAGCATAGGCCACGCAGTCGATGGCGACAGCATGGCTCTTTTTGTGGGGCAGTTCTGCGGCATCTGCATGCAATGGCTTGAGGCAGTGGAGATGAAAATGCAGAGGTAGTGGCATTGTTGCGAGCTTAACTGGCAGCCGCTGGTGCTGAAGGTGGCGGCTAGGCACATCTCGGAGTTAGTGTTGGCAGAGTTGCATTGGTGCCCGGTGGTTGGGAAATCTGTCATGCGACAACGATCCCATGATATGCGGGTTCAAGTGTGTCAACGGTGGGCCGAATGTCGCGGTTCAGGCATCTCGCGCAGCCATTGATATATTGATATGCTTTAACCACATTCATAATTTTTTTAACTCTAATGCTTCAGTAGAAATGAATTTGCATGTCTTTATGATTTATTTATAATAACATGTTAATAAAGTCCTAGCACTAGTTTTGGTTTTTCAGTGTTTTTGGTTTCATGGAAAACAAGCATTTTATGCTCACGAGAAAAAATTGAGAAGTGTTTTTGGATGAGAAGAGCACCAACGCCGAAAGAGAAGGGTAGTGTAGGTCACAGAAGGCCCAGGCGCCCTAGGGTTGAGGTGCATGTGCTCAATAATGCCTCTCTGCCCCTGTGCACCTCCAGATTATATATACACCAAAACCCCTACATAGATTATGTCACAACTTTCTGTGGCCATCACTTAGCATTACAATGTGTTTTCATCTACAACCATGTTCTATTACCCTGCTGGCGCGGGAATTCATCGCCATCTTCATAAAAAAATGATATTCGGCTCTTCGCAGCTCCATGATGATGTTTGAGTAGTTAAACCCCTAAACTATTGTTGCCTGGAAGTAGTCATGAGGCAATCTCTCACTTCCGCTTCAATACAACTAGATCGGGATCGCGCCTTGGCGCAAGGGTGCCGGTCCCAACGTGTTGATCAAAACCGGTAATGCTAAGTTAGAAGGAATCCAGGTTTAGCACGGGTATTCAAACAGGATGTAACAAACTAAAAGGAAAAATTAAACATTCACATGAGCAAAACATCATCGAGTTCAACATCGTCATAAGAATTAAGGCAACATTCAGTTCAGTGCGTTCGTGAAACCACAAAAGGTAACCACCTGACATTAAGTTCGGTACTAAGAGCACGAACACAAGAGAGAAAGTACCAAAAGGAGGAACACAATAAAAAGGTAATAAAAATCTACATGGCCATAGCTATTAGGCATATACTATAATAAGTTGCTTCATTCAATTGCATAGAACGATTTATATGTGTCGACAATGCACTTGCGATTTTGTACCTTAGCCTTTTAAAGGTTATGGACAATGAGCGATGGTTTCCTCTTTTCAATTTCGAAGGCAAAGACACATATCTGATACTCTCTGATCCCTGCCACTTTGACAAAGTCTCACAAACTATTTGTTATCGTTGGTCTCTTGTCCGTACTCATCTTCATCCGGACCTGTCTCATAACATATCTAGTGCTGAGACTAAACATCATGTCCTTGACCGGTTCATTGAGATGGTCCTTTAGATGCAGTTTTGTGAAGCGACATGATAAGTACCGCGAAAAGAAACATGCATTGGTCACAGCTGGGTACTACAATAATTTACTTGTAAGAAGTAGTAGGGTATTTAAGGTCCATAACATCCTCGTCCAGGAGCGACGAAGGTATAGCAATCATATCCAACCCAGAAACAAAGACACTGGAGCATTGCATATAAAATATAACATAGCATGATAGAGGTTCCAAGTAATACAATACATAAAAGATCTATGAACTTACCCAGGAAAATTTAGAAAATACAATGCCTCTTAATTCCAATGGGACCTTAAACAAAGAGGTATAGCAGTCCATATCAAAACTATAGAAGCACATTCAAATTAGAAAACAGTAAGCAACAATCCATCAAGCATTTGAATGAAAACAACTCAAAGCAAGGCACACAATAATTTCCAGTCATATCCAACCCAGTCTATTACATACCAGTGTGGCATTTTCTTAGGAAATGCAGCATGATATACCAAAAGGAAGTTTAAGTACCTTATACCAAAAGAAAGGCACGATTAATCATTCATCAACTAATATCTCCGGATTATGAGTGACGGGAATAACAATAGTATGGACAATACATAAAAATACCTTATATGTGCACACAAACTCATGACAATTAAACGACTTTACATCATGGATACAACTCAATCACCCGAATACCGACCAATGTAAACTATTTTTACATAGCATATTGGGCAAAAATTGTATACCCTGCATATAGACAGGAATATTTTCTGGTTGTCGTTCTTTGAATAGGCCTTCCTGCACAAAATCAATTGGTGCCCGTCAGTTATACCAACATAAACATAAGATTTCTTTGTTTACAAACACACACAATAAATGTAGATCCTTTTGTAAGATCGCATCAATTCAAGAGCCTGGATATCCAGTAGAATGTGTAACAAAAATTTAGAGCACAATGCATCTTTGCAAACATTAACACCAATAAATCGACATCCCCTTACATGAGAGGGAAGCCACATATATTGTTGAAAAGAAAAATCAATCAAGGCTCAATCCAGTCATACCTTGCAATCAGTTGAAGCTTTCTTTCCCTTCTATGGAACCCAACAAATCATCTAGTGGGAAAATAACCAGCATCCACATATTCTCTGTCAGGTTCCATATTGAATACTAAATACAGTCACATAAAACCCCGTTTCTGTTGGACGAACAAATCATAGATCAGCATCACATTAATGAACAGGTGAATGGCTGAAAAGAAGATCCCCGAGAACAGGGCATCTATGCAGGGGCATTTACATGAATAGAGTAGAGATGAGCGATAGGTAACCATTAGCATTTTCCAAACCTATCACTTCCTCCCATTGTAGTATTTCTACACATTAGTAATATAACACCAAGAAAATAAATAAGCAAACCATCATTTGCTCTCCTAATTTTGTAGAAAAGGGTAGAGGTTCAGTTCAGGAACCAGAAATGGGAATAAGAAAATGATAGATTTTCAGATGAATGGAACACTTCTTGGCTAAGCATCAGACACACAAGATTAGTGATGCTAGCTAGTTACACAAATCCATGTCCAACCTAATCATGTGTACACACTCTGCTTCCTATTCTTCCTGTCCGACTCTCACCGGGGCAGCACACCACACCAAAAACAAGAAATGAAGAAATAAAATGGACACTTGATAAAGAAAGTAGTACATGATGTAAATCAGTACCAAATAAAAAGTTCAGAACTAACATCATCTCCTAGAAGCAGAAAAAAAATCAATTTAGGATAAAAAACAAGAGCTAAAGCAGAATAGAACTTCATAAATGTGATCAAATTCAGAACCAGCATCACCTCCTAGAAGCAGAAAAAATTCAAAGAAGCCTATATGCACAGAAAGTTTGGCAAGATAAAAAGTAGCAGGCCTAAATATGCTTCTCTCAATCTTTGATATTTCTGAAAATCTACATTTTACATTGAATAAATATTACAATGCACATGGCAATAGTGCGGCCAAAGGCAGGAAACCATGTACTGCCATCACACAATATATAACAGGGAATCAAGCTTGAGAGAGACTTGCAAGGTCATCGGCAGTACCTCATCAGGTAATCCATAACCTGCGAGCCAAGATCATCGGTAGTACCTCGTCGGCAGTACCTAGGCGACCTGCAAGATCATTGGTCAGAGAGAGAGAGAGAGAGAGAGAGAGAGAGAGAGAGAGAGAGAGAGAGAGAGATGAACCTGGACGGAGTGCGTGGTTCTCACCGTCGACAGCGGTGGCGTGCCGGGGAGGTCATCGTAGAGGGTGCTCCTGGATCCGCCGGTCAGTGGGCGGCACCGGCGAGTGCACCTTGGCCCGTCACCCCCTGCGCGCACTGAGTGTGCACTGGATCCGCCGTTCAGTGGGCGGCGCCGGCGAGCGCACCTTGGCCTGCATTGCCTGTCCAAGCACCATAGTACAACTACTTCAATAGTGCAGTAACCATGTAAACAAAAAGATACAGAGCTGCAACAGAAGAAATGCTAGATGACTAATTTGTTGATGCCAAAATAAGATTATTAGATACATATCCTTAATTAACAAAAACCATGGAAAGAAATCATCTATTATAAGCTGGAAGACATAGTAATTCAGGTTTTTGCTGATCATAATTAAGATCATGTGGCAAGTTTCACCATTGAGCACAGAAAGCTTGAGACATGATGAAGTACTTTATAGAGACTTTATATAGCAAGGCATGATCCATCCAAGCTATGTGATGAGCATAACTACTTCAAAATATAGGATTTTTAAAAAGAACTTCTAATCTGATTTGGTGGCAACTCTTGCTGCAGCAGCAAGTGCTAATGCACCTGATAAAATATAAACCTTCAAATTAGTTACAGGAAAATATGGAAGGAAGCAGAGAGGAAAAAATTAAGAAATATACTAAGGGCTGTAACTAAACGTCACACATCTCACAATCAGATAAGAACTTAGTGCCAAGTCAGCTAACTTTTCACCTAACCACACTACGAACCATAGTAATAGACCTAGATAAGCAGCTAGATGGGACAAAGCGAGTACAAGACCAAGAAAGGGAGCAAGAAGGAACCTCTTCCATCTCTATCAGGTAGTCGAAGTGATAAGAAGCAATGAGCACGACGAACATGTCACCGCCCCGCGATCCAGCTGCGAGACGACGAACGAATCAGGAACAGGCGCATAACATACAGCTAGGAGAGAATCGGACGAGAGCGAGAGGAAGGGAACCTGAAGGACAATGACAATGGCAACATGGACAGCCGTCTCGGCGGCCGACGCTGCTCCGGGTACCGGTACTGGCATCGCGAGAGCTCATCTAAGGAGCAGCGATGCGGAGCAGTAGTAGCCATGGTGCTTCCGGGAGGCGATGATCCGCTGGGTAGATGAAAGGACGGGAGAATCAAAACTGGATGGAGCTAAACCTAGCCGCCGCCGCCAAACAGCTAGATCATACTCCCTCCGTCCGTAAATACTTGTCGCAGAGATGGATGTATCTAGACGTATTTAAGTTCTAGATACATCTATTTTTATCCATTTCTCCGACAAGTATTTCCGGACGGAGGGAGTATATTGGGGAGTAAGTGGTTCTAGTCATATCCGAACACTCCTTCTATTTTCTTGTGCTACATCAATTGCGTTCCATTCATTTTTTACATCAAGGAGCTTTTCCCACAAGATACAGGAGAATGTTATTACTTATTAGTACATTGAAAGCACACATCAATTTGTAGGGGGGTAGAAGGGAGCTAACATCGAGTCTGATCCATTAATATTTTCAGTATTGTTATTCACTTGCTTCAAATATTCTGAGGAATAGTAATAGACAACTAAAATGGTGGGTTTAGGTAACCTGTTTTGAAAAAAATTGTTGCACAATTGCATGTCCAAATATATTCAAGCTAACACAAAATAAACAGGTCTAATAGTTAGAAGGCCACAAAGTACATGCCTGGAGCAACGATGTTATATTACAGTGTGTATAGATGGAAAATGATGACACAACATTTTCAAAGTGTAACCTAAGCAACTACCAGAGGCTAGTACTGCAATAAAGTTTTGGGTGAACTGGATATCTACATTCCTAATTCCTTACAAACAACTGGATATCTACATACTCTAAATTCTGAAGCACCATCATGGTCTCATTTCAGATTTTCCACCGGCATATTAACATTGGAGGACCAACATGTCATAAGGTTAGCTAAGCTGGTTCTCTAATTATTGCCAGGGTAGAATAAGAAGAGCATACTAATGCCTTAGACCTGATGGTGTCAGGTAAACATGCTAAATACCAAGTTAGCAACAATGGACCCTAGTGGCGCTAATATTGCTGCTTATTGTAAGCCTCATGTGACTCTGGTAGTTCGCATTGACACTGCACACAGTATGACAAAGACTTTAGCTGAAAAGAAATGGTGGACATAGTAATTAAACAGCCTATGTATAAGAATCCATGTGGACTGTGAAAGCATATACCATCAAAGGTTGTTTTTAAGGAATCATTTTGTGAATCTTGTCAATCATTTTGATCCATGAATCAAGATCGCACATCAATTACCATAGACATTATATACGACATACCAAATGTTGCTATAAACTATCAGAAAGACACCATAGAAATAAAGTACTATCTCAAGGGAAATATCTTTAAAACAAACTGAAAAATCTTTAAAACTGAACCGTACAAACAAACGAATATATATGCTTGCATCATGGAAATACACAAATTTGATGTGAAAACTGAGAAAGAAAGCACTACCTTTCGATACGCCTGAGCATCTCCAGGCTGACCTTAGCCTCAGTATCGCCGGGCTGGATCCTCTTCCGGAACACCTCGTTCCCCCAGCGGAGCCTGCCCACAGTCATCACCCCGCACCACTGGATCCCCTTGGACACATTCTCAGCGCATCACCATTAAAAAAGATGTTCACCATTCTAGTCACACAAGCGTAGAGCTTCAAATATCTCACCTTCATGAACCATAAAAACATTACTTGACTGAGTACAAAATCGAAGAGCATAAAATCTGCAGTTAATCAAGAGAGTGGGGCTACTAATTAAGCATGGATTTTCATGTAGCAAATGAAGATTCTAGATTTATTAACTTAACAAATTACCAGTCCTAAAGGTCGAGGCGGGTGCATGGAAACACATTCCTTACAACAACTGTCCTGATACAGAAAAACTCACCGGTATCAGTCACGGTACATGAAGATAGAAGCAATAAAAAATAGCAGTATAAAAGGAATCTTGAAAATCCATTATAAAGGAAGAAAACTTGGTCATGAATGCACTGGTTGCAGCTTTTGTGCTAACTGTCCGCTGTTGTGACAAATAAAGACAATGTCATATTCAAAACGAGGCTAAAATTATTAATGATTTAGTTCTAATTCCATATAGTAATTAAAATGCTTAGAAAGATGCGGACTACTTGGCATTTTAGGAACTGGCCACTGCAAATAAACCCACAGGGTCTTGGGTATTGGTTGTCGGACATTATTTCTACATATGACTTTTCAGCAAAACCAAGATAGCATCAACCATTACTCTACTAAACAGATCGGTCAGTCACCTTTAGGATAGATTGTGGTTGCTCATATGTGTCAATAAATTACAATTTCATATGTAGGAGTGGGTCAATGCAAGCCGTTAGCAAGCAGTCACATGGCCGATTAAAAAAAAGATAGTTATGTCTAACAGAATATGTATGGACCAACTATACTCAATCCACCAGTCCAGGCTATGGTATATTTATCCAGCCTAAATACTCACATATATCAGCCATGAGTGGAAGTAGTTGACAACAAACTATGATCCTAGAAAGTATGACTAAAAGTTTGTCTATCAATGTAAAAACAAAAACACATTTGTAGATCAGCAAACAGAGGAGATGCCAACAGTGAAGTAAAACTTCATCAAGAATCATATTTTCAGGAGAGAACAAATAGTGCAGACCTTGCAGTATGACTGTAAAAAGTATTGCTAGGATGGCCTAAAGACAGTAAAAGCCTAAAACTTGCCAATTGTAAACAAACACGAAAGCAAGACACGTCACAACAGAAGTAGTAGTACAACTCCCAGATCTCTGGAACAATTTTCGCTTCGTTATATTATCGCCTCGGAAATATAGTCAAATCCTCACTTCTAGCAGCGCATATAAGCATATCACTAAGATAGCGAGGGAAATGGCGGGCAAAGGAGGGAGCTCAGCAAGAGGAGGAAAAGGGGGAACTCACCTTGGCCTTGGGACTGCTGGTTGCTGCCATGGAAGAGCTCTCAACCATGGAGCAGTCACGTACGCATCCTTGATTGTTTGTTGCTATAATATACCAATAATTAGTACCCAAAATAGATATTCTAGATAGAGATTCTGCAAGTGCACTCACCTTGTCCAAGTCCAATGCTTTATGGCTCTGAATTCTGACAGTAGACCAAGTTCCATCAACCTCCATAATAACCAAATCACTGAATCCACTATCTATCTTATGGTCATTTCCCAATATTTTTGGCTCCTTGTTCTCACACATTATTTGTTACAGTCAGCTATCATTTTAACAGCCACTACCTACAAAACAAAATGGTCACATTAGTTGCCCTATCAGTTAATACTGAGACAGATTAACATGCATACTCACCTCATGCATGTCCAAAGTTGTAGCAAGAATATGCAACTACTGTTGAATAAAAACAAACTAAAACTATTATTGTTTCCAAATCTATTAGTTTGGAAATCAATTGCATCGTGGGTCCTGTAAAGAGAGAAGCAAATGTGAAATTTATATGTGGTTCAAAATATTTTAGTGGTCCCACCCATAGTCAAAAAAAGACATTTTGGGACTAACATACATGTGGCTAATGCACGAATATCATGCATGTTGGGCTAACAATATTCTGAAATCAAAATCCGCACACCATTTATCACATGTCCTGATTTATAAGGCTGAATTAAAGAGATAACAGATATTACTAATGGGGTCATTTTAATTACTATAATTGTCATTTGCCCAAAAAAACAGCTGAAAATATCCTATATGCCACTGGGTGCCGTGTCATGTAAAATAAAATTCAAAAAAATATATATAACACTAACTTAGGCAAAAAGCACTTTGTCCTCCCTTTCTTTCTGTGCCCGTCAACCAATCAAATGATGGCAAAAAGTGAAACCAAACAGAAGGAAAGGAGGGGTCACTCTGTTCCCAGCAAATTTGTCCATATGCACAAATATAAATCATGCCCACTAATTTGTCCATATGCACACATATAAAACAAACTGAGGAGTTATGAGCAGGGAGTTAACAAAAGACTACCAATCACTCTAGCAGATGGAGCCATCCCACTATATCCTCTCAGACCGTGACACCTCTCGGAGCTAGTCGAAGACAAATCTCCAGAGGTTGAAGACAAACCTTTCTAGGAGAAATTGACCACCGCAACAACTATCCTTGCAACCAACCGCGAGCAACAACCTAAATAACAATAGATCAAGCCGCAAGTCAGCCTTGGAGAGAGAGAGAGAACGTGTGTGTGTGTGTGTGTGAGGGAGGGAGAGAAAAGGAGAGGAACCTGCGGGGCCGTCGCCACCGACGCGCCGACGGGGGACGTGCCGCTCCCGGCCGGCCCTCCAGACCGACGTCTCGGAGGAATCGACCCCACAAGGGGCGAATCCACTGGCCACGAGAGATTAGGGATTGGGAGAGGGTGGGGGCCGGCAGGGATGGGGAGAGGGTGGGGGCCGCCAGGGATGGGGAGAGGGCGGGGGCGCGGTGGTGGTGGTGGTGGACGACGATGACGCCGGCGGCCGGCTCGGAGGAATCGAACCCCCAAGGGGCTCCCCACTGGCCACGGGAGAGAAGGTCAGGGCCGGCGGGGATGGGGAGGGGGCGGGGCATCGGCCACTGCGAGCGGGACGAGCGAGGCGGGACGGCGGGGTCGTGGTCATCGGCCACGGCCACGGCGAGCGCGACAGCGGGGCGGGGCGGGCAAGCGAGGCGGCGGGGCGGGGCAGGGCGGGCGAGCGGGGCGGGGTGGGCGAGGCGGCGGGGCGAGGCAGGGCAGGCGAGCGAGGCGGGGCGGGCTAGGGAGGGAGGCGGTTGCGGGAGGGAGGGAGAGAGGAGGAGGCTAGGGTAGCCGGCCCTTTTATACCCCCAATACGCGAAATGACCAAAATACCCCGACGGGGGCACGGTATTTACATTTTGCTGTCATTACTATTCATTCCAGTAGTGTCAATCCCAGATCCAACGGCCCAGGCTTCTCCAGATCTCGATCGGACGGACGAAAACGCATCAAGCCACCCGATCCGACGGCCGAGAATCGCGATCGCTGAGGAGGCTTGTACTTCCATCCTTCTCTTATTTCTGGATGAACACACTAGCTGTCTAACAAGATTATGAGCCATCTAATGTATTCTCTATTGTGATTATGCCTATGTGTTGATTTGTTACTTTATAATATGATTATATGTGATTTTTATGTCTGATTTATAGATGTATATTGCTCTTTGATTATTTATTTACTTATTCATTGGACAGTTTGAGTGAATGACCAATAGTATGAGTGATATGCCTTAGTTGAGTTTAATTTTGCAAGTAAGGTACCTCGGTGATAGTAAGAGGATAATGAGTTTACCATGGTGTCGGCACTAAACATAAAGCCAATAAACTTGTGTTGTAGAGCACTCTAATTACCGGATAAAATGCAAGCATGTTGGAAGCGTCATATATGTGTCATGTATTTTCAGTTTTTCAGGGCAGATGTCTATATATGTTGTCTGATTGATGTTTTTTTTGTTGTAGACAAAGCGCCGTTTTCTTCTTCTTGTTAACTTGCTAGTGGATGATGTGGCTAGTGGGTTGGAGGGGCCAATAGGCATTTCTTTTCGGTTATGACTACCCTCTCTAACAGTTGTTGTGCTCTGTACAAGCCATCTAGGTAGTCTGGCAGAGCGGTACAGACCTAATTTAGCTTGTTAGCGATGGGGATGAGGGCAAAAGCGGCGGTGGCGGAGCTGGAGCTAGCCATAATTAGGGTTGGATGTCGAAGAGGAAGTAGGCTCTGGACACCAGCAGCTAGCCGTGTTGTGCACAGATGCATGCGTAGCTAGCCAGTAGCCGCGCTCGGGAGAAGGTGCTCGTAGTCCTTTCCCTTCAGCCCTGCTGAAGGCCGACCTCTCATGGAGCTGAAGCTCGCCGACCTCAGCATGACCTCATCCCCTGCACCGCTCCTGGTCGCCGCCCCCCGCCACAGCCCTCCGTGCCGCCAAGCTCCCGACCACGCCCCGCCGCGACCGTGTGCCACGTCGCTCCTCGTCGCGCGCCGCGCCAAGCCTCGCTCAGCCGCGGCCCGGCGGCGCCCGGCCTCGCGCTCGTGGCACTCGCCGTGCCGCCTCCGCGGTGCAAGCTCCCCTGCCTTCTATGTGTATGAGGAAATGTCAGGCGAACATATTGAAAATGGGTCAGCTACCGTTGGGCGCACCGGCCGACCTAATTGAAAAAGTGGACACGGACGGACGGACGGGGACGTCCATTTGGGTCGGCTGGTTGGAGTTGCTCTAAACTCTTTCATGCATTGGTCATTCTTTTTTGATTTAAGTGGTTTGCCTAGATTCACGTGCTTGTTGTTGGTTCTTCCTCGCATCATCAAAGTGCTCTCTCTCCTCCTTAATTGTTGCGTCATGTCATTTTTTTGCTTATGTGGCATAGTTAACACCTGTCCATCGTGGAGCACCGGGAAAGGCCATATGAAATTTTCTCTACGCGGTAAGACATACTGAATTCCATCAGCCGGTCGTGGCCCTTGTACGTACGAGTCGGGTCCGGACTGGAAGAACAACGCGTATCGCGTACGGGAAACAACAAATACACTTTCGCCGTCGGGGCGGGTGCACCATCGGTCTTGCCAGCGAAAGGCATAATCAATCCATGGACTCCGACGACGTCATCAGTTTCGGCGTCAGGAAGGCTTCAGCAGTGGCGCTGCTATTCAGGGAGGCGATCCACTCTAAGGCGATTTGCAACTTGATGAGCTTCCCCGTCGGGCCGTCTATGCCTATGAGGCTGTTGGCGTCTACATAGGGTGCCTCCATTCGAGGGTCAATAGTCACCAGGCCCCCAGGAGATGCGATGCAGTCAGGAGAAAAGGTGCACTCATCAGTCTTATTCCTACTGTGGCAGCTGCTTACTTCTAGCGCCCGAGCCTTGAGCTCCTCGATGCGGCCGGCGATCTTGTGGCGCGTCTTGATCTTTCTGAGCCTGCGCTTAAGCCAGGCCTTGCCGCCATGGCCGCCGCCGTTGAGTTCATGGGTGAAGACGTCGACGCAGTCCTCCATGTTGTAGGAGAGCTCGCGCACCTTGTCACGTCAGTCCCTCTGCTGCTCGTCGAGCGCCGCCGCCCGAGAGAGCTTCACGAGGAGGGCGTTCATGGTGCTCATCTCGTTCCACAACGAGACGATCTGCTTGTGCACGCCGCTGGACAGCTTGTACTTGCTCGCCAGGCGCGAGCAACGCGGCGAGCTTGGGCAGCAGCGTCCTCATGGCTCCCGTCAAACGCGCTCGCCACCACCCCCTCCATCTTCCTCGTCTCAATCGCAGAAAAAACAGTAGAAATGCAAGAACCGCGGAGCAGTGGGGGTTTCACGAGGAAGCAGCAGCTTGGAATGAAGCGGTCATTGCAAATTCGCACCGCAGCTTGGTAAGAAGAGTTCGCATTGCAATAGTGATGCATGCTTGTGTGTTCGTCTCGTCCACCACCAAGCGCGTGGCATGTCGACTCTACCCATACACTGCATTATTGCATTTGGCCATCGAACACATTAATGTACGCATCAAGGCCGTTCGCTCGCGCGTGCCACGTGGGCAGTAGGGGTGGCGATGGCACTGTTGTCCCCTTTGTTTGCTTCGTCGCTGCCCCACCACTGGTCGTTTCCTTGGTCCAGAAGACAGAGACCTCTCCTCTCCTCCATCTCTTCCGCCGCCGGCATCCCCAATCTCACGGCTCACGCCACGCTGCTGCTCTTCCGCGCCCTTTCCTTCGGCCCACACCTCGTTGCCCGTTGCTCCTCCCCGCACTGCCACCACCGTGCGCGTAGCCATCGAAGCTCCACATCCCTCGAGCCTTTCAATCTGCATCTCAAGAGCACACGGGAGAGAGGCGTCGTGCTTCTTACCGGACCAAGATCGGCACGTCCATGTCCTCTCCATCCACGACCATCAGGAGGAGGTCGAGCAGAGCACGGAGTCTCCAGCAGGAGAGGCGCTGATTCTGCCGGATCGGCCGACCGCGCGATATGGGGGTGGGGAAGATGGAGAGACGGCGGGTGGAGGGGGAGGGGTGGCTGCGAAAGAAGGTGAGAAGAAGGAGGCACGGCGCGAGGCCTCTCGGCCCGCACACCGGGCGCGCCGCGGGGGTCAACAGGGTCGTCTTCGAGCACTTCACAGAGCGGGCAGTCAATACGGTGGTGCTGTCGCAGAAAGAGGACAGGGGGCTCGGGGAGGGGGCCGTGGCGCCGCGCCACCTGCTGCTCATCTACAATTGATGCCGGTGATAAGCATTTGGAGAGCTACTGGACATTGGGTTTAACAGTATCACAGTCAAAGAAAGGGGATACCAAGTTTCCAAATGTCCTGTCGCTTCTTGCCACATATCTGAGCAGATCAGTTCAGAAGAATGAAGAATTACTAGGTTCTGATGGAATGAAGGAGTCGTCCACTATCTTTCATGGCCAGAGGGTGACAGATCTCAGTATACAGCTCTATGCAGAACGCATTTTCAAGTATGCTGAGTGCAGTCACTAGTAGAAAACGGGCCTATTGTCCCGGTTCGTAAGGATCTTTTGTCCTGGTTCCTGAACCGGGACTAAAGGGTCGTTACTAATGCCCTGACCCTTTAGTCCCGGTTCTAACCAGAACCGGGACAGATGGGTCTCCACGTGGCCTGCGCGCTGAGCCCAGGCAGGAGGGCCTTTGGTCCCGGTTGGTGGCACCAACCGGGACCAATAGGCATCCACGCGTCAGCATTTCTGTGGCTGGGGTTTTTATTTTTTTTGAAAGCGGGGGGGTTTGGGGGTTAATTTAGGTATTTCATATATTGTGTCACAAACATGACGCCCTTCAGTGTACGTCAAATGTGTACATGACGCCCTTCAGTGTTCATCGCTTGCTAATTACAAGTGTGGCGGTTGCTGCCAAATTCACAGATGATGCGTAAGTGTACTCAATGCAGCCGCAATTCAGCTGTATTTCTTTGCATATCACAAACATGCACTGGTTTCCCACTAACTTTCTCAAATCTCAATGCATCTCCTGCAGGTTTTTCAACAATACATTCTATGCTAGGGTGGGAGGAATCAACACAATCGAGATGAATCGTCTCGAGCTGCATTTGTTGTTTAATCTGGACTTCAGGCTGAAAGTGAACCTAGAGACTTTTTTGGGAGCTACTGCTTGCAACTGGAGAAACATGCACCGGTGTCACCAGAGAGACTGTCGGTTCAGGTTCATTGTGTCAAATGATCTAAAGATTTGAGCTATAGCGGTAGCACTGACGAGCGGATTTCTAGATTTTGGTATATGGTAGTTGACCTGATTGTGTCAATGATTGCACCAATTCTATAGGTTGGGGCCTTTCTCAGAAAATCTGATGGCAACACTCTGGTAAGCTATCGCCGAAGGTTTTCTTTTTTGGATGTTTGCTCGATGACACTCTTAGATATCATTAAAGGCTGGGAATGATCCCCTTAAATATGTACATGGTTAGATATCTTTGCTGATGTACAAAACTCGATGAATTGCACATATATTGCTTGTTTAACAGATGAAATTCAGGAATTAATGGCATACATAATGTAGTTGAGCTGCTCTCAGCCTTCCAAAGGGACAGCCGTTTCTCTTTTAAAAGTCAGATGAATGTAGATATTGGATATTTACTAAAAAAGGCCACTGGATATTTTGGATTACAAAATTAATTATCTGACCAACTTCTTGGTGCTTGCAAGTTACAACTCTTGGTCAATGTGGAGGACGAAACTGACCTGAAAGGCTGAAACTATTTCCTTTAGGTATAACAACCCCCCTCCCATGGATGACAAGGATAAAGATCGTTGTCGGTGCGGCTAAGGGCCTTGCCTTCTCCACAACGCCGACCAGTCGGTGATCTACCGCGGATTCAAGGCCTCCAGCATCTTGCTCGACTCAATAAGCAACATGTAAGTTCAGACTTTCTGCTAGGAAAAGAAGTAGTTTCCAAATGTCTCTCATTTTGGAACTGTAGTGGTGCTTACTTAAAAATGGGGTTGAAAAGTACGCCACACCCCTTATGCTGAAATTACCACAGAAGTGTCTATCAAATAAAGCAAGCTCCATGGCCTCACAAACTCGCCTCTGCTGCTTAACCGATACGGCCTCTCCCTACTCAGGATAGACAGCTTCGTGGAGGTACGTTCACCCTCTTCTTCTTCTATTCTCCTGCTCTACTGCCACTAGGATTACTCCATTACTGATTATTGGTTCTAGAAAAAGAAAACAGCAGCTTCACAAATTATATCATGGGGAATTGCTGGTATCCTAGGAATTCAATGGTACAGGTTGGGTTAAAGATGACGCTAAAAAATTTATGAACTTTCTGCTACCATAGGAAATTGACATGTAGCAAAATATGGATGTGAAAGTGAGAATTCTAAATGCTTGAGTTGTTTGAACCATTCTATTTGTGCGTTGAGCAAATTATAATTAATTAGTACGTACATGTAGGGAGAGGAAGTCGAGCAGGCAATGGTGCCTTCGTCATCGCCGGCTGCGCTGGTATATTGTGCTCCTTTCCCTGCTCCGCCGCCTAGGCCACTCCACCACCATGGGATACGAGTATGGCCTTACCATGGCTGGGTTGAGGATGATCAGTTCGTCCCCAACGCGTCCCCGTTTGTCCATCCGATGAACAAGAGAGCTGTCAACAGAAGAAGCCGACTCATGTACCTTCAGGCTCTTCTCTTCTTGGTTCAAGATCTTCAGTATCTTTATTAATTTTTAGGTGCTCACTGTACCTTCATGCTCTTTGACAGAACCTCTTTGCAAGGAAGTGTGCGAGTAGTGAGAAATTTTAAATCAGTGAGCAAAACTTCGCATATGTACTCACTGTAAGTGTTCACTACATCTTTAACTATTCATACAAAGGAGGTTAGAGATCTGGCATAAATAGCATTCATTGCAAGATTACGTGAAGTACTAATATTCCAATATGCCACATTTCTTGCTTAATGGTGCCCACTAATAGGAAATAAACAGTAATGTGTAGTATTACTTGGTAGTGGTTTACTCTGCTTTTCCAGGAAAATAGTGTTATGCATGTATGTATGTACGTACGTACGTACGTACGTACGTATGTATGTATGTATGTATGTATGTATGTATGTATGTATGTATGTATGTATGTACGTACGTACGTATGTATGTATGTATGTATGTATTACTTGGTAGTGGTTTACTCCGCTTTTCCAGGTTGCAAAAAGGCAATACTTGTCTGTGCTACTTGCAGTTTACTCCGCTCATTCTACGGGTACTAATAGGACCCATTGGTACATTCAGGTTGGATAGCAGGAGGACTAGAGGATGCCTTAGGAGAGGGTGTCCAGCAAGCACTGTTAAAGATATTCGAAGGAACTGTAAGTGCCCATGCTGTTTAGAAGAGTGGGAGTTTTCCAGTGTGCAAGCGTGACTAATCTGACATATTTTTCTGCTTCATGGATTCTGAACTCGCTTTTATCATATTATGTTTGTTTGTTTCTAAACAAGAACAATTTCATGCCAAGAAAAAGAAGTCGAGATATCATATCCCATGGTTAATGTCCAGGTAATTGTTTTAAGAACTTCTGAATAGCATTGGCTGCTGAAACCTGCTACATAGACGTAGATTAGTAACCTTTCAGCAGTCTAGCACCAAAAGTTCCAAATTATTTCATGGTGCTATGACTTTCAGTCTTCATTTCATACGTGTTGGTCGTTTGAGGGACACAGCCAACTGAACATCGAAGATGGATGCCCTTGTTTCACAAGCAGTTGGCCCTAGGTACTAAATATATATACTTTAAATTTGTAGTAAACACCTCCGATCCCATTACAATGATGAGTGGCGCATACGCAAGCACTCTATTGTTAGATGCATAATAATTTGTTTTTCCAGGTTGATATAAAAGTATACTCTTAATTTGTAGACGCGCCTTCTCTGACGTGGGGAAGATTTATGTTAGAAACTTGCATAGCCAGATCATTGATGGGTGCATATTATTGTACACACAAGCAACCTTAGTTGAATAGTTCATTGATGGGCGGGGAGGGCAGGTCTGCAAGGTGTTGGGAAAACCTTTTCTTTATGTGAACAACATGGTATGGTATTGTTCTTAATTCAACCTTGTTTGCAAATTCAAGTGTTTGGTTTGAAGGATGACACAAATCCCACGCAAGGAACATGTTAATATAGTTTTGTGCAACATATATTTTTCATCATAGCGATGGAAAACTGACTGGTGCAGGTGCCCTTCTAATTGGTGCTCTATGTATGTTCTCATTTGGTTCAGGTTGATTTTTGTGTATTCTAAGTTCTACACGCCAAAGACTGAATACTGAAATACACGAACATGATGATGATTATGATAGAGGAAGTACAATGGCAAGCACCAATCAGTGTGAGGTAAAAACATAAAGCCGAGAAGCAACACCTGTTGATGTTCTTTCTTATGTGATCAGCAAATAACCTGCAATGAAGGATTCTAAGGATAATTTGCTTGCTATGGTTGCCACTAAAATCCTATTTGTAATTATCTTTTGGCTCATAATTATGTCTGTCATTCTAAAGACATGTTGTGACTGCAATGAAGGTCTCTTATATATATGTTAGATGTCATTTCTAATTCATGTTATCACTATTCTTGCCTTGTTAAGCCGAGACCAAGTATTGTTGGTCATTTCTTAAGATCAGGAGCCAACTAGCCACCCTAATCTAAGCGTTGGATATTGGAAAGTTTGAAGAAGCCCAACATGCATAGACAAGCTTAAATTAAGATCCCAACTAGCCGCCCTAATGTGTGTAGACAAGATTAGTGCGTATAATCCCGCCTCAAGGGGTGCGCCTGGGCCAGGAATGCAAGATAAGCCATCTGATGGGAGCGATGAGAACGAGGAGTGCGTAGAACGTCCTCTTTTTCCTACGCGTCTTGTGAGTTGCCGACTATAGTGGGCCTTCAGTCCGGTCACACCTGTGTCCTGTTTAGAGGATCTACTAAGAGCATCTACAGCCGGACCTCTCAAACCAATCTTATACGCCTGGGCGGGCTGACCGGTCATTGCCCGGTCGTGAAAATCTGATTCAGACAGGCTCCTCAAACGGGCCTCAAACACCCGGGCTGACCGGCATCCCTCATATCTAGCCTAAATATGAGGCGGATATGGGGCGCCCGGGCACGCCCGCCGACCCTGCTACAGGTCGTAGCGGTCCCACTTGTAGCGACCGAAGCTCCTCCTTCTCTCACCTGCAGCGACCGAAACTCCTCCACCTCTCATCGGTGCAACCAAATTTTAGTCCCACATCACCCGGCGAGGCGGACGCCACCCTACTTAAATAGCTGCGCCAGCGGATGGCGGCAAGCTTGGTTGTTGTTGTTGTGTAGGTCTATCAATTTTCGCATGTGTGATCGAGATAAATTTGACATTAGACTGCATTTCATTGACTGGTGATTGTTCATCGAGTGTCAAGTTTGTCTCGATCATATACGTTGATACCTCTACTACAATGACAGTAGATTTTTATTTTATTTTGACGCATAGACACATAGTGATTCAAAAAAAGCCGACACCAATGTTCCCTATGTGAAGGAGATAGACCCTGACTATGAATCGTCTATGTGATAAAGATAGAAGATTCATAGTAAGAGTCCATATCCTTAACAAAGGTTGCAATCATGTCAGAAGCTCATCCTTCTGGATGACCCGGATATTTAAGCCGGTCGACTAGCTCATAAGTCGACGAGGTGAGACTAATACAGGTGTGAAAATGTTAAATATGAGCAATTTTCGGTGCCCAGCCGTCCCAAGACGAACAGGATGATCGACACGCATGGCTCTGCATGTAACAGATGTTTTGAAATAGGATACGTGGTTGTAAATTATAAAATTTGAGGGATTCCCGGTCACTGTCCGTGGGCGCGTCCGCGGGAGTTTGAGGGTCCAAATTTACAACCTCGGTTGTATATGCTCTAAAGCTACAAACGTCAAAATCTGGCCCCAAACACCCGTTCACACAGACAGTGACCAGACAACACCCAAAAAATTGATTCCACAACCACAACTTTGAATGCATCATTTCCTCCATTTCAAGGAACTTATCGCGGAATCTAGGCCCACTGGGACTGAAAGACCTTGGGGTACGAGTGGCTCCCACGTATGCCAGTGTTTCAAATCAGCAACTCTATATTATTACATGCAACATGACACGTAATCTAAGCGGAGCTCGTCCGCCTCCATAGTGCCCATGTCCGGCGGCCGGCTGTGTCCCTCGAAGTGTTGCTCTAGTTGTCAACGAGGAATAGTAGGACATGAGACACTGACCAGCTCACGGGAGTCGAGGCGTCGCCGTCTCCCATGTCTTACACTTCCTAGTCGGAGCCGTCGCTTGCATGTCACCGATGGACGTGAGATCGATGATGGATCCATCCTGGGAGGAGCCGACAACGTCCACCACGATGCGGTTGTAGCGCCTGGGGTGGCCGTGCAGCATACGGGGCGCTAGAGAATGCGACTCTGCTTCGCCAACGTCCGCGAGGGCTACCGCCACCTCCCACGCCTGCTTCCTAGCACGGCAGGCACGCCACATCATATTTTTGTCAGCGGACACCCATGCGTTCACCTCTGTCTTATTGCGCCAACGAAGCAGTTGCACATCCACCTAAGCGTTCGGATGCCAGACGGACCGCACCGCCTCCGGTGAGGCAGCGGCGACACACCTCGCGCCGGATCCATGTGCCATTTGGGCGGACGCAATGGATTCCTGGTGGAATGAGTCTGAGCACTGTCGTCGGGCGGCCTCCTCCCGGGAGCGGCGGAGCGCAAGGCGGAGGTTCATCTGGACACTAATTGGAGAGCCCGAGCATTTGGGACGGCTATGGGGAGGCTGGTTGAGTGGCGGTTTTTCATATGGACACTGACCGGACAGCCCGTTCGGGCGATCGGGGTGGATATGGGTGGTCCGGTTGTATATGCTCTTAGGCATTGTTCGGTTAATCTTCCTCCCATGGGATTGGAGTGGATTTTGGCCCATAAGGCATTTAATCCCCCTCAATCTCTTCCAACCCCTTTCAAATCCACCTCATCAACCAAACAAAGCCTTAAAGTGCAGAATAATGTGTACTCTGTCATCATTGCCTAACGCTACTCCATGCGAAGTAACGAATCGATGAATTTCCTTGCCGTGTAGACCATCACTATTAGGGAAAAGCTTATAGGTAGAGGCTTAGCAATACGTGCTTCGCTACCCATACTGTCACTGCGTGAGGACACCACGAGATTGAACCCATCACAAAGCACATCTCCCATTGCAAGAAAAATCAATCTAGTTGGCCAAATCAAATCGATGGACCGGAGAGAAATACAAAGCTATCTTAATCATGCAGAAAAGAGTTTAGAAAAGACTCAAAAAATATTCATAGATAATCTGAACATAAATCCACAATTCATCAGATCTCAACCAACGCACCGCAAAAAAAGATTACACCGAATAGATCTCCGAAAACATCAAGGAGAACATTGTATTGAAGATCAAAGAGAGAGAGAGAGAGAGAGAGAGAGAGAGAGAAGCCATCTAACTACTAGCTATGGACCCGTCTGTGGTAAACTACTCACACATCACCGAAAGGGCAGCAAGGTTGGTGTAGAGGCCCTCCGTGATCGAATCCCCCTCCGGCAGAGTGCCGAAAAAGGGCCCAAGATGAGATCTCATGAGAACAGAAGCTTGCGGCGGCGGAAAAGTATATTTGGTGTGCCCTCTGGCATAGGGGGATATTTGGGTATTTATAGAGCTGAGATTAGGTTAGGAGGTCCACGGGGGGCCCACAAGCCTAGGGCCCTCCCCTGGGACGTGCCCTGAGGGCTTGTGGCTCCCTCGTGGGTCTTCTGACCTCTTCCCGAAGCTTTGTGGCCGTCTTCTGGTCCAAGAAAAATCCTCAAAAAGTTTTGTTCCGTTTGAACTCCGTTTGGTATTGATTTTCTGTAAAAGACAAAAACAAGGAAAAGATAGCAACTGACACTGGACACTAGGTTAATAGGTTAGTCCCAAAAAATGATATAAAATAACATATTAATGCATATAAAACATCCAAGATAGATAATATAATAGCATGAAACAATAAAAAATTATAGATATGTTGGAGACATATCAGGCTTCAAGGTGACTACCTCGACACCGGCCACCCCGACTCGACATCGACCACGGCGTCCCTCGACATCGGCTACCTTGACCATGGCTACACCACACTACGCTCTCGGCTCCATCGACATCGGCACAATGGGCTACCGCCTTGCTTGAGCAACCTCGTCGATTTCCACTCCAGCCACGACTTCCCCGGTGCATCGACCATTACGGCTGCGAGGGGATGTCTGTTGGCTTACCTTCGGATTCTTCTCCAGTATCACCGTCTGCGTCGCTATCATTGTGACTGTGGGGGATGTTGAGTATTATGATTATTAGGAAAGATAAGATAACGTAGAATCTTACCCTACCTTGTCTTGTACTCCAAATTGATCATTGTACTTCTATATATATGCCCACGAGGCTCAAACAATAAACATCGATTCCACCGATCCCTCCGTATCCCTTCCAACACTTGTGCAAGGAACATTCATTTCTGTTTTTTGAGCGAATGCTGAGGGAAAATTCCGCACGATCACGTGAGCCCTATATATATATATATATATATATATATATATATATATATACAGCCCGTCTATTCTGATAATATTATCAGAATATTTATTCTGACAACACTTCCGCACTGCATGCTCAAAGCGAGGGCACTGGACTTTCTTTAGCTAGAGCACTGCATTACAGAGACTAGTGAACTTCGTGTCGTAAAAAACTGTACGCAGTGTTTTTTTGGTACTGTTTTTACTCTAATTTTTTAACCGTTTATCGGAACGAGGCGTATGATATACCGTTGGAAAGCTCTGGATTAGGCGCAACTTCGCCATGTTGAACACTTTTCGAGATTCCTCACGGTTTAAGAGCAGTTTTGAAAATGGTGCGGCCCATGACATGTGGCAGTGAGTGTTTTTTCGCGTTTTTTTCTAAACCGCTTATCGGAATGGTGCAACTGATAAACCGTTGGATAGATATCGTCGAGGCGCATCTTTTTCATAACTATTGTTTTCTCTAATTTGTTACGGTTTAAGAGCAGTTTCAAATTTACTAAATCGTGGAATTCTGTTTTTTGAAATTTTTGCAATTTTCGGTACTGTTTTCGCTCTAGTTTTTGAACCGTTCGTTGAAACGAGGCGTGTAATACGGTGTTGGAAAGCTACGGACAAGCCGCAACTTTCATATGTAGAAATGGTTTTGAGATTCCTTACAGTTTTAAGTTAATTTTGAAAATCGTGTGGCGAACGACGAGAGGCAGCGGTCATTTTTCGCAAAAATTTTATAAACAGGTTGTCGAAACGATTCAAATGATATGCCGTTGGAAAGATATTGACGAGACGCAACTTTTTCATGTAGAACACTCTCTCTAATTCCTTACGGTTTAGGAACAGTTTTAAATTTACCGAAATGCGGACACTCTGTTTTTCGCAACACCCAAATCGACGTGGGTACTTCAACCGACTGAAAACCGCACTGCATTGGACGAACAACCGCACTTCATTGGACAAACAAGTACACTGCATGATTTATTTTTTGTGAGACGTAAATTTTCCTAAACGAGGTGGAGTGCACTTCATGTCGAGTGTTGGTGAACCACTATACTATGAAAGTGAACCTGGAGACTACCGTAAACGAGCCGTACTGCATTAAATAAAAAATCGCACTTATTTAGACTAAAAACGCACTTCATTAGACAGACAAGTGCACTCCATGATTTCTTTTTTGTGGGACGTAAATTTTCCCAAACGAGGTGGAGTGCACTACTTTTAGACTGAAATCCGCACTTCATCGGACGGGCATGTGCACTGCATGATTTATTTTTCATGGGACGTCCATTTTCCCAAACGAGGTGGAGTGCACTTCATGTCGAGTGTTTGGTGAACCGCAATACTATGAAAAGTGAACCTCGTGACAACGTAAACAGGCCGCGACACTACTGAAAGTGAACCGCTTGAGCTTTTCCCAAACTCAATATTTTTTACTTGCGTAGATCGGGCGAGTGGACCACGGGAACTGAGCAAGTAAACCACATGTAATGAGAAGTGAGCTGCTTTCCGAGGTGTTTTTGTTTCGGAAAACCACAAAGGTGTTTTATGGCAAACTTCGTGAGAGAACAAAGTGAGCTTCAAAATTACCATGTGCTATATCGAACAGAGAGTACTGCAAATAGAAAATCATGCAGTTTTTTTGCCATCTCCCTAACTATGGATTTTGCATCAGACGAAAAATCGCACTGCAATGTCGAACAGAGAGTACTGCAAACGCTTATCTGTTACTGTTTTTTGATACAAGGCGAGTGCACTTCACAATAAAAGAAAAAACAAACCTCGACACAATTTTAAGTGAATCGCATTACTTTTTTTCATTTCCTTAACATCTTTGCATTTCACATTTGGAACGGCAACACACTCGAAACTGAACCACAACACGCTTGAAGCTGGACCACATTACTGAACCACAACACGCTCGAAGCTGGACCACATTACTGTAAGTCAACCACATTTTTTTAGATAAATAACAAGAAATTCAGCATGCACACGAACTGCAATGCTCGCACAATCTCTGTACTATGAGACGGGGTGAAACGAACTGCAATGTTCCCACAATGATAGGGGGACTTCAAAAATAGCGAACCTGCAACTAACTTCTCGCTGCCGTCGGCCGAGCTGCATCGAGGATCCAAGCGACCTGCAATGAAGAGGAACATGCACTGCTCATCGTCAGTGGAGAACAATAGCGAACGATTTGATCTGGGCATTTTTTGTCTTACCTAGCCGGAGTCTAGTGATGGCGTCACTGGCCATGGCAACTTTTTGTCGTACCTGCTGGTACGCCATAGTCCAGGGGGAAGGATCCGGTGTGGGGGACCTGCACGCTCACCGGCCAGCCACCAAAAGAACTGCATCCCTTTGTTGCAAAACAATCAAAAGTGAATCCAAAAAACCGACGACCGAACTGCAGTGCGAGCCACACACTCGCCGCCAACGAACTGCAGGCCGCTGTTACCTGCGGTGCTCGCCGTAGTAGGTATCTGGAAGAGGGGGTTTACAGAGAGAGGGGGGACTGAAGTGAGACGATGGTGTCGTCGGGTAGGCGGATCTGGCGGTGGCGAGCTGGATGCGGTGGCAGAGGGGCTGGGGATCCCGACAGTCACGGCAGAAGACCAGGGGCGGCGCATGGTGAACCAGCTGAGCTTTCGAGCTTGGATCCACCGGCGGCTTGACAGAGCAGACCACATGGCGCCCGGCGGGCTGGAGCAGGGGCCGGTGGCGCTCAGTTCCGTCGCCACGAGGCGGTGAGGCAAGGCAGGGCCGTAGCGGATCCAGAGGTCGAAAGGGTGGATCCGGCCATGGCGAGCTCGCTAGAGGGGCGGGGAGACAGGAGAGCTCGTCGGAGAGGATGGGGGCGACAGAGCTCGCCGGAGGGGAGGGGAAGGGAAGCAGGAGAGCCTGGATCCAGCGTCGCTTGTACTGGGAGTTGCCGCGGGGGAGGCTGGCGGGGAAGGAGGTTGCAGGGACGATGGTAGGAGGTCACGGAGGATCCATCCACTGGGCCTCGACGGAGCAGCATGGGGCGAGATGGAGCGACGGATGCGGTGGCAGGCGAAGATGGGGGAAGGGGAGGGGAACCTGAGGGCTGTGGGAGAGGAAGCCCGTGCGATGGCGTCGGTGCCTGTGCGCCGGCCGGATGGATAGAAGGTGGGTCAGGGGAGGCGTTGCGGGGGCTCGCCGCAGCGTGGATTCGGCACCGGCGTGGCCTCGATCGGCGGCTTGGAGTCGCGGGATGGCTGGGCGTGGGCCTGGATCCGGTGGCTGGGAGTCGCGGAAGTCGGCGCGACCTGGATCCGGCGACGGGAAGTCGCGGGGCAGCACCGGGCGGGAGGAGGAGTAGGCGGGGCGGTGCCGGGCGGGAGGAGGAGGAGGCGGGACGGCACCGCTCGGGAAGAGGAGGAGGATGTGGGGTCGTGCGGGATGGGAGGTGGAGGTGGAGGTGGAGTGGTGGGCGGGTGGGCACTAGTGGGGCGGTGGCGTTTTTTGTCTGTTCCAGTATTAGACGTAGTGTTATCAGAATAAGAGGAAGTGTTATTAGAATAGGTCTTAAGGGGTGTTATTAGAATAGACCCACCCTATATATATATAACCAAGAGTTCAGATCACTATACATTTGAATGTTTTACAATACATAACTTGTGGACCTATGCTAATATAAATGTAAAATCACCCGTCCATCGTGTTGTCCTCCCCCTGGAATCGGATCAAGATCCAGTGCCTCGCCAGAGGCGGGTCACGGAGTGCCTTGCCCCCCTACATCCATCGTCCAAATCAATCCTATGGCTGGCAGCATTTCACATCCAGTCAAAGGGACTCAATACAGGGGAAAACTACGCGGGCTGCCAGACACATTCCGAAGGAAATATGCCCTAGAGGCAATAATAAAGTTATTATTTATTTCCTTATATCATGATAAATGTTTATTATTCATGCTAGAATTGTATTAACCGGAAACATAATACATGTGTGAATACATAGACAAACAGAGTGTCACTAGTATGCCTCTACTTGACTAGCTCGTTAATCGAAGATGGTTATGTTTCCTAACCATGGATAAAGAGTTGTTATTTGATTAACAGGATCACATCATTAGGTGAATGATCTGATTGACATGACCCATTCCATTAGCTTAGCACCCGATCGTTTAGTATGTTGCTATTGCTTTCTTCATGACTTATACATGTTCCTATGACTATGAGATTATGCAACTCCCGTTTGCCGGAGGAACACTTTGTGTGCTACCAAACGTCACAATGTAACTGGGTGATTATAAAGGTGCTCTACAGGTGTCTCCAAAGGTACATGTTGGGTTGGCGTATTTCGAGATTAGGATTTGTCACTCCGATTGTCGGAGAGGTATCTCTGGGCCCTCTCGGTAATGCACATCACATAAGCCTTGCAAGCATTGCAACTAATGAGTTAGTTGTGAGATAATGTATTACGGAACAAGTAAAGAGACTTGCCGGTAACGAGATTGAACTAGGTATTGAGATACCGATGATCGAATCTCGGGCAAGTAACATACCGATGACAAAGGGAACAACGTATGTTGTTATGCGGTCTGCCCGATAAAAGATCTTCGTAGAATATGTAGGAGCCAATATGAGCATCCAGGTTCCGCTATTGGTTATTGACCGGAGATGTGTCTCGGTCATGTCTACATTGTTCTCGAACCCGTAGGGTCCGCACGCTTAAGGTTTCGATGACAGTTATATTATGAGTTTATGCATTTTGATGTACCGAAGTTTGTTCGGAGTCCCGGATGTGATCATGGACATGACGAGGAGTCTCAAAATGGTCGAGACATAAAGATTGATATATTGGAAGCCTATATTTGGATATCGGAAGTGTTCCGGGTGAAATCGGGATTTTACTGGAGTACCGGGAGGTTACCGGAACCCCCCGGGAGGTATATGGGCCTTAGTGGGCTTTAGTGGAAGAGAGGAGAGGTGGCCAGGGCTGGGCTGCACGCCCCTCCCCCCTAGTCCGAATAGGACAAGGAGAGGGGGCCGGCACCCCCACCCCCCCTTCCTTCTCTCTCTCCTCTTTCCCCCTCCCGAATCCTATTCCAACTAGGAAAGGGGGGAATCCTACTCCCGGAGGGAGTAGGACTCCTCCTGGCGTGCCCTCTCCTGGCCGGCCGCACCCCCCCTCCTTTGATCCTTTATATACGGGGGCAGGGGCACCCCTAGAGACACAAGTTGATCCAGGTGATCATACTCTTAGCCGTGTGCGGTGCCCCCTTCCACCATAGACCTCGATAATATTGTAGCGGTGCTTAGGCGAAGCCCTGCGACGGTAGTACATCAAGATCGTCACCACGCCATCGTGCTGACGGAACTCTTCCCCAACACTTTGCTGGATCGGAGTCCGGTGATCGTCATCGAGCTGAACGTGTGCTAGAACTCGGAGGTGCCGTAGTTTTGGTGCTTGATCGGTCGGGCCATGAAGACGTACGACTACATCAACCGCGTTGTGCTAACGCTTCCGCTGTCGGTCTACAAGGGTACGTAGATCACACTCTCCCCTCTCGTTGCTATGCATCACCACGATCTTGCGTGTGCGTAGGAATTTTTTTGAAATTACTACGTTCCCCAACACATTCGCGCGGGCAGGGGAAAACTGCGCGGGCTGGGGCATCGGCCGCCGCCGCCGCTCGCCCGCCGCGCCCGCCGCCTCCGCTCTCCCGTCGCGCCCGCCGCCACCCTCGCCTCCGCCACCCTCTTTCTGGCCCGCCCCTGCTCCCGTCGCCATCTCTCCGCCCTGCCGCCGCAGGAAACGGAGTGGATCGAGCTCCAGCCGCGGCCACTGAAGAAAACGGCATCGACAGGTTCCTCCATCGCCACTCCGAGCTCCTCCACCCCCTCCCCCCTCCGACGGGCTCCAACGGCTCCCTCCATCCATTCCCGCGGCTTCCCTGAAGTGGCCATTGAGCTCCAGGCCGACTCAAACAGGTAGTCGTCTTTGCTATTTAGCTGATTTTTGTTATGTGTTGTGTGAAATTGATGTGTGTACTGTCCCATTTAACAGAATTGTTGCTGATTGGGCTGCGGAGTTGTGCAATTTGACAAGATTTTAGTGTTGTGAGTGTTGTGCATTTGCAAAGTATTGTACAATGGGTGAAATTGATAAGGGAATACCTCAAGTTGGTATGAGGTTCAGAAATGTAGATGAAGCTTGGGTGTTTTGGGTTGCATATGGTGGCCGTGCAGGGTTTGATGTGAGGAAGAGAAACAAGCATGTAAGCAAGTTTGATGGTGAAGTGACTTCATGCAGATTTGTTTGTTCCAATGAGGGTCTTAGGAAAAAAATGGATAACATTGGATCATGTGCCAAAGCGTATTAGAGCTGAAACAAGAACAGATTGCAAAGCCCGGATGACTATAACATTGGATCGAGTGGGGGAAATTATGAAGTCACAGATATTGTGCTAGAACACAATCATTACCTCCAATTGCCACAAACTTGTCACTTGATGGCATCACAAAGGAAGATTTCCGAAGTACAAGCTTTTGAAATAGAAGCCGCTGATGACTCTGGAATCATGCCAAAAGCTGCACATGAGCTTCTTGTCGTCAATTTGGTGGACCACTTAACCTCGGCTACACTTGTGTTGACCAAAAGAATCATTTGCGAAGCAAGCGGCAGAGAGAGTTGGCTTTTGGACAGGCTGGTAGTATGTTGAAGTACTTCCATGACAAAATCATTGAGAACCCATCTTTCCAATATGCTTTGCAGTTGGACTGTGAGGAGCATATAACCAACATATTCTGGGCTGATGCTAAAATGGTTCTTGACTATGCACACTTTGGCGATGTTGTCACATTCGATACCACTTTTGGCACAAACAAAGAATATAGGCCATTTGGTGTTTTTCTTGGACTCAATCAGTTTAGAGAAACCACCATTTTTGGTGTGGCATTGCTATTTGATGAAACATGTGACTCATTTACATGGATTTTTGAGACTTTTCTAGCTGCACATAATGGGAAGCAACCTAGAACTATTTATATGGATCAAGATGCAGCAATGGGGAAAGCTATAGGAAAAGTCTTCACGGAATCATATCATGGATTGTGCACCTTTCATATAATGCAAAATGTTGTCAAGCATTTATCACCATTGAAGGGTGAAGAAAAAGATGAAGGGAGAGAGAATGATGAAGGGAAAGATAAAGATGATGGGAAAGATGAAGATGATGGGAAAGATGAAGATGAGGATGAAGATGAGGAGTCTCATATTCTCACTGATTTTAGTGAATGTATATATGGCTATGAGGACAAAACAAAATTTCAGGAAGCATTTGACAATATGAGGCATAAAGTGCACAAGCAAACTTGGTTAGATAGTATCTACAAGTTGAAAGAAAAATTGGCTGAATGTTATATGAGAGATGTGTTTAGTTTGGGAGTGAGAAGTACACAACTTAGTGAAAGCTTCAACAATTCATTGAAAAACCATTTGAAATCAGATTTCCATATTGTTCGGTTCTTGATGCATTTTGAGAGAACAGTGGAAGTAAAAAGAAGAAAGGAACTGCAATCTGAATTTGATGCAAGGAAGAAATTGCCAAGAATCAAGATGCACACACCTATGTTGGTGCTAGCAAGCAAAGAGTACACTCCAGTTATTTTTGAAGCTTTCCAAAGTGAATATGAAAGATCCATGGTTGCATGCACTAGATCATTGGATGGGCATAACAAATTTGCAGTTGCTATTGAGAGTTTGCATGGTGATTTAAAATTCGAAGAGGAGCGCGTAGTGATCGGTGATCCTCTGACCCAAACAGCTTCATGTAGTTGTGGAATGTTCAATAGGACGGGAATATTGTGTGGACATGGTCTCAAAGTGCTTGATTTGATGAATATAAAAGTATTTCCATCACATTATTTCTTAAAAAGATGGACTAGAGAAGCACGCAATGGAAGCATACAAGATAGACAAGGAAGGAATGTGGTAGAAAATCCAAAGTTGGAAGCTCAACTTCGGTACAAAGATTTGTCTCACAAATTTCACACTTTGGCATATAAAATAGCCTACTCTCTGGAATGTTGTTTGCTGTTAGAAATGCACTTGATTGCATTGGTCCACAACTAGAGGATAAACTGAACGCAATTGCCAATGCGACGAGTAAGCCATGTAATGGCGAAGAAAATGTTGACCCAAATGTGCAGCAAACAAATGAGGTTCTTAGTGCAGAAACAAAAGAGGTTCTTAGTGCTGCAAAGTTCAAGAAAAAAGAGGTTCAATCAAAAAATTTGAGGAGAAGAAAAAATTGGTTTGATAAGTTACTCAAAGGGAAGCGCAAGGCAACTAAAGTTGTGGCATCCAAAAACCAAAGAGCAAAGGTATGTAGCAAGATGTACATGGCGTGGTGTTACCTTTCATTCATAAATTACTAATTAGAAGTTTTATTGCAGAAACAAAAGAAACATGATGGTGCAGGGCCTCAGGTAGGAGTGGAGAAGGATGGGCGCGATGAAGGAGCAAATATGGAGTTTCAAGGGTGCAACAAGATAATGAGTTACACGCAACTCTTGACAGCTACCCGCTATGATGAAGATCTGTTCTAGTATTTAGAAGCTTGTTAGATAGTATTTTGGGAGTGTCGACTAGTATTTTGGACAGTGCTTGACTATAGTATTTTGGACTTGGGGGCTAACTATAGTCTTTTGTGCCCTAAATGTACAAGTAAAAGGGCCAACACTATGTACTTGGATGATTATGTAAGAACAAATTTCTATGGTAATTTGCTTCAAAAATTAGTTTATTCACGCCTACAAAAGGCTCTGTACCGTGTTCACCTTTCTACCCTATTAATTTCCTGAACCTCTTAACTGAATGTCCTTGTATTTAAAATGGCTTGGGTTTTCCTTTTTGCTTGATGTTTCCTAAACTGAACCGAAGTGTTTTTGCTTGCTAAATTAAACTGTATTTTGTTACGTTGTTTACAGCCTTGTAAGACTGTTGTTTTGTCAAACTCTTGCTGTTTTGATAGACTGAACTGCGTGTTAACTGAATTTATGTTCTGCTCTGTTCTTTGCATGAAGGGCCTCTGTTTCCTCTGTTTCCCCTGCCAGTTATTGTTGTTCTGTGTACAGGTGGGTATTTTGACTGTGAGTTGCTGCTGGCCGTAGGATCAACATGGACGCTGGATGGTAGGGGGCAAGGCACGCGATGACTTGACTACAGCAAGGCACGGGATCTCAGTCCCCTGGAATCGGCGTGGCTGTGGGTTGCGACGCAGAGGTGTTGGTGCGACGGCGCTCATGTGGGCATTGGTGGCGTGGTTCTGGCTTGACATTGCGCATGCATGTCTAGCCCGTGTAGGCTATGGTCAAACTGTGCGGTGCCGGCACGGTCCACTTAGCAAAAGAAATAAATACACTGTCACTAAGGCTGACCTTAGATCATAAGGATTTCTCCGGCAGACGTCAACAAATTTGCAAAACTTCTTTGTACATTTTTAACTAGATGGATTCACTTGATTTGCGGTACTCATTTGAGCATTCATTTATTCATTTGGTTTTCTATTGCATTCCACACATCATAAACTATAAATATACTATGATTAAAACAAATTTCAAATCGTAAGGATTTTCGGTGGTGGACTTCCATCTAGAGATATATATTACATCCGTTTGTTCATCTGCAAAATTATTTCGACATTTATTAACTAGACAAATTCACGAGTTAGAATACTTGTGTGATTATTCATTTATATATATGATGTTTCTTCTGATTCCATGAAGCAAAAACAATAAATATATTGTGATTAAGGCAGATCTCGCATCACAAAGATTTTCTCATGTGGGCGCCAATATGGAGATATAAATTGCATATATTTTTTATTTGCAATTTTTTGTACATTTATTCACTAGTTGTATTCATGATATTTAGAGTACCCATTAGATCATTCATTCATTTATTTGGTTTGCTATCACATTTAATGTAGTAGAAACAATAAATATATAGTGTTTATTAAGGCAGATCTCGGATCATAGGGGTTTTTCTTGGACTCGTCCATATGGATATAGATTATATTTATTTGTGAGTTCATTACACTTTAACACATAAACTTGCACTGTATATACATATTCGTACATAAAGTTGAAAATATATAACAAATTGCCCCTACAATTTGTTTTTCTGGTACGTTTAAGTACATTTCCATCAATGCCGTTAACTCTCCGTTAAACTTTTCACGTCAGCTGTCTCATGTTCCATGCTTGCATACTAGGATTCGATCTCAGGACGTTGCAACACCACGAAATTATTGATAATGACAGAGCTAGAGATCTTTTGTATTGTTTAACAAAACGACTATTTTGAAGTCAAAATACACGCTGCTCGGGGTTTGATCAGATTTTTTTCTCAATTTAGGTTTTTAAAGTGGGACCGAATAAACCAGTTTTCGGAAAATCTTGAATTTTTTTGGAATTTTCTTGTTCAGAATTTTTAATTCAAAATGTTTTACCGTATAAATATATAATGTTTAATGACACGATCTATAAATTGTCTTCCGTTCAAGCGGTCAGCTTGCCATGTTTTAATCAGAAGGGTGCGTGTTCGAGGCAGGTCTAACCCACATCATCCTTTTTTAACTGGATTTCTTCATAGTGTGGCGTATCTCAGCCTCCATAGAGGCCGAATGTTTGAAAAAAATGTAATTTTTGGTTTAAAAACATCTGAACTTTTTTTACAAATAAACGAGGATGTGAGGTGCCTCTTTGTAAAATTTCAGGATGATATACGTTGAAATGTGCCCTGTACCAAAAAGACAAATTTCATGGTCTGGGATTATGAATAGTATCATCTGTTAAAAAGCCTCAGATTTTTTTTTGCACATCCCTCATTTCAATGTATTACATGATGAAAATTTACACACCTGTGCATTCTGTCTTCATGTATATCTGTATTTTCTCAAAAAGAATGAAATGTAAAAGTATGAATTTTCATGAATTTCGAATTTTGCATTTGGAGGCCTCCATGGAGCTTGGCCTCCAAAAGCAATTTCTCAGTTATTCAACGCTAAAAAATTCTGGTTTGTGAAATCGGGGAAGTTGATCCTGGGACATCAAGATGATGGTTTGCTCGAATTATCACTTGAAGTAAAGCATTTGCATACGAGCTCTATTTGATAATATACCTGAGCTTGTAAATACTAAAAGAACTTAGATAGTTTGAATGATATCTAATACATTAGGGGCTCACTGAAATTTCTAATAACCGGTCGAGCGGGAAAAAAAGGTGATAACAGAGGCGCGCACAAAATGAGCCACTTGCAACGCGATTTTAGATTCAAATCAATTTTTCTGCTATACAATATAAATGATATCTATATCTACATTTGTCAATTGCTAGGTGGTGGCCCAGTGGCTAGTGCCATACGCGTGCAAGGGGAAGTCTTATGTTAAAATCATGTAAGCATTATTGTTTATTGTGTTTCTATTTCATTCTTCGTCACTGACAAGTGGGACCCACATGCATGCATGAAGCGTGGGGCAACTAGCTGCAGAGTTAAGGGAAATGTACTCAAATGTACCCATAAAAAAGTTGTGGGGCTGATTTGTGTCATTTTTGAAGTTTATGTTTGAATCTATACATCTAATGCAAGTTTATGTACTAAAAATGTAATTAACTCTTTATTTGTTCATTTGCAAAACTGGTTGTACGTTGATTCAGTAGATGAATTCACGGGAGTTAGAGCACTCATTTGATCATTCATTCATTCATTTATTTGGTTTGCTGTTACAGTCCATGTAGCAAAAGCAATAAATATACTATAATTAAGGCAGATCAGACCACAAGGATTTTCCATATAGAGATATAGATTATGTTTATTTTATTTTTGATTTCTGAAATTGTTTGTACATTTATTCACTAGCTGGATTCACAAAAGCTAAATTACTCATTTTGTCATTGATTTATTGAAATGATTTGCCATCATATTCTATGTAGCAAAAGCAATAAATACTATGTGACTAATATGGAGATCTGAGAAGGATTTTCTCTTGGAGGGGTGTCTATATATAGAAATACATATAGTCGGCATGCACCCCAAAAGCTAAAGCAGTCATTTTGTCATTCATTTATTGAAATGATTTGCCATCATATTCTATGTAGCAAAAGAAATAAATACTATGTGACTAGTATGGAGATCTGAGAAGGATTTTCTCTTGGAGGGTTGTCTATATATAGAAATATATATAGTCAGCATGCACCCCAAATGCAAAATGCAATGGTCAGTGTTTCAACATTTGTAGCTATGTTTCTCGCCGTGCTCGCCATCGTTTCCTCTAGCCTCCTTGTTGCCCATGCTGACACTGATTTCATCTCCTGCACATGTAACAAGACCAACAACACCGCATTGTGCATAGCCGTGATTACCGTCAAGCCACAAAGCTCCCATGCCTCCACTGAGCATGACCTCGCCAGTATTGCGTTGAATATCGCCACTAACACCGCCAAACACAATGTCGAGGTCATCAGTGACCTATCCAAGAACAACCAGAGCACACCGGAGGGGTTTGCAATTGCCATCTGCCTCAAGGCTTACACTGAAGCCACTAGTGCCCTGGAGATTTTTGCCGACTTATACTTCGAAAGAGGGTTGTACCCTTCTACATTGAACGTTGTTTCATTTGCAATGGGTGCTAGTGACACATGCAAGGAAGCGTTCAAATGGATCAAGAAGAAGTCCCCCGTGTCCTACATAGATCGTGAGATGACGGAGCATTGTAGTGTCGTCAGCAACCTCATAAACCTACTTGTCCCCAAGTGATGACATGTCATTCCTGCCTCATGTATGCCTATTGATTTCAATAATTAGCCGACTGTATCTGAAAATGTTATGGCGGTCATGCAATTTATGAGTTATCGAGTTATATCAGTTTTATATGAGATGAACCCTAGGAATACCATATAGATTGCAACTCTATTAATTTTAACCACATGGTATTTAGTTTTCTCTGTTTTTCCTGGGATCCTAAACTCCCTTTTGTATAGTGCTGCTACAATTTCTCAAACAAAATCAATAAAAGTACACACACTAGGAGAAATCCTACTGTTTCTCGTAAAAGAATGAATGGGAAGTAACCTGTGAGTGAAGCCAAACATGGTAGTAGCATTTCCCTCCCATGCAGCCAAGAAGCAGAGCACCCTGTATTCTACATTGTATCTAGATAAATCTAAGACAAACTTTTTGAATGGAGCTAATACTATGGTAGATAAGAAAAAGAAGCAGAGCACCCCTCCATGCTGCAAGAGATGAAGACATCTCTAGATATCCACATAGACAAAAATGACAAAGGAACATTGACTACAAAGTGTAAAGAGTTATGGAAGCATCTCAACCCTCATACACGAGAGCCCGCATGTATATATTGATAGGATGATCAATGGGTACAAGCCTAGGTAGAGATTGCATAATTGAGAGCGGTGGTTATAGAGAGAATCAGAGGAAGAGATAGAATTAGTTAAACATGAGAACTATCTCTAACAACCTCAACAGAAAGCCTACGCTAGAGTAGTCACCATGTCGAGCATGTCAAGGGTGCGGCCACGCCAAAGGCTGGCCCATGCCAAGTGTCAACGGCGCCTCCTCCTCTGTAACATATTGCATGTTCAACACCCTCCCTTAATCTGAACTTCTCAGCTTAAGATTACGTTTGAACTCTTCAAATTGTCTTGTAGCCAAGGCCTTTGTAAACCCATCTGCAACTTGGTCTTTTGAAGGAATAAATCAAATCTCCAACTCCTTGCTTGCAACCCTTGTTGGGGAACGTAGCAATTTCAAAAAAAATCCTATGCACATGCAAGATCATGGTGATGCATAGCAACGAGAGGGGAGAGTGTTGTCCACGTACCCTCGTAGACCGACAGCGGACGCGTTATAACAACGCGGTTGATGTAGTCGTACGTCTTCACGGCCCGACCGATCAAGCACCGAAACTACGGCACCTCCGAGTTCTTGCACACGTTAAGCTCGATGACGATCCCCGAACTCCGATCCAGCAAAGTGTCGGGAAGACTTCCATCAGCACGACGGCGTGGTGACGATCTTGATGTTCTACCGTCGCAGGGCTTCGCCTAAGCACTGCTACGATATGACCGAGGTGGACTATGGTGGAAGGGGGCACCGCACACGGCTAAGGAACGATCACGAAGATCAACTTGTGTGTCTTGGGGTGCCCCTTGCCTCCGCATATAAAGGAGGCAGGGGGAGGTGCGGCCAGCCCCCTAGGGGTGCGCCTGGAGGAGTCCTAATCCCACCGGGAGTAGGACTCCCCCCTCTTGCCTTGTTGGAGAAGGAAAGGGGAAGGGAGAAAGAGGAAAGGGGGGCGCCGCCCCCCCTTCCTTGTCCTATTCGGACTGGGGGGGAGGGGGCACGCGACCTGCCCTGGCCGGCCCTCCTCTTATCCCTTAGGGCCCATGTAGGCCCATTAACCCCCGGGGGGTTCCGGTAACCCCCGGTACTCCGGTAAAATCCCAATTTCACCCGGAACGATTCCGATATCCAAATATAGGCTTCCAATATATCAATCTTTATGTCTCGACCATTTCGAGACTCCTCGTCATGTCCGTGATCACATCCGGGACTCCGAACAACCTTCGGTGCATCAAAACATATAAACTAATAATGAAATTGTCATCGTAACGTTAAGCGTGCGGACCCTACGGGTTCGAGAACAATGTAAACATGACCGAGACATGTCTCCGGTCAATAACCAATAGCGGAACCTGGATGCTCATATTGGCTCCCACATATTCTACGAAGATCTTTATCGGTCATACCGCATAACAACATACGTTGTTCCCTTTGTCATCGGTATGTTACTTGCCCGAGATTCGATCGTCGGTATCTCAATACCTAGTTCAATCTCGTTACCGGCAAGTCTCTTTACTCGTTCCATAATACATCATGCCGCAACTAACTTATTAGTTGCAATGCTTGCAAGGCTTAAGTGATGTGCATTACCGAGAGGGCCCAGAGATACCTCTCCGACAATCGGAGTGACAAATCCTAATCTCGAAATACGCCAACCCAACATGTACCTTTGGAGACACCTGTAGAGCACCTTTATAATCACCCAGTTACGTTGTGATGTTTGGTAGCACATAAAGTGTTCCTCCGGTAAACGGGAGTTGCATAATCTCATAGTCATAGGAACATGTATAAGTCATGAAGAAAGCAATAGCAACATACTAAACGATCGGGTGCTAAGCTAATGGAATGGGTCATGTCAATCACATCATTCTCCTAATGATGTGATCCCGTTAATCAAATGACAACTCATGTCTATGGTTAGGAAACATAACCATCTTCGATTAACGAGCTAGTCAAGTAGAGGCATACTAGTGACACTCTGTTTGTCTTCACACAAGTATTATGTTTCCGGTTAATACAATTCTAGCATGAGTAATAAACATTTATCATAATATAAGGAAATAAATAATAACTTTATTATTGCCTCTAGGGCATATTTCCTTCAGTCTCCCACTTGCACTAGAGTTAATAATCTAGATTACACAGTAATGATTCTAACACCCATGGAGCCTTTGTGCTGATCATGTTTTGCTCGTGGAAGAGGCTTTAGTTAACGGGTCTGCTACATTTAGATCTGTATGTATCTTGCAAATCTCTATGTCTCCCACCTGGACTAGATCCCGGATGGAATTGAAGCGTCTCTTGATGTGCTTGGTTCTCTTGTGAAATCTGGATTCCTTTGCCAAGGCAATTGCACCAGTATTGTCACCAAAGATTTTCATTGGACCCGATGCACTAGGTATGACACCTAGATCGGATATGAACTCCTTCATCCAGACTCCTTCGTTTGCTGCTTCCGAAGTAGCTATGTACTCCGCTTCACATGTAGATCCCGCCACGATGCTTTGTTTAGAACTGCACCAACTGACAGCTCCACCGTTTAATGTAAACACGTATCCGGTTTGCGATTTAGAATCGTCCGGATCAGTGTCAAAGCTTGCATCAATGTAACCATTTATGATGAGCTCTTTGTCACCTTCATATACGAGAAACATATCCTTAGTCCTTTTCAGGTATTTCAGGATGTTCTTGACCGCTGTCCAGTGATCCACTCCTGGATTACTTTGGTACCTCCCTGCTAGACTTATAGCAAGGCACACATCAGGTCTGGTACACAGCATTGCATACATGATAGAGCCTATGGCTGAATCATAGGGAACTTCTTTCATCTTTTCTCTATCTTCTGCAGTGGTCGGGCATTGAGTCTTACTCAACTTCACACCTTGTAACATAGGCAAGAACCCTTTCTTTGCTTGATCCATTTTGAACTTCTTCAAAACTTTGTCAAGGTATGTGCTTTGTGAAAGTCCAATTAAGCGTCTTGATCTATCTCTATAGATCTTAATGCCCAATATGTAAGCAGCTTCACCAAGGTCTTTCATTGAAAAAATCTTATTCAAGTATCCCTTTATGCTATCCAGAAATTCTATATCATTTCCGATAAGCAATATGTCATCCACATATAATATCAGAGATGCTACAGAGCTCCCACTCACTTTCTTGTAAATACAGGCTTCTCCAAAAGTCTGTACAAAACCAAATGCTTTGATCACACTATCAAAGCGTTTATTCCAACTCCGAGAGGCTTGCACCAGTCCATAAATGGATCGCTGGAGCTTGCATACTTTGTTAGCTCCCTTTGGATCGACAAAACCTTCTGGTTGCATCATATACAACTCTTCTTCCAGAAATCCATTTAGGAATGCAGTTTTGACATCCATCTGCCAAATTTCATAATCATAAGCATCGCTACGGGTGAGAAGGTCTCATCGTAGTCAATCCCTTGAACTTGTCAAAAACCTTTTGCAACAAGTCGAGCTTTGTAGACAGTAACATTACCGTCAGCGTCAGTCTTCTTCTTGAAGATCCATTTATTCTCAATTGCTTGCCGATCATTGGGCAAGTCAACCAAAGTCCACACTTTGTTCTCATACATGGATCCCATCTCGGATTTCATGGCTTCAAGCCATTTTGCGGAATCTGGGCTCACCATCGCTTTTTCATAGTTCGTAGGTTCATCATGATCTAGTAGCATGACTTCCAGAACAGGATTACCGTACCACTCTGGTGCGGATCTTACTCTGGTTGATCTACGAGGTTCAGTAGTAACTTGTTCTGAAGTTTCATGATCATCATCATTAGCTTCCTCACTAATTGGTGTAGGTGTCACAGAAGCCGGTTTCTGTGATGTACTACTTTCCAATAAGGGAGCAGGTACAGTTACCTCATCAAGTTCTACTTTCCTCCCACTCACTTCTTTCGAGAGAAACTCCTTCTCTAGAAAGGATCCATTTTTAGCAACAAAAGTTTTTCCTTCGGATTTGTGATAGAAAGTATACCCAACTGTCTCTTTTGGGTATCCTATGAAGACACATTTCTCCGATTTGGGTTCGAGCTTATTAGGTTGAAGCTTTTTCACATAAGCATCGCAGCCCCAAACTTTGAGAAACGACAACTTTGGTTTCTTGCCAAACCATAGTTCATAAGGCGTCGTCTCAATGGATTTTGATGGTGCCCTATTTAACGTGAATGCGGCCGTCTCTAAAGCATAACCCCAAAACGATAGCGGTAAATCTATAAGAGACATCATAGATCGCACCATATCAAGTGAAGTACAATTACGACGTTCGGACACACCATTACGCTGTGGTGTTCCGGGTGGCGTGAGTTGCGAAACTATTCCGCATTGTTTCATAGGTAGACCAAACTCGTAACTCAAATATTCTCCTCCACGATCAGATCGTAGAAACTTTATTTTCTTGTTACGATGATTTTCAACTTCACTCTGAAATTCTTTGAACTTTTCAAATGTTTCAGACTTATGTTTCATTAAGTGGATATACCCATATCTGCTTAAATCATCTGTGAAGGTGAGAAAATAACGATATCTGCCACGAGCTTCAACATTCATCGGACCACATACATATGTATGTATGATTTCCAACAAATCTGTTGCTCTCTCCATAGTACCGGAGAATGGCGTTTTAGTCATCTTGCCCATGAGGCACGGTTCGCAAGTACCATGTGGTTCATAATCAAGTGGTTCCAAAAGTCCATCAGTATGGAGTTTCTTCATGCGCTTTACACCGATATGACCTAAACGGCAGTGCCACAAATAAGTTGCACTATCATTATCAACTCTGCATCTTTTGGCTTCAACATTATGAATATGTGTATCACTACTATCGAGATTCATCAAAAATAGACCACTCTTCAAGGGTGCATGACCATAAAAGATATTACTCATATAAATAGAACAACCATTATTCTCTGATTTAAATGAATAACCGTCTCGCATCAAACAAGATCTAGATATAATGTTCATGCTCAACGCTGGCACCAAATAACAATTATTTAGGTCTAATACTAATCCAGATGGTAGATGTAGAGGTAGCGTGCCGACTGCGATCACATCGACTTTGGAACCATTTCCCATGCGCATCGTCACCTCGTCCTTCGCCAGTGTTCGCTTAATCCGTAGTCCCTGTTTCGAGTTGCAAATATTAGCAATAGAACCAGTATCAAATACCCAGGTGCTACTGCGAGCTCTAGTAAGGTACACATCAATAACATGTATATCACATATACCTTTGTTCACCTTGCCATCCTTCTTATCCGCCAAATACTTGGGGCAGTTCCGCTTCCAGTGACCAGTCTGCTTGCAGTAGAAGCACTCAGTTTCAGGCTTAGGTCCAGACTTGGGTTTCTTCTCCTGAGCAGCAACTTGCTTGATGTTCTTCTTGAAGTTCCCCTTCTTCTTCCCCTTGCCCTTTTTCTTGAAACTAGTGGTCTTGTTGACCATCAACACTTGATGCTCCTTCTTGATTTCTACCTTCGCGGCTTTTAGCATCGCGAAGAGCTCGGGAATAGTCTTTTCCATCCCTTGCATATTATAGTTCATCACAAAGCTCTTGTAGCTTTGTGGCAGTGATTGGAGAATTCTGTCAATGACGCTATCATCCAGAAGATTAACTCCCAGTTGAATCAAGTGATTATTATACTCAGATATTTTGAGTATATGCTCACTGACAGAACTGTTCTCCTCCATCTTGCAGCTGTAGAACTTATTGGAGACTTCATATCTCTCAATTCGGGCATTTGCTTGAAATATTAACGTTAACTCCTGGAACATCTCATATGGTCCATGACGTTCAAAACGTCGTTGAAGACCCGGTTCTAAGCCGTCAAGCATGGCACACTGAACTATAGAGTAGTCATCAGCTTTGCTCTGCCAGATGTTCATAACATCTGGTGTTGCTCCAGCAGCAGGCCTGGCACCCAGCGGTGCTTCCAGGACGTAATTCTTCTGTGGAGCAATGAGGATAATCCTCAAGTTACGGACCCAGTCCGTGTAATTGCTACCATCATCTTTCAACTTTGCTTTCTCAAGGAACGCATTAAAATTCAACGGAACAACAACACGGGCCATCTATCTACAATCAAACATAGACAAGCAAAATACTATCGGGTACTAAGTTCATGATAAATTTAAGTTCAATTAATCATATTACTTAAGAACTCCCACTTAGAAATACATCCCTCTAATCCGCTAAGTGATCACGTGATCCAAATCAACTAAACCATAACCGATCATCACGTGAAATGGAGTAGCTTTCAATGGTGAACATCACCATGTTGATCATATCTACTATATGATTCACGCTCGACCTTTCGGTCTCAGTGTTCCGAGGTCATATCTGCATATGCTAGGCTCGTCAAGTTTAACCCGAGTATTCTGCGTGTGCAAAACTGGTTTGCACCCGTTGTAGATGGACGTAGAGCTTATCACACCCGATCATCACGTGGTGTCTGGGCACGACGAACTTTGGCAACGGTGCATACTCAGGAAGAACACTTTTATCTTGAAATTTAATGACGAATCATCTTATAATGCTACCGTCAATCAAAGCAAGATAAGATGCATAAAAGATAAACATCACATGCAATCAATATAAGTGATATGATATGGCCATCATCATCTTGTGCTTGTGATCTCCATCTCTGAAGCACCATCATGATCACCATCGTCACCGGCGCGACACCTTGATCTCCATTGTAGCATCATTGTCGTCTCGCCAATCTTATGCTTCTACGACTATTGCTACCGCTTAGTGATAAAGTAAAGCATTACAGGGCGATTGCATTGCATACAATAAAGCGACAACCATATGGCTCCTGCCAGTTGCCGATAACTCGGTTACAAAACATGATCATCTCTTACAATAAAATTTAGCATCATGTCTTGACCATATCACATCACAACTTGCCCTGCAAAAACAAGTTAGACGTCCTCTACTTTGTTGTTGCAAGTTTTACGTGGCTGCTACGGGCTTAGCAAGAACCGTTCTTACCTACGCATCAAAAACCACAACGATAGTTTGTCAAGTTGGTGCTATTTTAACCTTTGCAAGGACCGGGCGTAGCCACACTCGGTTCAACTAAAGTTGGAGAAACTGACACCCGCCAGCCACCTGTGTGCAAAGCACGTCGGTAGAACCAGTCTCGCGTAAGCGTACGCGTAATGTCGGTCCAGGCCGCTTCATCCAACAATACCGCCGAACCAAAGTATGACATGCTGGTAAGCAGTATGACTTATATCGCCCACAACTCACTTGTGTTCTACTCGTGCATATAACATCAACGCATAAAACCAGGCTCTGATGCCACTGTTGGGGAACGTAGCAATTTCAAAAAAATTCCTACGCACATGCAAGATCATGGTAATGCATAGCAACGAGAGGGGAGAGTGTTGTCCACGTACCCTCATAGACCGACAGTGGAAGCGTTATAACAACGCGGTTGATGTAGTCGTACGTCTTCACGGCCCGACCGATCAAGCACCGAAACTACGGCACCTCCGAGTTCTTGCACACGTTCAGCTCGATAACGATCCCCGGACTCCGATCCAGCAAAGTGTCGGGGAAGAGTTCCATCAGCACGACGGCGTGGTGACGATCTTGATGTTCTACCGTCGCAGGGCTTCGCCTAAGCACCTCTACGATATGACCAAGGTGGAATATGGTGGAAGGGGGCACCGCACACGGCTAAGGAACGATCACGAAGATCAACTTGTGTGTCTTGGGGTGCCCCCTTGCCTCCGTATATAAAGGAGGGAGGGGGAGGTGCGACCAGCCCCCTAGGGGTGCGCCTAGCGGAGTCCTACTCCCACCGGGAGTAGGACTCCCCCCTCTTGCCTTGTTGAAGAAGGAAAGGGGAAGGGGGAAAGAGGAAAGGGGGGCGCCCCCCCCCCCCTTCCTTGTCCTATTCGGACTAGGGGGGAGGGGCGTGCGGCCTGCCCTGGCCGGCCCTCCTCTTCTCCCTTAGGGCCCATGTAGGCCCATTAACCCCCGCGGGGTTCCGGTAACCCCCGGTACTCCGGTAAAATCCCAATTTCACCCGAAACGATTCCGATATCCAAATATAGGCTTCCAATATATCAATCTTTATGTCTCGACCATTTCGAGACTCCTTGTCATGTCCGTGATAACATCAAGGACTCCGAACAACCTTCGGTACATCAAAACATATAAATTCATAATGAAACTGTCATCGTAACGTTAAGCGTGCGGACCCTACGGGTTCGAGAACAATGTAGAAATGGCTGAGACATGTCTCCGGTCAATAACCAATAGCAGAGCCTGGATGTTCATATTGGCTCCCACATATTCTACGAAGACCTTTATCGGTCAGACCGCGTAACAACATACGTTGTTCCCTTTGTCATTGGTATGTTACTTGCCCAAGATTCGATCGTCGGTATCTCAATACCTAGTTTAATCTTGTTACCGGCAAGTCTCTTTACTCGTTCCGTAATACATCATCCCGCAACTAACTTATTAGTTGCAATGCTTGCAAGGCTTAAGTGATGTGCATTACCGAGAGGGCCGAGAGATACCTCTTCGACACTCGGAGTGACAAATCCTAATCTCGAAATACGCCAACCCAACATGTACCTTTGGAGACACATGTAGAGCACCTTTATAATCACTCAGTTACGTTGTGACGTTTGGTAGCACACAAAGTGTTCCTCCGGTAAACGGGAGTTGCATAATCTCATAGTCATAGGAACATGTATAAGTCATGAAGAAAGCAACAACAACATACTAAACGATCAACTGCTAAGCTAACAGAATGGGTCAAGTCAATCACATCATTCTCCTAATGATGTGACCCCGTTAATCAAATGACAACTCATGTCTATGGTTAGGAAACATAACCATCTTCGATTAACGAGCTAGTCAAGTAGAGGCATACTAGTGACACTCTGTTTGTCTATGTATTCACACAAGTATTATGTTTCCGGCTAATACAATTCTAGCATGAATAATAAACATTTATCATGATATAAGGAAATAAATAATAACTTTATTATTGCCTCTAGGGCATATTTCCTTCAACCCTTTCCCTAATAAAATGATAATCAATCTCAATGTGTTTAGTCCTTGCATGAAACACAGGATTAGCAGAAAGATATGTGGCACCAAGATTTTCACATGAAAGACATGGTGTTTGAGCATATCTTCCAAGTTCCTTAAGCATGGACTTGATCCATATGATCTCTACTGTTGCATTAGCCAGTGCTTTGTACTGTACCTCGGTACTAGATCGTGACACTGTTGCTTGCTTCTTGGCACACCAAGAAATAAGATTAGGTCCAAAGAAAACTGCAAAACCACCTGTGGACCTTCTGTCATCTAAGAAATCTGCCCAGTAAGTGTTAGAGAAAGCACTAACAAGAGTAGAGGCAGACTTGCTGAAAGTGAGTCAAACACTAAAAGTGTTCTTTACATATCTCAAAATACGCTTAGCAGCAGTCCAATAAGCTGAGGTAGGTGCATGAAGAAACTCACACACTTTGTTGACTGGAAAAGTAATATCAGGTCGTGTAAGTGTCAAGTGCAACCAGACATCTGTACTTGGTGCCATCCTCTTAATTCAAGAGTACACCCTTTGCAAGAGACAATTTTTCTGCATTGGAAAGTGGAGTTGGGGATGGTTTACAACCTTGCACCCCAGTCTTGCTCAAAAGATCAGTTGCATATTTTTCCTGAGAAAGATGAAGCCAACCTTCATGGTTTCTATTAACCTCAATACCAAGAATAAAGTGAAGATATCCTAGATCCTTGAGAGCAAAATCTGAGTGCAAATCTTGCGACAAAGTTGTCACTGCCTTATCAGAGGAACTGGTAACAATAATGTGATCCACATAAATAAGCACAAAAATGATGGTGTGTGACTTATTGTAAATGAACAAGAATGTATATGACTTGGAGGGAATGAAACCAAGTGTTTTTATTTTGGAGCTCAAGCGTGAGTACCATGCTCTGGGGGCTTGCTTTAGATAGAGGGATTTGTCAAGCCTGCAGATATGAAACAATTTGCTTTTATCCTCAAACCCAGGAGGTTGCTTCATGTAAACTTCCTCTTTCAGAACACCATGAAGTAATGCATTATGCACATCTAGCTGATGAACACTCCAGCCTATGGACATAGCAATGGACAAAACAAGACGAATAGTGGCAGCTTTAACAACACGACTGAAAGTGTCCTCATAATCAAGTCCATACCTCTGCTTAAACCATTAAGCAACAAGTTTGGCTTTATAGCAATCAATGGTGCCATCCGACCGATGTTCGATGCGGTACACCCACTTGCAATCAATGAAATTTTTACATGGATGATAAGGAACAAGGTGCCAAGTATGATTCTTTTGAAGAGCATGAAACTCTTCATCCATAGCCTGCTTCCACCATGGACCAGCAAGGCCATCATTAAAATTACGTTTTTTGCCTGTGGAATCAGAACAAATAGCCAAACCATATTTAGTTTTGTGATTGACAGGCTGAATAATCCCTGCCTGAAGCCGCCTGCGAGTGGTGGAGCTATAGAAGATCTAGGCGGGGCGACTGGCTGCTACAGAGGAGATCATGCCGATCCTGAGGGAGCAGACCCGCCATGCAGCATGGGATCATTTGTGGTCGAGGACGTGGAGGGAGCAGCAGACGCGTCCGCAGAGGACCTAGGCAAGCGGGAGGCATGGGGCAGATCTAGCACGGATCCCGCGGCCGATCCGACTGACGCAGTCGTAGGGCCCACCTGGAGTAGACTCATGGGGCCGATGTGTACTGCCCGGTCAGTTGGTCTGCTGCCTATGATTGGCGCGTTGTGATGACCCACAAGTATAAGGGATATATCATAGTCCTTTCGATAAGTAAGAGTGTCGAACCCAACGAGGAGCAGAAGGAAATGACAAGCGGTTTCCGGCAAGGTATTTTCTGCAAGCACTGAAATTATCGGTAACGAGTAGTTTGATAGCAAGATAATTCGTAACAAGCGACAAGTAGCAATAGTAACTAAGGTGCATCAAGGTATCCCAATCCTTCTTGTAGCAAAGGATAGGACAGAACGGTCTATTATAATAAGCTAAGCGCTCTTTAGGACACACGGGAATTTCATCTAGTCACTTTCATCATGTTTGTTTGATTCACGTTCGCTACTTTGATAATTTGATATGTGGGTGAACGGTGTTGGGAATGTAGCATGCAATTTCAAAAAAAATCTACGATCATGCAAGATCTATCTAGGAGATGCGTAACAACGAGAGGGGGAGAGTGTGTCTATGTACCCTCGTAGACCGAATGCGGAAGCGTTTGACAACTCGGTTGATGTAGTCGAACTTCTTCTCGTTCCGATCGATCAAGCGCCGAACGTACGGCACCTCTGAGTTCTACACACGTTCAGCTCGATGACGTCCCTCGAACTCTTGATCCAGTAGAGCATCAAGGAAGTAGATGAGCTCCGTCAGCACGACGTCGTGGCGACTACGATGGTGAAGTAATCCGCGCAGGGCTTCGCCTAAGCACTACGATAATATGACCGGAGGCGTAAACTGTGGAGGGGGGCACCGCACACGGCTAGGAATCAATGTTGCTAGCGGTGCCCCCCCCATATATATATATATATATATATATATATATATATATATATATATATATATATATATATATATATATATATATATATATAACTGTGTCTACCATAGCTTGCCACAGAACTTGTTAAGGGTCGCTAAACTTTTAACGGTTTAAAAGTTATCAAAAAATAGGAAATAAATATGGGAGCATCTCTCTAATGTAATAAGATGATCCAACAGAGGGACTGTCAAAATATGCATCTATGTGTCATCGACAAAAATAATAAGCATTTCAGCTCACTGCGACATAAATATATACTGAACTATTTGTTTTTTTTGTCCAGGACACATACAGTTGTATTTCTTTAATCCCACCGTTGGATCATGTTATATTATAGGTGTGTTGGTTCAGTATTTTTTCAGAATTTTTGAGAACTTTTGCACCGTTGAAACCCTTAACTAGTTCTGTGGCAAGCACTTGTAGAAAATCCTACTCCCCCCCCTTCCATAACTTCTCGAGGGGAAGGAAGGAGGAGGGGGCGGAAGGAAGCGGGAGGCCGAATCCCTCCCCTTCCTTTCTCTCCTCTCCTCTTTCCTTCCCCTTCTGGTTCGGCTGGCTGCTGTGTTTCCTTCTTGGCCCATTAGGCCCATATATTTGCCGGGGGCGCCCGGAACCCCTTTCTGGTGACCTGATACGTACCTGGTACCCCCGGAACACTTCTGTGTCCAAATACTATCGTCCTATATACAAATCTTTGTCTCTCGACCATTTCGAGACTCCTTGTCATGTCCGTGATCTCATCTGGGACTCCGAACAACATTCGGTCATCAAATCACATAACTCATACAATATAAAATCGTCATTGAACGTTAAGCGTGCGGACCCTATGGGTTCGAGAACTATGTAGACATGACCGAGACACCTTTCCGGTAAATAACTAATAGCGGAACCTGGATGCTCATATTGTCCCCCACATATTCCACGAAGCTCTTTATCGGTCAAACCGTAATGACAACATACGTTGTTCCCTTTGTCATCGGTATGTTACTTGCCCGAGATTTGATCGTCGGTATCTTCATACCTAGTTCAATCTCGTTACCGGCAAGTCTCTTTAATTGTTCCGTAATGCATCATCCCACAACCAACCCATTAGTCACTTTGCTTGCAAGGCTTCTTATAATGTGCATTAGCGAGAGGGCCCAGAGATACCTCTCCGATACTCGGAGTGACAAATCCTAATCTCGATCTATGCCAACCCAACAGACATCTACGGAGATACCTGTAGAGCTTCTTTATAATCACCCAATTATGTTGTGACGTTTGATAGCGCACAAGCCATTCCTCCGGTATCCGGGAGTTGCATAATCTCATAGTCGGAGGAACATGTATTTGACATGAAGAAAGCAGTAGCAATAAAACTGAACGATCAATATGCTAAGCTAACGGATGGGTCATGTCCATCACATCATTCTCCTAATGATGTGATCCCGTTCATCAAATGACAACACATGTCTATGGCTAGGAAACTTAACCATCTTTGATTAATGAGCTAGTCTAGTAGAGGCTTACTAGGGACATAGTGTTTTGTCTATATATCCACACATGTATCAAGTTTCTAGTTAATACAATTCTAGCATGAATAATAAACATTTATCATGAATAAGGAAATATAAAATAACAACTTTAGGCAATAATGAAGTTATTATTTATTTCCTTATATCATGATAAATGTTTATTATTCATGCTAGAATTGTATTAACCGGAAACATGATACATGTGTGAATACATAGACAAACAGAGTGTCACTAGTATGCCTCTACTTGACTAGCTCGTTGATCAAAGATGGTTATGTTTCCTAGCCATAGACATGAGTTGTCATTTGATTAACGGGATCACATCATTAGGAGAATGATGTGATTGATTTGACCCATTCTGTTATCTTAGCACTTGATCGTTTAGTATATTGCTATTGCTTTCTTCATGACTTATACAAGTTCCTATGCCTATGAGATTATGCAACTCCCGTTTACCAGAGAAACACTTTGTGTGCTACCAAACGTCACAACATAACTGGGTGATTTAGGTGCTCTACAGGTATCTCCGAAGGTACTTGTTGAGTTGGCGTATTTCGAGATTAGGATTTGTCACTCCAATTGTCGGAGAGGTATCTCTGGGCCCACTCGGTAATACACATCACTATAAGCCTTGCAAGCAATGCAACTAATGAGTTATTTGCGGGATGATGCATTATGGAATGAGTAAAGAGACTTGCCGGTAACGAGATTGAACTAGGTACTGAGATACCGACGATCGAATCTCGGGAAAGTAACATACCGATGACAAAGGGAACAACGTATGTTGTTATGCGGTTTGACCGATAAAGATCTTCGTAGAATATGTGGGAGCCAATATGAGCATCCAGGTTCCGCTATTGGTTATTGACCGGAAAATTGTCTCGGTCATGTCTACATAGTTCTCGAACCCGTAGGGTCCGCACGCTTAAAGTTCGGTGATGATCGGTATTATGAGTTTTAGTGTTTTCATGTACCGAAGGTAGTTCGGAGTCCCGGATGTGATCACGGACATGACGAGGAGTCTCGAAATGGTCGAGACGTAAAGATTGATATATTGGACGGCTATATTCGGACACCGGAAGTGTTCCGGATGGTTTCGGAGAAAACCGGAGTGCCGGAGGGGTTACAGGAACCACCCGGGGAAGTATTTGAAGGAAATATGCCCTAGAGGCAATAATAAAGTTATTATTTATTTCCTTATTTCATGATAAATGTTTATTATTCATGCTAGAATTGTATTAACCGGAAACATAATACATGTGTGAATACATAGACAAACAAAGTGTCACTAGTATGCCTCTACTTGACTAGCTCGTTGATCAAAGATGGTTAAGTTTCCTAGCCATAGACATGAGTTTTCATTTGATTAACAGGATCACATCATTAGGAGAATGATGTGATTGACTTGACCCATTATGTTAGCTTAGCAATCGATCGTTTAGTATGTTGCTATTGCTTTCTTCATGACTTATACATGTTCCTGTGACTATGAGATTATGCAACTCCCGTTTACCGGAGGAACACTTTGTGTGCTACCAAACGTCACAACGTAACTGGGTGATTATAAAGGTGCTCTACAGGTGTCTCCGAAGGTACTTATTGGGTTGGCGTATTTCGAGATTAGGATTTGTCACTCCGTTTGTCGGAGAGGTATCTCCGGGCCCTCTCGGTAATGCACATCACTTAAGCCTTGCAAGCATTGCAACTAATGAGTTAGTTGCGAGATGATGTATTATGGAACGAGTAAATAGACTTGTTGGCCACGAGATTGAACTAGGTATTGAGATACCGACGATCGAATCTCGGGCAAGTAACATACCGATGACAAAGGGAACAACGTATGTTGTTATGCGGTCTGACCGATAAAGATCTTCGTAGAATATGCAGGAGCCAATATGGGCATCCAGGTCCCGCTGTTGGTTATTGACAAGAGAGGTGTGTCGGTCATGTCTACATAGTTCTCGAACCTGTAGGGTCCGCACGCTTAACGTTCATTGACGATATAGTACTATGAGTTATGTATGTTGGTGACCGAATGTTGTTCGGAGTTTTGGTTGAGATCACGGATATGACGAGGAACTCCGGAAAGGTCTGGAAGTAAAGATTGATATGTGGATAGTAGTGTTTGATCTCCGGAAAGGTTCCGGAATCCATCAGAAGGGGTTCCGGATGTTTCCCGAAATGTTTGGGCATGAGAACACTTTTTCTGGGCCAAAGGGGAAAGCCCACGAGGTTTTTGGAAAGCGAAAAAGGAAGTTTTAAGGAAGTCCAGGGGCCAGACGCCAGGGTCCCTCGCGTCTGGGTCCAGACGCCGGGATCCCTGGCGTCTGGCCCTGGAGTCCGAGAAGGACTCTTGCCTTTCGGGTGAAACCGACTTTGTGGAGGCTTTACTCCAAGTTTCGACCCCAAGGCTCAACATATAAATAGAGGGGTAGGTCTAGCACCCAAGACACATCAAGAAACACCAAGCCGTGTGTCGGCAACCCCGTCTCCTATAGAGATAGATCAAGACACTTAATTGGACTTTCACAAAGCACATACCTTGACAAAGTTTTGAAGAAGTTCAAAATGGATCAGGCAAAGAAAGGGTTCTTGTCTGTGTTACAAGGTGTGAAGTTGAGTAAGACTCAATGCCCGACCACTACAGAAGATAGAGAGAAAATCAAAGATGTTCCCTATGCTTCAGCCATAGGCTCTATCATGTATGCAATACTGTGTACCAGACCTGATGTGTGCCTTGATATTAGTTTAGCAGAGAGGTACCAAAGTAATCCGGGAGTGGATCACTGGACATCGGTCAAGAACATCCTGTAATACCTGAAAAGGACTAAGGATATGTTTCTTGTTTATGGAGGTGACAAAGAGCTCATCGTAAATGGTTACGTTGATGCAAGCTTTGACACTGATCCGGATGATTCTAAATCGCAAACCGGATACGTATTTATATTGAACGGTGGAGCTGACAGTTGGAGCAGTTCTAAACAAAGCATCGTGGCGGGATCTACGTGTGAAGCGGAGTACATTGCTGCTTCAGAAGCAGTGAATGAAGGAGTTCATATCCGATCTAGGTGTCATACTTAGTGCATCGGGTCGAATGAAAATCTTTTGTGACAATACTGGTGCAATTGCCTTGGCAAAGGAATCCAGATTTCACAAGAGAACCAAGCACATCAAGAGACGCTTCAACTCCATTCGGGATCAAGTCCAGGTGGGAGTGCTACCTCTTGAGCACTGCGTTGGTTTTCCCTTGAAGAGGAAAGGGTGATGCAGCAAAGTAGCGTAAGTATTTCTCTCAGTTTTTTAGAACCAAGGTATCAATCCAGTAGGCGGCTACGCACGAGTCCCTCGCACCTACACAAAACAAATAAATCCTTGCAACCAACGCGATAAGGGGTTGTCAATCCCTACATGGTCACTTACGAGAGTGAGATCTAATAGATATGATAAGATAATATTTTTGTATTTTTATGATAAAGATGCAAAGTAAAATAGAAGGCAAGGAAAATAACTAAGTGTTGGAAGATTAATATGATGGAAAATAGACCCGGGGGCCATAGGTTTCACTAGTGGCTTCTCTCAAGAGCATAAGTATTTTACGGTGGGTGAACAAATTACTATTGAGCAATTGACAGAATTGAGCATAGTTATGAGAATATCTAGGTATGATCATGTATATAGGCATCACGTCCGAGAAGTAGACCGACTCCTGCCTGCATCTACTACTATTACTCCACTCATCGACCGCTATCCAGCATGCATCTAGAGTATTAAGTTAAAAATAGAGTAACGCCTTAAGCAAGATGACATGATGTAGAGGGATAGTTTCATGCAATATGATAAAAAACCCATCTTGTTATCCTCGATGGCAACAATACAATATGTGCCTTGCTGCCCCTTCTGTCACTGGGAAAGGACACCGCAAGATTGAACCCATCATTGGAATATACAAGCTTGCTCACGAAGACCTAGGGCATTTTGAGGAAGCCCATCATTGGAATATACAAGCCAAGTTCTATAATGAAAAATTCCCACTAGTATATGAAAGTGACAAAATGAGAGACTCTCTATCATGAAGATCATGGTACTACTTTGAAGCACAAGTGTGGTAAAAGGATAGTAACATTGTCCCTTCTCTCTTTTTCTCTCGTTTTTTTTATTTGGGCCTTTTTCTCTCTCTTTTTTATGGCCTCTTTTTTTCTCTTTTTTTTATTTTTCGTCCGGAGTCTCATCCCGACTTATGGGGGAATCATAGTCTCCATCATACTTTCCTCACTTGGGACAATGCTCTAAAATGATGATCATCACACTTTTATTTCCTTACAACTCATAAATTACAACTCAATACTTAGAACAAAATATGACTCTATGTGAATGCCTCCGGCGGTGTACCGGGATATGCAATGAATCAAGAGTGACATGTATGAAAGAATTATGAACGGTGGCTTTGCCACAAATACGATGTCAACTACATGATGATGCAAAGCAATATGACAATGATGAAGCGTGTCATAATAAACAAAACAGTGGTAAGTTGCATGGCAATATATCTCGGAATGGCTATGGAAATGCCATGATAGGTAGGTATGGCGACTGTTTTGAGGAAGGTATATGGTGGGTGTATGATACCGGCGAAAAGTGCGCGGTATTAGAGAGGCTAGCAATGGTGGAAGGGAGAAAGTGCGTATAATCCATGGACTCAACATTAGTCATAAAGGACTCATATACTTATTGCACAAATCTACAAGTTATCAAAGCAAAGTATTACGCGCATGCTCCTAGGGGTATAGATTGGTAGGAAAAGGCCATCGCTCGTCCCCGACCGCCACTCATAAGGAAGACAATCAATAAATAAATTATGCTCCGACTTCATCACATAACGGTTCACCATACGTGCATGCTACGGGAATCAAAAACTTTAACATAAGTATCTATCAAATTCACAACTACTCAACTAGCATGACTCTAATATCACCATCTTTATATCTCAAAACAATTATCAAGCATCAAACTTTTCTTAGTATTCAACACACTCATAAGAAAGTTTTTACCTATCTTGAATACCTAGCATATTAGGATTATTTAAGCAAATTACTATGCTATTTAAGACTCTCAAAATAATCTAAGTGAAGCATGAGAGATCAATAGTTTCTATAAAACAAATCCACCACCGTGCTCTAAAAGATATAAGTGAAGTACTAGAGCAAAACTATATAACTCAAAAGATATAAGTGAAGCACATAGAGTATTCTAATAATTTTCGAATCATGTGTGTCTCTCTCAAAAGGTGTGTACAGCAAGGATGATTGTCGTAAACTAAAAAGCAAAGACTCAAATCATACAAGACGCTCCAAGCAAAACACATATCATGTGGTGCATAAAAATATAGCTCCAAGTAAAGTTACCGATGGAAGTAGACGAAAGAGGGGATGCCTTCCGGGGCATCCTCAAGCTTTGGCTTTTTGGTGTCCTTAGATTATCTTGGGGGTGCCATGGGCATCCCCAATCTTAGGCTCTTGCCACTCCTTGTTCCATAATCCATCAAATCTTTTACCCAAAACTTGAAAACTTCACAACACAAAACTTAACAGAAAATCTCGTGAGCTCCGTTAGCGAAAGAAAACAAAAGACCACTTCAAGGTACTGTAATGAACTCATTGTTTATTTATATTGGTGTTAAACCTACTGTATTCCAACTTCTCTATGGTTTATAAACTATTTTACTAGCCATAGATTCATCAAAATAAGCAAACAACACACGAAAAACAGAATCTGTCAAAAACACAACAGTCTGTAGTAATCTGTAACTAACGCAAACTTCTGGAACTCCAAATAAATCAGCCAAAATAGGAAGACCTAGACAAGTTTTTATTGATCATAAGCAATTGGAATCAATATTTTATCACGTTCTGATGATTTTTAACAATTATTTTTGTGAACAGAAAGTTTCTAGAAATTTCTGCAAGATCAAATAACTATCATCCAAGAAGATCATATAGGTTTAACTTGGCACAAACACTAATTAAAACATAAAAACACATCTAACCAGAGGCTAGAACAAATATTTATTACTAAGCAGCAAGGAAAAATATTGGGTTGTCTCCCAACAAGCGCTTTTCTTTAAAGCCTTTTTAGCTAGGCATTAAGATTTCAATGATGTTCACGTGAAAGACAAGAATTGAAGCATAAAGAGAGCATCATAAAACATGTGACAAACACACTTAAGTCTAACATACTTCCTATGCATAGGCATATTATAGGCAAACAAATTATCGTAGCAAGCAAAAACTAGCATATGCAAGGAAGCGGAAAGGAACAATAGCAATATCAACATGACGAGAGGTAATTTAATAACATGAAAATTTCTATAACCATATTTTCCTCTCTCATAATAATTACATGTAGGATCATAAGAAAATTCAACAATATAGCTATCACATAACATATTCTCAACACGATCCTCATGCATGCGAAGTTGACACTCTTCCAAAATAGTGGGATTATCATTAACTAAAGTCATGATTTCTCCAAGCCCACTTTTATGAAAAGTTTCATAAGATTGAATATCATCCAAATATGTGGGATCTAAAGTTGACACTCTTCCAAACCCACTTTCAATATTATTGCAAACACTATTATCAATCTTATATTCATCATGGGGCTTAAATAAATTTTCAAGATCATAAGAAGAATCTCCCCAATCATGATTATTGCAACAGGTAGTGGACATAGCAAAACTAGCATCCCCAAGCTTAGGGTTTTGCATATTGTTAGCATAATTTAAATCAATAGAATTTATAGCAAAATCATTGCAATCATTCTTTTTATTCAAAGATCTATCGTGAATCACTTCATAAAGCACTTCATCACAATTTTCAGATTCACGGATTTCAAGCAAAACCTTATAAAGATAATCTAGTGCATCCAAATCACTAGGAATTGGTTCATCATAATTGGATCTCTTAAAAAGATTGGTAAGAGGATGAGGATCCATAGATATTAGCTTCTCTATTTAGGAATAAATACTCAACTATTTCAACCAAACAAGCAAACGAGCCAAGAAAGACATCAAGGCAAATGAAAAGACGAACGGAAAAAGGGCGAATAAAACGGCAAGGGTGAAGTGGCGGAGAGGAAAACGAGAGGCAAATGGCAAATAATGTAATGAGGGAGATAAGGGTTTGTGATGGGTACTTGGTATGTTGACTTTTGCGTAGACCTCCCCGGCAACGGCGCCAAAAATCCTTCTTGCTACCTCTTGAGCACTGCGTTGGTTTTCCCTTGAAGAGGAAAGGGTGATGCAGCAAAGTAGCGTAAGTATTTCCCTCAGTTTTTGAGAACCAAGGTATCAATCCAGTAGGAGGATACGCGCAAGTCCCTCGCACCTACACAAAACAAATAAATCCTCGCAACAAACGCGATAAGGGGTTGTCAATCCCTACACGGTCACTTACGAGAGTGAGATCTGATAGATATGATAAGATAATATTTTTGGTATTTTTATGATAAAGATGCAAAGTAAAATAAAAGGCAAGGAAAATAACTAAGTGTTGGAAGATTAATATGATGGAAAATAGACCCGGGGGCCATAGGTTTCACTAGTGGCTTCTCTCAAGAGCATAATTATTTTACGGTGGGTGAACAAATTACTATTGAGCAATTGACAGAATTGAGCATAGTTATGAGAATATCTAGGTATGATCATGTATATAGGCATCACGTCCGAGACAAGTAGACCGACTCCTGCCTGCATCTACTACTATTACTCCACACATCGACCGCTATCCAACATGCATCTAGAGTATTACTCCCTCCGTCCTTTAAAGAGTGTACTTCCAAGTTTGTTGGAGGGTCAAACTATCACAAAGTTTGACCAAGTATGTGCAAAAATATATCAATGTTTGTGAAACAAAATAGGTATATGATGAAAATATATTTTATGATGAATCTAATGCTACTAATTTGGTGACATAAATGTTGATGTATTGTTGTATAAGTACGGTCAAACATAAAAATGTTTGACTTTCCAACAAAGTTGGAAGTACACTCTTCAAAGGACGGAGGGAGTAAGTTCATAAGAACAGAGTAACGCTTTAAGCAAGATGACATGATGTAGAGGGATAAATTCATGTAATATGATAACAAAAAACCATCTTGTTATCCTCGATGGCAACAATACAATACGTGCCTTGCTGCCCCTACTGTCACTGGGAAAGGACACCGCAAGATTGAACCCAAAGCTAAGCACTTCTCCCATTGCAAGAAAGATCAATCTAGTAGGCCAAACCAAACTGATAATTCGAAGAGACTTGCAAAGATAACCAATCATACACAAAAGAATTCAGAAGATTCAAATATTGTTCATAGATAAACTTGATCATAAACCCACAATTCATCGATCTCAACAAACACACCGCAAAAGAAGATTACATCGAATAGATCTCCACGAGAGAGGGTAGAACATTGTATTGAGATCCAAAAAGAGATAAGAAGCCATCTAGCTAATAACTATGGACCCGAAGGTCTGAAGTAAACTACTCACACATCATCGGAGAGGCTATGGTGTTGATGTAGAAGCCCTCCGTGATCGATGCCCCCTCCGATGGAGCTCCGGAACAGGCCCCAAGATGGGATCTCGTGGGTACAAAAGGTTGCGGCGGTGGAATTAGGTTTTTTGGCTCCGTATCTGATCGTTTGGGGGTACATAGGTATATATAGGAGGAAGGAGTACGTTGATGGAGCAACAGGGGGCCCATGAGGGTGGAGGGCGAGCCTGGGGGGTAGGCGTGCCCCCTACCTCGTGGCTTCCCAGTTGGTTGCTTGACGTAGGGTCCAAGTCTCGTGGATCATGTTCGTTTCGAAAATCACGTTCCCGAAGGTTTCATTCCATTTGGACTCCGTTTGATATTCTTTTTCTGCGAAACTCTAAAATAGGCAAAAAAAACAGCAATTCTGGGCTAGGCCTTCGGTTAATAGGTTAGTCCCAAAAATAATATAAAAGTGAATAATAAAGCTCAATAATGTCCAAAACAGAAGATAATATAGCATGGAGCAATCAAAAATTATAGATACGTTGGAGACGTATCAAGGAGATATAGAGATTTGCAAGATACATACGGATCTGAATGTTGCAGACCCGTTGGCTAAGCCTCTTCCACGAGCAAAACATGATCATCACCAAGGTTCCATGGGTGTTAGAATCATTACTGTGTAATCTAGATTATTGACTCTAGTGCGGGTGAGAGACTGAAGGAAATATGCCCTAGAGGCAATAATAAAGTTATTATTTATTTCCTTATATCATGATAAATTTTTATTATTCATGCTAGAATTGTATTAACCGGAAACATGATAGATGTGTGAATACATAGACAAACAAAGTGTCACTAGTATGCCTCTACTTGACTAGCTCGTTGATCAAAGATGGTTATGTTTCCTAGCCATAGACATGAGTTGTCATTTGACTAGTGGGATCACATCATTAGGAGAATGATGTGATTGACTTGACCCATTCCGTTAGCTTAGCACTTGATCGTTTAGTATGTTGTTGTTGCTTTCTTCATGACTTATACATGTTCCTATGACTATGAGATTATGCAACTCCCGTTTACCAGAGGAACACTTTATGTGCTACCAAACGTCACAACGTAACTGGGTGATTATAAAGGTGCTCTACAGGTATCTCCGAAGGTACTTGTTGAGTTGGCGTATTTCGAGATTAGGATTTCTCACTCCGATTGTCGGAGAGGTATCTCTGGGCTCACTCGGTAATACACATCACTATAAGCCTTGCAAGCAATGCAACTAATGAGTTAGTTGAGGGATGATGCATTACGGAACGAGTAAAGAGACTTGCCGGTAACGAGATTGAACTAGGTACTGAGATACCGGCGATCGAATCTCGGGCAAGTAACATACCGATGACAAAGGGAACATCGTATATTGTTATGCGATTTGACCGATAAAGCTCTTTGTAGAATATGTGGGAGCCAATATGAGCATCCAGGTTCCGCTATTGGTTATTGACCGGAAACATGTCTCGGTCATGTCTACATAGTTCTTGAACCCGTAGGGTCCGCACGCTTAAAGTTCGGTGATGATCGGTATTATGAGTTTTAGTGTTTTGATGTACCGAAGGTAGTTCGGAGTCCCGAATGTGATCACGGACATGACGACGAGTCTCGAAATGGTCGAGACGTAAAGACTGATATATTGGACGGCTATATGCGGACACCGGAAGTGTTCCGGATGGTTTCGGAGAAAACCGGAGTGCCTGAGGGGTTACCGGAACCCCGGGGAAGTATTGGGCCTTAGTGGGCCTGAGGGGAGAGAGAGGACAGCAGCCCAGGAGGTGGCGCGCCCCCTCCCATGAGGGTTCTGAGTTGGACTAGGGGAGGGGGCGCGGCCCCTCTTTCCCTCTCCCTCTCCCTCTCTTTCCTTCCCCCTTTCCCTCTTCCTAGTAGGAAGAGGATTCCTCCTCTCCTTGGGGTGCACCAAGGCTAGCTGACCTCCCCCTTGCTCCTTTATATACGGGGGTGGGGGCACCCAAATACACACAGGTTGATTGTTCCAAGCCGTGTGCGGTGCCCCACTCCACCATAATCCACCTCGATCATATCGTAGCGATGCTTAGGCGAAGCCCTGCGTCGGTAGCATCATCATCACCGTCAGCACGCCGTCGTGCTAACGAAACTCTCCGGTGAAGCTCTGCTGGATCGGAGCTCGCAGGACGTCATCGAGTTGAACGTGTGCTGAACTCGGAGGTGTCGTGCGTTCGGTACTTGGATCGGTCAGATCGTGAAGACATACGACTACATCAACCGCGTTGTGCTAACGCTTTCGCTTTTGGTATATGAGGGTACGTGGACACACTCACCCCTCTTGTTGCTATGCATCACCATGATCCTGTGTGTGCGTAGGAAATTTTTTGAAATTACTACGTTCCCCAACAATATTTCCTTCAGTCTCCCACTTTCACTAGAGTCAATAATCTATATTACATTGTAATGATTCTAAAACCCATGGAGTCTTGGTGATGATCATGTTTTGCTGGTGGAAGAGGCTTAGTCAACGGGTCTGCCACATTCAGATCCGTGTGTATCTTGCAAATCTCTATGTCCCCCTCCTTGACTTGATCACGGATGGAGTTGAAGCGTCTCTTGATGTGTTTGGTCCTTCGCTAAGGCAATTGCTCCAGTATTGTCACAAAAGATTTTCATTGGACCCAGTGCACTAGGTATTACACCTAGATCGGATATGAACTCCTTCATCCAGACTCATTCATTTGCTGCTTCCAAATCAGCTATGTACTCCGCTTCACACGTATATCCCTCCACGACACTTTGCTTGGAACTGCACCAACGGACAGCTCCACCATTCAATAAAAATACATATCCGGTTTGTGACTTAGAGTCATCCGAATCAGTGTCAAAGCTAGCATCAACGTAACCATTTACGACGAGCTCTTTGTCACCTCCTGTCAGGACCCCGACTCGATGCCACATCGATCTAGCATGTAACACCTCATATCGCTTTGCGGCCTCACGCACGGTATCCCCACGGGTGTCGCCTTACCTTTGCCCGGGACCGTTTGCGCATTTTGGCACACGTATATGATGGTGTCGCTAGCATCCATATGATAAAGAGCCCGGGCTGACATGGCTAGTCGTAAACCCAAAGTGGCACTAACTTACAGGGACAGGCATCCATGACCCAGCATCGAACGTGTCGGTCATCAGCGAGTGAATCCAGGCTGTAGCACTGGGCTAACAGGACTCCGGTGAACCGGGCTGTAGCGGGCTAGCAGGACTTCGGTATTCATCGCGTGACATTTCCCCGAAGGGACAGACACAGGATCGAAGAAGGACACATGCCGGCCTGCCTAAGTGTTCCGGAGCAGTAGCAAGCTACCAGGGCTCAGTGGAAGCACTAGGAGACATTTCCCGGTAAGAGAGGCTACTAAGAATAAACAACTAGATAGTCAGATCCCACACATAGCAATACACATTACACGTACGCATAACATGCAAGTATGTGCTGTACAACATGGCATCACAGCATAACTCATCAACTCATATAGATAAAGGCTCAGAAGAGCCGTCATAGCATATATTGCAAACAGGGGTCACAAGACCCATCATACAGAGCATACAAGCAACAAGCGGAAGCATTACATGTCTGGTACAGACATCTACAAAAGAAAAAGGCTGAAGAGCCTGACTATCTACAACATCCGATCAAGATCGTAGCTGAGGTACTAGCTACTAGTCGAAGTCCATGGAAACACTAGTAAGACCGAAGTCTCCGCTGCAAAAACATAAATAAAGCAACATGAGTACAAAGGTACTCAGCAAGACTTACATCAGATCCTATCATACATGCACTTGTATCAAGAGGGTAACGTGGGGTTTAGTTGCAGCAAGCCAGCTTTGACTCTGTGGCTATCCTGTTCTACGACTACCAGAAACTCTGGAGGTGAAACAACGTACACGAGTCCACTAATCACCATACAATACACTACTATGGATTCATCCCCGTCTCCCTACGAGAAGGCCATCCATAGCACTCACACTTGTCTTGAGCATTTTATAGTATCCACTTCAAGTTGTCTATGTACCATGTAAGCATCCAAGAAGTCCATAACCGCGGACCCGGCTATTCGAATAGATCATGTTAACCCTGCAGGGGTGTACTTCTTCACACACGCTCTCGCCACTTACCGCCATGTACACGTCATGTATCTCGGCAACCTTCAAGCGGAAGCCTGGCGAGGGTGTCGGCCACGACCTGACTAACCACACAAGACTCTAGTCCAGGTTTATCGCCTATTCGGGTTTCATCCGCAAGGAGATCCGGCCGGGGTGTCGCTTACGGCCCCAAACGATGTGAGCAGGGTTCCCGAGCCCACCAACCGGGTGCCACTCGGTACACCGTGCCACGTGTGCCTAGTCTGTCCCAAGCCCACCCTGCCGGGTGCCACTTGGTAGAAAAATAGCACTACCTACAAACACCAGAAACTAGTTGTGACTCCTGGACAGAGATCAAGTTGGTTAATAAGTCGAGAGGGCTTGGAGCGCCCGGAGCCCAATGTGTGGTAGTATCGAGTCATTGGACAACATACACAGAACTCAGGGCTTAAGGACGGTTCCAGTGAGACAACCCACCATGTACTCCTACATGGCCTCTCACCGCTACCTTTACCAAATCGTGTTCACACACTTCACTCTCAGCATCAGAACATATCGTGACACTCCAATTCATTCCCAATGAACCAGACCTGACACAACTCTAAGCAATAGCAGGCATAGCATGGTAGGAACACAACAATGGCTTCAATCAACTCCTACACATGCTAGTGGGTTTCAACTATTTACTGTGGCAATGACAGGTCATGCAGAGGAATGGGTTCAACTACCGCAGCACAAAGTAGCAGATGAATCGTTGTTGTCCTAATGCAATAACTGAGAGCAGGAGCGAGAGAGTAGGGTTTTATCGAAATGAACAAGGGGGTTTGCTTGCCTGGTAAAACAACAAGGAAGGCACTGCTTCACGGACAGGTACTCTGGAACGTCTCCGGAGCAGGACCTATCGAGAAGGAACGGTGCCGGCAATCAAAACACAATCATATGCAGCAATATGATGCATGAACATGGCATGTAGATGTGATGCTGCTGAGCTAATGCAACTAGTGTTCACTTGGTTTGAAGTACATTTGAACCAAAGGTTCAAATGCATTTCTAAATTAAGTCTCTTATCTATGCCATAATGTGTTTTCCCATATTCAGCATGTATAAGTTTGTTTTTCATGCATGAAACTAGTACAGATGGAAAGATGGCATTTTTCTGATAATTTTTCATATATAAATTATTTCAATCTGAGCTACGGTTGAATTTCTATGAATTTTTGAAGTTTAAATCAATTTCTGGAATTTTCCTGATTTAATTAAATCCAGAATTTATATACTGCGCCAGCATGACGTCAGCACGACGTCAGCGGGTCAACGCGGCTGTCCAGGTCAAACCTGACGTGTGGGACCCACACGTCAGTGACAGGGGGGGTTAACAGGGTTAATTTAATTTAATAAAAAGGTTAAGGGGGGTCGGGCCCACTGGTCAGCGTCAGGGGGGGGGGTTAGTCAACGGTGATTAGCACTAAGCTAATCACCTGACGGGCCGGCCCCACCTGGCAGGGCTCAGGCGACGGGGGCTCGTCGCCGGCGACCTCTGGACGCGGCGGAGTCCGCGCCACAGGCCACGGGGACGGCGTCTGAGAGCACCGGGGCGTAGCCCGGGCTCTCGCGCATCTGGTGGGACAGGTGGGAGGAGCGGGGACGGCCGGAGCTCGCCGGAGCAAGGCTCGCGGCGGCGGCCGGGGTTCGGGCGCGAGCGGGATCGGGCTGCGGGGCACGGGGAGGCCACCTGAGGGGCCCGGCGGCACCCTCGTGGCACCAGGAACGCGGAGGGAGGCTTGGTTTGGGCGGAGGCGGGCCGAGACGGCGGCGGCGACGTGGACGGCGGCGAGGGGCTTCGGCCGTGGTGGGGAGCGGCGCTACGGCACGGGAACGGGAGGGAGAAGAGAGGGGAACGGCGGCGGAGCTCACCGCGATCACGCAGAGCAGCACAGCGGGGTCGGGGAAGGCCTGGTGACGGCGAATCGACGGCGGCGGACGGCGGAGCCCGAGGAGGAAGACGATGGCGATGGTGGCTCCTCGGGGCACTCCGGCTTGCTTGGCTCGGCGAGGAGGTAGCTGGCGACGAAGCGGAGCTCCTGGGCGTGTCGGGGAGGTGAGGGGAGACCGGTGGCTACGGAGATGCCCGTCGGCGGCGGCGGTGGTGCTCGGGTGAGAGGGAGAGAGAGCAGGGGGAGAAGAGGAGGGCGAGGGAGAGTGAGAACGGTGCGGGGCAGCGCGTGGCGACGTTCCGGACGTCCAGGCGTCGAGGGGAGGACAGGCAGGCAGGTGCCGTGGCGGCACGGCGGTGCGCACGCGCCGGCCACACGCCTCTGGCCTCCTGGCGGGAGGTGGAGGACGACTGGCGCTAGCCAGTCGGCTGGGCCGGCCAGCTGGGCCGCACAGGGGAGGGGAGGCCCAGGTAAGCCCCTCCTTCTATTATTTCTGTTTTTCTATTTTTTTCTGACATTTGTTTGATTTAACAAATATATTAAATCATTTAATTTTATTATGCCAATTTTTGCAGGAGCTAGATATATTATTCCAGAGCTCTTTTATAATTGGCATAATTTTTGGACCATATTTCATATATATAGAAATATATTTCCAATGCAAATATTTATCGAATTAATCCAAATGGCCAAAATAAATATCCATGAGCTCCTAAAAATATTGTTTTGATTTTTATCTCTGTCCAATATTTTTAGAGGGCATCATGAGCATTTTCTTGGACCCTTTTGGAGAAATTTTTATTTAGGTCATTTTCAAAAATGATTCTGAGGGTTCCACCAATCCTCATTTCAAATTTAAATGAAATTTAAATATGATGCACAAATAGCTAGCTAGTCTAAGTCATACCAGACTAGGGATGTGACAACTCGCCCCCACTTAACAGAATCTCGTCTCGAGATTCAGGGGTCGACGGAAAGAAAGCGGGGTACTCCAGTCGAAGACGATCTTCTCGCTCCCAAGTAGCTTCTCTCTCGGAATGATGAGACCACTGAACTTTGAGAAACTTGATGTTCTGACGTCGAGTAACACGCTCTGCTTGATCAAGAATGCGAACCGGGTACTCTCGGTATGTGAGGTTATCTTGGAGATCAAGCGTTTCGTGGTCCACTCCGCGGATGGGATCCGAGAAGCAACGCCTGAGTTGAGAGACGTGGAAGACATCATGAACTCGAGAAAGATGTGGAGGTAGTTCCAACTGGTAGGCAACCTCTCCTCGTTTAGCGAGAATGCGAAAGGGACCAATGTAACGAGGAGCCAACTTGCCCTTGATACCGAAACGATGGGTACCCTTCAAAGGAGTAACCCGAAGGTAAGCTTGGTCGCCAATTTCATAAGTCATATCCTTATGATGACGATCGTACTGACTTTTCTGACGAGACTGGGCGGTTTTCAAATTCTCACGAATGATGCGAACTTGCTCTTCTGCCTCCTGGATCATATCCGGTCCAAAGAATTGTCTTTCACCGGTTTCTGACCAGTTCAAAGGTGTTCGACATCTTCGTCCATAGAGAACCTCAAAAGGAGCTTGCTTGAGGCTGGATTGGTAGCTATTGTTATAGGCAAACTCGGCGAAAGGAAGACATTTCTCCCAATCCATACCGAATGAGATAACGCAAGCTCTGAGCATGTCTTCGAGAATTTGATTGACCCGTTCCACCTGACCACTTGACTGAGGGTGGAAAGCGGTACTGAAGGAAAGATGGGTTCCCATGGCAGTTTGGAAACTCTCCCAGAAATGAGAAGTAAAAAGACTGCCACGGTCTGAATTGATCTCTAGTGGAACACCATGGAGTGACACTATTCGAGAAATATATAAGTCAGCAAGCTGACTAGCAGTGATACTTTCTCGAACAGGAAGGAAGTGAGCCACTTTGGAGAGACGATCAATGACTACGAAGATAGCGTTATTCCCTCTCTTGGTCCTGGGAAAACCGGTGATGAAGTCCATACTAACTTTATCCCATTTCCATTCAGGAATAGCTAAAGGCTGAAGGGTGCCAGCAGGTCTTTGATGCTCTGCCTTAACGCGACGACATACGTCACATTTAGCAATGAACTCAGCGATTTCTCTCTTCATCCTAGTCCACCAGAACCTCTGGCGTAGGTCCTGATACATCTTAGTACTACCGGGATGAATCGTGAGAGGGGATTCATGCGCCTCCTTAAGAATCAATTGTCGCAGATGTTGATTCTTGGGAACCACCAAGCGATTCTCAAAGAAAATAATTCCACGATCATCCATAGAGAAACATCCACCCACTCCCTTCTTAATGTTTCTCTTGATCCGAGAAATTCCTGTGTCTTGCTTTTGAGCAGCGATAATCCGATCTTCAAGATCAGGTTTCGCCACCAGGGTAGAAAGGAATCCGCGAGGAGCAATGTGAAGGTTAAGCTTACAGAATTCCTCATGGAGAAGTGGTTGGCCTTGCTGCAACATGAGATTGTTGCAATAGGATTTACGGCTTAGAGCATCAGCCATGACATTGGCTTTGCCTGGGGTGTAGGTAATCCCTAGATCATAATCTGTGATCAACTCCAACCAACGTCTTTGCCTAAGGTTCAGATCTGGTTGGGTGAAGATATACTTGAGACTCTGGTGATCGGTGTAGATCTCGCAACGTTTACCAAGGAGGTAATGTCGCCAGGTCTTGAGTGCATAGACTACGGCTGCAAGCTCTAGATCATGTGTAGGATAATTCTCCTCATGTGGATGCAACTGTCGAGATGCATAGGCAATCACATGACGATCCTGCATAAGGATGCAACCTAGTCCCTGTCGTGAGGCGTCGCAGTAGATAATAAAGTCTTTTGTGAAATCCGGTGGCACAAGTATGGGAGCAGAAGTCAGGCGTCTTTTCAGTTCCTGAAAACTGTACTCACACTGTGGGGACCACTCGAACTTTTTATCTTTCTTGAGAAGTTCCGTGAGGGGTTTGGCTACTTTGGAGAAGTTTTCAACAAAGCGGCGACAATAGCTGGCTAGGCCAAGGAAACTCCTAACTTGTTTCACGGTCTCAGGTGGAGTCCAATCGAGAACGGCTTGAACTCTCTCGGGATTGACAGCAATGCCCTTACCAGAGATTACGTGGCCTAGGTAGGTCACTTCTGGCAACCAAAATTCACACTTGGAGAACTTGGCATAAAGGCGGTGCTCTCTGAGTTTTTCTAACACAAGTCTAAGATGTTCGGCATGCTCTTCCTCGTTCTTCGAGTAAATAAGAATATCATCGAGGTAAACCACGACGAACTTATCTAAGTACTCCATGAAGATCGAGTTCATCAAGCGGGAGAATGTGGCTGGGGCGTTGGTTAGGCCAAAGGACATGACGGTGTACTCGTACTGGCCATAACGAGTGACAAAAGCTGTCTTGGGAATGTCCCCGTTTCTGATTTTGATTTGGTGGTATCCTAACCTTAAATCCATCTTGGAGAAGACTGAGGATCCAGCGAGCTGATCATACAGGTCGTTGATCCTGGGGAGCGGATACTTGTTCTTGATCGTGACCAAATTAACGGGACGATAATCAACGACCATCCGGTCCGTACCGTCTTTCTTCTTGACAAAGAGGACGGGGCAAGCCCAAGGAGAAGAACTAGGACGGATGAAACCCTTTTGCAAGGACTCATCGAGTTGTTTCTTAAGCTCGGCTAGTTCTAGGGGTGCCATCTTGTAAGGTCTCCGGGAGATTGGAGCTGTTCCTGGGATAAGATCTATGACGAACTCTACATCTCTGTCAGGTGGAACACCTGGCAGTTCCTCTGGAAAGACATCCGGAAAGTCACGGACTACCGGGATATCTTCAAGGTCTGGAAGAGGGCTGGCATTAAGAGAATAGAGCTGACGCTTTGCAACTCTAGTGGAGACGGTGACTATCTTGCCAGACGGGTGTGTAAGTTGAACAGATCTTGTGTAACAATCAATCTTGGCATGATGAGCTGTCATCCAGTCCATACCCAAGATGATGTTAATATCTGAAGACTTGAGGGCTACAAGTGATGCAAGGAATACAAGTCTGTCAACAAGGATTTCGTTACCATGGCTTACACTAGAGGTTTGCCATTTGGATCCAGGAGTTTGGATGACTAGCGGAGTTGGCATATCACAAAATGACATGTTGTGCAAGTTAGCATAGCTTTCAGAAATGAAGGAGTGCGATGCTCCAGTATCGAATAGAACTGATGCTGGGTGACAATTGACAAGGAGTGTACCAAGAACGACATCCGGATCATCATGAGCGTCTTTAGCTGAGACGTGATGCACACGTCCACGTTCAGTGGGAACTGACTTGGCACTGATCATCTTGCGTGATGGCTTAATACAGCCAACAGTCTTCTCGGGCTGGGGTGGAGCATAACTAGTCTGAGAGCAGTCACGTGCATAGTGTCCTGGCTTCCCGCATGTGAAGCAAGTCCCTGAGGTTGGACGGGGACCCGCACTAACAAGCGGTCTGCCAGTAGGCCTGGGTGGAACATACGACTGAGCTGGGGAAGGCACCACATAGGATGACCTCGGTGTACAACCGGAAGGAAGAGCGGAGTTTGGAACCCAAATTCGGCGTTTCTGGGAACTAGAACCAGAGGAGGATCCCAAATCACGGGTGTGCTTACGAGACTCCTCGTAAGTGAGCTGAGCTGTCTCTGCATTGATGGCCTTGTTCACAAGGGCTTGGAATGTATCACAATGATGCAGGTGGAGATCACGACGCAACTTGGGGTTGAGACCCTTCCGGAACCTAGCCTGCTTCTTAGCATCCGTGGACACTTCTTCTGTGGCATAGCGGGCAAGGTTCTCGAACTCTCTGCTATAAGCATCAACGGCCATCTTACTCTGGGTGAAACTACAGAACTCTTCTCTCTTGCGATCAAGGAGGGCTTGGGGAATGTGATGCTCGCGAAAAGCCTCAGTGAAATCCTTCCAGGTAGGAATCTGGCCAGCTGGAAGCATAGCCTCGTAGTTCTGCCACCAAAGACTAGCAGGACCTTCCAGGTGGTATGTGGCAAAAGTGACCTTGTCATCTTCAGCTACGCTCGCGGAACGCAGCTTATGGGTGATGCTACGGAGCCAGTCATCTGCATCGAGTGGCTCGATGGAATGATGAAAGGTAGGTGGGTGCAAGCGAATGAAGTCATGAATGGTCACAGACTTGTTGGACTGATGTGCGGTGTTCTCCTCGATACGTGCCAACAAGTGGTTGGACTCACGCTTGTTCCTTTCCATCTCTAGCATGAACTCTGTCAACGAAGGCTGGTCGGGAGGATCCTCATCCCTACCATCTCCGTGATTCCGGTTACGAGCAACGGAACTTCGCTTGACTGATGACATCCTGAGAAACGAATCAAGGACGGAATCAGCAACAACTATGGACTGTAAAATGTAGGACAAGGAATTAGTATCACTCGAACTCCTAGGGAAAATCCGGCAGCATAACGGCAGTAAAATGCTCAGAATGAGACATCCTACTAAAAATGGGGTAGTAACATACTTATCATCATCACTCAAGGTTCTGAGATAGTACTAACCAGACTACACCGGAAGTACTCGAAACTGGGGTATGACTCTGATCAACCAATCCTATGGAACTACGGAGTAGTAACACGTGATCCTGATAGACGGAGGAGAAGCCTAGTTCCTTAACCCCGTCGGAAAGATAGGATGACTCAGATCAGAAGGCCATGAGGTAAAGGAGTAAAAAGAGCCTTACGTTCCATCCCACAATCAATTCCCTTATATAACTAAAGAATTTCTAGACTCAACTTCGACCAGTATGGCTTGGTAATCCTACAGGCAGTCAGGCTCTGATACCAAAGCTGTCAGGACCCCGACTCGATGCCACATCGATCTAGCATGTAACACCTCATATCGCTTTGCGGCCTCACGCACGGTATCCCCACGGGTGTCGCCTTACCTTTGCCCGGGACCGTTTGCGCATTTTGGCACACGTATATGATGGTGTCGCTAGCATCCATATGATAAAGAGCCCGGGCTGACATGGCTAGTCGTAAACCCAAAGTGGCACTAACTTACAGGGACAGGCATCCATGACCCAGCATCGAACGTGTCGGTCATCAGCGAGTGAATCCAGGCTGTAGCACTGGGCTAACAGGACTCCGGTGAACCGGGCTGTAGCGGGCTAGCAGGACTCCGGTATTCATCGCGTGACATTTCCCCGAAGGGACAGACACAGGATCGAAGAAGGACACATGCCGGCCTGCCTAAGTGTTCCGGAGCAGTAGCAAGCTACCAGGGCTCAGTGGAAGCACTAGGAGACATTTCCCGGTAAGAGAGGCTACTAAGAATAAACAACTAGATAGTCAGATCCCACACATAGCAATACACATTACACGTACGCATAACATGCAAGTATGTGCTGTACAACATGGCATCACAGCATAACTCATCAACTCATATAGATAAAGGCTCAGAAGAGCCGTCATAGCATATATTGCAAACAGGGGTCACAAGACCCATCATACAGAGCATACAAGCAACAAGCGGAAGCATTACATGTCTGGTACAGACATCTACAAAAGAAAAGGGCTGAAGAGCCTGACTATCTACAACATCCGATCAAGATCGTAGCTGAGGTACTAGCTACTAGTCGAAGTCCATGGAAACACTAGTAAGACCGAAGTCTCCGCTGCAAAAACATAAATAAAGCAACATGAGTACAAAGGTACTCAGCAAGACTTACATCAGATCCTATCATACATGCACTTGTATCAAGAGGGTAACGTGGGGTTTAGTTGCAGCAAGCCAGCTTTGACTCTGTGGCTATCCTGTTCTACGACTACCAGAAACTCTGGAGGTGAAACAACGAACACGAGTCCACTAATCACCACACAATACACTACTATGGATTCATCCCCGTCTCCCTACGAGAAGGCCATCCATAGCACTCACACTTGTCTTGAGCATTTTAGAGTATCCACTTCAAGTTGTCTATGTACCATGTAAGCATCCAAGAAGTCCATAACCGCGGACCCGGCTATTCGAATAGATCATGTTAACCCTGCAGGGGTGTACTTCTTCACACACGCTCTCGCCACTTACCGCCATGTACACGTCATGTATCTCGGCAACCTTCAAGCGGAAGCCTGGCGAGGGTGTCGGCCACGACCTGACTAACCACACAAGACTCTAGTCCAGGTTTATCGCCTATTCGGGTTCCATCCGCAAGGAGATCCGGCCGGGGTGTCGCTTACGGCCCCAAACGATGTGAGCAGGGTTCCCGAGCCCACCAACCGGGTGCCACTCGGTACACCGTGCCACGTGTGCCTAGTCTGTCCCAAGCCCACCCTGCCGGGTGCCACTTGGTAGAAAAATAGCACTACCTACAAACACCAGAAACTAGTTGCGACTCCTGGACAGAGATCAAGTTGGTTAATAAGTCGAGAGGGCTTGGAGCGCCCGGAGCCCAATGTGTGGTAGTATCGAGTCATTGGACAACATACACAGAACTCAGGGCTTAAGGACGGTTCCAGTGAGACAACCCACCATGTACTCCTACATGGCCTCTCACCGCTACCTTTACCAAATCGTGTTCACACACTTCACTCTCAGCATCAGAACATATCGTGACACTCCAATTCATTCCCAATGAACCAGACCTGACACAACTCTAAGCAATAGCAGGCATAGCATGGTAGGAACACAACAATGGCTTCAATCAACTCCTACACATGATAGTGGGTTTCAACTATTTACTGTGGCAATGACAGGTCATGCAGAGGAATGGGTTCAACTACCGCAGCACAAAGTAGCAGATGAATCGTTGTTGTCCTAATGCAATAACTGAGAGCAGGAGCGAGAGAGTAGGGTTTTATCGAAATGAACAAGGGGGTTTGCTTGCCTGGTAAAACAACAAGGAAGGCACTGCTTCACGGACAGGTACTCTGGAACGTCTCCGGAGCAGGACCTATCGAGAAGGAACGGTGCCGGCAATCAAAACACAATCATATGCAGCAATATGATGCATGAACATGGCATGTAGATGTGATGCTGCTGAGCTAATGCAACTAGTGTTCACTTGGTTTGAAGTACATTTGAACCAAAGGTTCAAATGCATTTCTAAATTAAGTCTCTTATATATGCCATAATGTGTTTTCCCATATTCAGCATGTATAAGTTTGTTTTTCATGCATGAAACTAGTACAGATGGAAAGATGGCATTTTTCTGATAATTTTTCATATATAAATTATTTCAATCTGAGCTACGGTTGAATTTCTATGAATTTTTGAAGTTTAAATCAATTTCTGGAATTTTCCTGATTTAATTAAATCCAGAATTTATATACTGCGCCAGCATGACGTCAGCACGACGTCAGCGGGTCAACGCGGCTGTTCAGGTCAAACCTGACGTGTGGGACCCACACGTCAGTGACAGGGGGGGTTAACAGGGTTAATTTAATTTAATAAAAAGGTTAAGGGGGGTCGGGCCCACTGGTCAGCGTCAGGGGGGGGTTAGTCAACGGTGATTAGCACTAAGCTAATCACCTGACGGGCCGGCCCCACCTGGCAGGGCTCAGGCGACAGGGGCTCGTCGCCGGCGACCTCTGGACGCGGCGGAGTCCGTGCCACAGGCCACGGGGACGGCGTCTGAGAGCACCGGGGCATAGCCCGGGCTCTCGCGCATCTGGTGGGACAGGTGGGAGGAGCGGGGACGGCCGGAGCTCGCCGGAGCAAGGCTCGCGGCGGCGGCCGGGGTTCGGGCGCGAGCGGGATCGGGCTGCGGGGCACGGGGAGGCCACCTGAGGGGCCCGGCGGCACCCTCGTGGCACCAGGAACGCGGAGGGAGGCTTGGTTTGGGCGGAGGCGGGCCGAGACGGCGGCGGCGACGTGGACGGCGGCGAGGGGCTTCGACCGTGGTGGGGAGCGGCGCTACGGCACGGGAACGGGAGGGAGAAGAGAGGGGAACGGCGGCGGAGCTCACCGCGATCACGCAGAGCAGCACAGCGGGGTCGGGGAAGGCCTGGTGACGGCGAATCGACGGTGGCGGACGGCGGAGCCCGAGGAGGAAGACGATGGCGATGGTGGCTCCTCGGGGCACTCCGGCTTGCTTGGCTCGGCGAGGAGGTAGCTGGCGACGAAGCGGAGCTCCTGGGCGTGTCGGGGAGGTGAGGGGAGACCGGTGGCTACGGAGATGCCCGTCGGCGGCGGCGGTGGTGCTCGGGTGAGAGGGAGAGAGAGCAGGGGGAGAAGAGGAGGGCGAGGGAGAGTGAGAACGGTGCGGGGCAGCGCGTGGCGACGTTCCGGACGTCCAGGCGTCGAGGGGAGGACAGGCAGGCAGGTGCCGTGGCGGCACGGCGGTGCGCACGCGCCGGCCACACTCCTGTGGCCTCCTGGCGGGAGGTGGAGGACGACTGGCGCTAGCCAGTCGGCTGGGCTGGCCAGCTGGGCCGCACAGGGGAGGGGAGGCCCAGGTAAGCCCCTCCTTCTATTATTTCTGTTTTTCTATTTTTTTCTGACATTTGTTTGATTTAGCAAATATATTAAATCATTTAATTTTATTATGCCAATTTTTGCAGGAGCTAGATATATTATTCCAGAGCTCTTTTATAATTGGCATAATTTTTGGACCATATTTCATATATATAGAAATATATTTCCAATGCAAATATTTATCGAATTAATCCAAATGGCCAAAATAAATATCCATGAGCTCCTAAAAATATTGTTTTGATTTTTATCTCTGTCCAATATTTTTAGAGGGCATCATGAGCATTTTCTTGGACCCTTTTGGAGAAATTTTTATTTAGGTCATTTTCAAAAAATGATTCTGAGGGTTCCACCAATCCTCATTTCAAATTTAAATGAAATTTAAATATGATGCACAAATAGCTAGCTAGTCTAAGTCATACCAGACTAGGGATGTGACACCTCCATAAACGAGAAACATATCCTTGGTCCTTTTCAGGTACTTCTGGATATTCTTGACCGCTTTCCAGTGATCCACTCCTGGATTACTTTGGTACCTGTCTGCTAAACTTATTGCAAGGCACACATCAGGTCTGGTACACAACATAGAATACATGATAGAACCTATGGCTGAGGCATAAGGAATTACTTTCATTTTCTCTATATCTTATGAAGTGGTCGGGCATTGAGTCTGACTCAACTTCACACCTTGCAACACAGGCAAGAACCTTTCTTTGACTGATCCATTTTGAACCTCTTCAAAACTTTATCAAGGTATGTGCTTTGTGAAAGTCCTATCAAGTGTCTTGATCTATCTCTATAGATCTTGATGCCCAATATATAAGCAGCTTCACCGAGGTCTTTCATTGAAAAATTCTTATTCAAGTATCCTTTTATGCTATCTAGAAATTCTATATCATTTCCAATCAACAATATGTCATCCACATATAATATCAGAAATGCTACAGAGCTCCCACTCACTTTCTTGTAAATACAGGCTTCACCGAAAGTCTGTATAAAACCATATGCATTGATCACTTCATCAAAGCATATATTCCAACTCTGAGATGCTTGCACCAGTCCATAGATTGATCGCTGGAGCTTGCACATTTTGTTAGCACCTTTATGATCGACAAAACCTTATGGTTGCATCATATACAACTCTTCTTTAAGAAATCCATTAAGGAATGCAGTTTTGACGTCCATTTGCCAGATTTCATAATCATAAAACGCGGTAATTGCTAACATGATTCAGACGGACTTAAGCATCGCTACGGGAGAGAAGGTCTCATCGTAGTCAATCCCTTGAACTTGTCGAAAACCTTTTGCGACAAGTTGAGCTTTGTAGACGGTAACATTACCATCAGCGTCAGTCTTCTTCTTGAAGATCCATTTAATTTTTATGGCTCGCCGATCATCGGGAAAATCCACCAGAGTCCCTACTTTGTTTTCATACATGGATCCTATCTCAGATTTCATGGCTTCAAGCCATCTGTCGGAATCTGGGCTCATCATAGCTTCTTAATAGTCCGTAGGTTCGCCATGATCTAGTAACATGACCTCCAAGACAGGATTATCATACCACTCTGGTGCGGATCGTGATCTGGTTGACCTAAGTAGTAACTTGATCTAAAGTTTCATGATCATTATCATTAGCTTCCTCTCTAGTTAGTGTAGGCATCATGGGAACGGATTTCTCTGATGTGCTACTTTCCAATTCGATAGAAGGTACGATTACCTCATCAAGTTCTACTTTCCTCCCACTCACTTCTTTCGAGAGAAACTCCTTCTCTAGAAATGTTCCATTCTTGGCAACAAAGATCTTGCCTTCGTATCTATGGTAGAAGGTGTACCCAATTGTTTCCTTAGGGTATTCTATGAAGACACACTTCTCCGATTTGGGTTCAAGCTTATCAGGCTAAAGCCTTTTGACATAAGTGTCGCAACCCTAAACTTTAAGAAACGACAGCTTAGGTTTGTTGCCAAACCAAAGTTCATACGGTGTCGTCTCAACGGATTTAGACGGTGCCCTATTTAACGTGAATGCAGTTGTCTCTAATGCATAACCCCAAAACGATAGTGGTAAATCGGTAAGAGACATCATAGATCGCACCATATCTAATAAAGTACGGTTACGATGTTCGGACACACCATTACGCTGTAGTGTTCCACGTGGCGTGAGTTGTGAAACTATTGCACATTGTTTTAAATGAAGGCCAAACTCGTAACTGAAATATTCGCTGATGACCCACAAGTATAGGTGATCAATCATAGTCCTTTCGATAAGTAAGAGTGTCGAACCCAACAAGGAGTAGAAGGAAATGACAAGCGGTTTTCAGTAAGGTATTCTCTGCAAGCACTAAAATTATCGGTAACAGATAGTTTTATGATAAGGTAATTTGTAATGGGTAACAAGTAACAAAAGTAAACAAGATGCAGCAAGGTGGCCCAATCCTTTTTGTAGCAAAGGACAAGCCTGGACAAACTCTTATATAAAGGAAAGCGCTCCCGAGGACACATGGGAATTATTGTCAAGCTAGCTAGTTTTCATCATGCTCATATGATTCACGTTCGTTACTTTGATAATTTGAAATGTGGGTGGACCGGTGCTTGGGTACTGGCCTTCCTTGGACAAGCATCCCACTTATGATTAACCCCTCTCGCAAACATCCGCAACTACGAAAGAAGAATTAAGGTAAACCTAACCATGAAACATGTGGATCCAAATCAGCCCCTTACGAAGCAACGCATAAAGTAGGGTTTAAGCTTCTGTCACTCTAGCAACCCATCATCTACTTATTACTTCTCAATGCCTTCCCCTAGGCCCAAATAATGGTGAAGTGTCATGTAGTCGACTTTCACATAACACCACTAGAGGAAAGACAACATACACCTCATCAAAATATCGAACGAATACCAAATTCACATGACTACTTATAACAAGACTTCTCCCATGTCCTCAGGAACAAACGTAACTACTCATAAATCATATTCATGTTCATGATCAGAGGGGTATTAATATGCATAAAGGATCTGAACATATGATCTTCCACCGAATAAACCAACTAGCATCAACTACTAGTAGTAATCAACACTACTAGCAACCCACAGGTACCAATCTGAGGTTTTGAGACAAAGATCGGATACAAGAGATGAACTAGGGTTGGAGAGGAGATGGTGTTGGTGAAGATGTTGATGGAGATTGACCCCCTCCCGATGAGAAGATTGATGGTGATGACGATGGTGACGATTTCCCCCTCCCGGAGGGATATTTCTCCGGCAGAACAGCTCCACCGGAGCCCTAGATTGGTTCTGCCCAGGTTCCGCCTTGAGACGGCGGTGCTTCATCCCGAAAGCTTTCTTATGATTTTTTCCAGGGCGAAAGACACCTTATACTAGAAGATGGGCATCGGGGGGCTTCCAGGTGGCCCACGAGGCAGGGGGCGCACCCAAGGGGCAGGGCGCGCCCTCCAACCCCATGGACAGGGGGTGACCCCCCTCTGGTGCTTTCTTTGCCCAATATTTTTAATATATTCCAAAACTGACTTTCGTGGAGTTTCAGGACTTTTGGAGTTGTGCAGAATAAGTCTCTAATATTTGCTCCTTTTCCAGCCAAGAATTCCAGCTGCCGGCATTCTCTCTCTTCATGTAAACCTTGTAAAATAAGAGAGAAAAGTCATAAGTATTGTGACATAAAGTGTAATAACAGTCCATAATGCAATAAATATCGATATAAAAGCAAGATGCGAAATGGACGTATCAACTCCCCTAAGCTTAGACCTTGTTTGTCCTCAAGCGGAAGCCGATATCGAAAAATATGTCCACATGTTTAGAGATAGGTGTCGATAAAATAAAATACGGACATGAGAGCATCATGATCATTCTTAAAACAGCAACATATATATTGTCATATGATTTCTTGTGCCGAAGTAACAATCTATTCACACTTTAAAGTATGAATAAGAAACTTCATTGAAAACTAACAAACTATAATCTCAGTCATTGAAGCAATTGCAATTTATCATAACATCGGAAAGAGTCAATATAAGAGCTTTTCAGGAAGTCCACATACTCAGCTATCATTTAGTCTTTCACAATTGCTAACACTCACACAATACTTATGGGTATGAAGTTTTAGTCGGACACAGAGAAAGATAGGGGCTTATAGTTTTGCCTCCCAACCTTTTACCTCAAGGGTAACGTCAACAATAATGCTTTATGAAAACCCACATCCAATTGGATATATATATATAGGCAAAATTGTGTCTATCATAGCTTGCTACAGCAATAGCTATCTCAGCCGCAACTGCATGCTCCGTGATTCGTGTTGTACGAGAGGGGGAGAAAATAGGCAAAGATTTTGGGGACTTTCCACGGTCGCTTTGGATGGTAAAGGCTGCACCTGTGGGCCTGTCTTTGGTGGTCCTTCTGTCGTGGGCAGGTGTTGATCCTGGGAATACAGACGCATGTGACGAGACCATGCAGCACGATGGAACCTCTAGCCCTGACGGAAGGTTAGAATAAGAATATTAGAATAAAATATACATCCGAACAACCACAGTCGTTTATTCTTAAGGTTAGAATAATCTATGCAAGAGAAAAAGTGATTGCTCTCTTTAGGAACGCCCTGATCATGCGTGCATACTACGTCTGCTCTCTATCGACACACACTTACAAATTACGGGGTCACGCTGTCGCACTGCAGAACCAGTGCATCTTCCCAGTGCGGGAAGCCGGGAACGGCTGCTGGCGTCGGGAACGACGTCTTTTTAGACGCTGCAAATGAATACACATGAGTTTGTTAGGTATAATAAGCAAAAAAAAATCTAATTACGTATTTGATCTCATTTTAGGCACAGGCTATGTCGTTAGCCGCGCGGGCCCTGGCGTTTGAACGATGACTACCATGGTCCATCGACTACCAATGAGTTTGCTTTACGAGATGATGGGCATGAGCAAGAGGGGGGCAAGCCTCGCCGCGTACGACATCATAACCGATATGTCCCCATCATACATACAGTACTGCCTTCATATGCTCGATCCTGCGTTGCGAGGAACCGACGTCCCACTATCGTGGAGCCGTCGCTCAACCTACTCGGAGACATCTCACAAGGCACGAGGGATCGTCAGGAAGAACCGTCAAACTTACACTTGGAACCGGAATATTCTTTTGCGAGGAACCGACGTCCCACTATCGTGGAGCCGTCGCTCAACCTACTCGGAGACATCTCACAAGGCACGAGGGATCGTCAGGAAGAACCGTCAAACTTACACTTGGAACCGGA